>NC_139721.1:100680876-101033174 GCF_964211835.1 Anser anser | reverse complement strand
CAAGTACATGTGGGATAGGGAGTGTAACATGTAGGAGGGGAGTGCTGAGGGATGGAGGAAGAATGCACAGAGAAATCTGATAACTTGGGCATGGGATGAGAGAGAAGACTGAAATTTTACAAGCTTACTGGAGTTTTGCCAAGCAACTGGGCAAAAGCTATCCAAGATTTTCCAAACAAAATAGGCGACAGGCATAGAAAAGAAAGTGATCATGATTTGCCATTTATTATAAAATCTTGCTTTTGGCTTGGTAATCAATTACAAAAGATAGCAAGAGAGATTTTATTGTAGGGTTTTTCAATAGCATCAGCAGTTTCAAACAGTGTTCATCATCCTGTTCTGGCCAGAGCTCAAGACGTAATAAAACATCTAAGGCTGAGTTTTGATGTATGGTCTACATCTGGTTAGAGGGTATACATTCAAACACATTGACTCATCTTAGATCTGGAAGCAGGGCTCCAGAAAAAATAGCATTGGGCTAATTCCAACAGTTCTTGAACAGTTAAAGTCCTGATGTAAGTAAACTGGGCTCCTGAGAATTTACACTGCTTTGAGATGCAACCTAATGACTTAGCAGGAGTGGAGGAAAGCCTTCTTGAGAGTGACTAGGTGGCATAGGGCTTTTTAGATGTAAATTGTTTCATATACTCTTTGCATATTTTCTATTCTCAAAGTGAAAAAATAAAAAAAATGAAGACTTAAATGACTTTTCATCACAAGAAGTCTAATAAAAATAAATTTAAAAGTTTCCACTAATCTCTAGGCTTTTCAAGTGGTTGAGAAAGATACATACATGTTCTTATGGTATTAATTCATTTTAAAAGATACCTGAGCTGAAGCAGAAAGAAGCTAAATGACATACACAAGATGATGCAGGGAATATATGGCACAGCAAGAATGCAATGTGTATTTCTTGGATCTTTGACTGTAACCAGTGAGCGGATATTTCTGCTTTGCCAACAGCTAATTCTTTCCGCTCCCAATTATATATATACACACACATACATCCCCAAAACGTGATACGTTACAGAAAAAATGTGCTGAAGACAAGTAATGCCCCATCACAGTTAATAACCTTTGAAAGCTTTAATGTGAACAATAGCATGTGTCTGTTCTGCAGATTTTTCATTAAAGTACATAGACCAATTTTGAGGAAAAAAATTAAAAAGAGATTTGAGGAAGTAATAACCCAGAGGTTAAAAAAATATTGATTAGGAAAAATATTTTCTTCATAAAGATAATATTTATCTTTTAGCAAAAAGAAGCTGCTTAGTCTCCAGAAAAAGAAAACAAAGTATGTTCTGAAGGCACCCATTTCATTTGTTGTGAGCTTTGTTGAATAATGAGCAGAACTGTCATTCATCTTACAACCTTCTCTCACCTTACCCATCACACTGAAAGATTTAAAATTCTTCTGGAAAGTCTGTGCCACTTCATTTATAATATTGAAAAAAAAAATTAAACACCAACTTTTAATTACTTTTTTAGCATTTTTTCCTCCAATCTAACTGCCTGCCCTTTGGTGCCTAATATCTTCTTAGAAGATATGACCTGGAAATTTAGTATGGATTGCCACAGACTGCATTTACTTCTAATGAGACATAGTTTCTCATGATCTTTTTCATCTATCTTCAGAGAAGAAAGATAAAAAAAAAAAGCTTGTTTCTGTCAGAGTTCGTTCTTTGGTGTCAAGGAAACATGCTGCGTTTTTCCTTCTCTATCTTCTAAGTTTTCACCTTGATCTTGTAAAATATTACAAATAATCCAAATGCATATATTGCTCTGCTGTTTTGTAAATTCAAACTGAATAGTCAAATAGTCAAAGATAATGATAATGATTACCTGAGATTATTTTTACGTCTTTGAGAAATGCATTGGCTGGTACATTTCCAAATTTCAGGAGACTGGTGGGTGACTTGCAGAGTAAGGCAAATGCAAATTATGAAAGCTGAATCAAGGGCCTTCTGCGGACTTCAAAGGGCTTTGGATCGAGCCTCAAGTTCTTAGGACTTTTCATCTCTAGATATCAAAATACTTCACAACAATCAGTACATTTCATTACTTCCATTTCATTGATGGGGAAACTGAGGTATAGAGGAGTGAAATGATTCTCCCTCTATCATTTAGTGAGCCAATGGCACATCATAGGAGAGAATGCAGCCCCCATGACTTTCTCTTACTACCATCTCAATCAAGTTTTCTCACAACAACTCCCTTACGAAATAATAGTCAAATAATTTTGACCTCCATCTGATTAAACTCCAAAGTATCAGATTATGTAGAGCTTGACGGAGGAGATCTGTACACCAGTCCCTCAGGACTACTGCTAGATGTGCTAGAAAACCTCTAACACCCCAGCATGCTGTGCCTGCCACCACCAACTCTCCTCACGGCAGCTCACTTGCATCTTTTCCTATCGCCCTTTGATCCCGCCATCTCTTACTACTACCAGCTACCTCAAGGGACTAGATGGCATTCAAATGAGATCCGGTGTTGATTTAGAAGTCTGTTCTTTCAGGAAGAAATTGTATCCCCTCATCTTCATTCAAAAATAGGTAGCATGCTGTCGTCACAGCCACAATATAAATCACTAATTATAATGAGCCAGACGCCCATAAAATAAACAACAGGGTCTTTGATTGCCCTGGTCCTGTTTCTTCTAAATCATATCATCTGTTGTACATGTTGGGGGCTGGACTGTCTGCATGATGTTAAATAGTTAAAGGGGAAGCCTGGCACTTTGTCACAGAGGAGCATTCTTAATAGCTGCTGTTTAACACATATCAGGGGAAAAAATGGTTCCGAGTGCCCATTGGATGCAACAGCAGTTAGCTAATAAATACTATTCCCAAGTGATTCACATACAATGAAGTAACCAAAAAGAGCCATGTTAATTTCTATCCTGTTTTCAAGCAAGAGAACAAAATCAATATTTGCTTAATGGAAAAAGGCAATACTCAAGGCAGCCCATCAAGGGAGGAAGGGCTGTCCTGTAGCCAAAGCATAAGGCTGGCAATCAGGGCACAGAGATTTTCCTTTCAAATTGCTTAAAATGAGTTAGTATTGCTCTTTGACTCACTTTCCCCACCTGACAAATGGGAAGTTGTTCTTCGTGGAGGCTGCACGAGGCAAAGAGACAATAACACTTTTCAAGCACTATGGGTATTTGCTGGCCTGGCAGCAAACACTGTGGAGAAGTGTTGCAGGTGACCTGTCACTACGTGCTGACAGCAAACCAGGCACCAGTAGAATTGAGGCCGCTTCTCAACACTGTACTAAAAATCTACTTAAATGAAGTGGGAAGGTGACGACCGGTGCTCTGCTTCTGCTCTGCCCACTTAGCATGCAGCAGGTATAGCCTCTCGATATCTGACCCAACATGTCATAAAAGTGTTATTATCCACAAAATACCTTCTTGGGGGCTAAAGAATGAGAAGAATGGAAACAATTTATTTCAGATTCAAAAAATTGCTTTTGGGGAGGATATCATCCTATTATTGCTGCGTGGCAGCTGTATTTATCCATATCCATCGTTGAGAGCAATCATCTTGTTAGCATTTTTATACTATAAACACATGCTGCAGGAATGTTGTGGATTCCTTTGAAAGCTGTGTGGCCTTTTTTTCTATGGGATACTCATATCTTTTAAAACCTTCAGAGGTGAATCACTTCCTTTGTAAGGATCATTGACTTCAGCGTGACTGTTAACGTTTCATTAGTTCTGTTTCCGTGTCAGGGGTTGGTGGATTGTACAGCATTTTTTAAATCCATACCCTTTGGATAACACAGTGTCAACAGGCTTACATTTGAATTTACTTAAACCTGCTGATACATTGTCAGAGCTAGCTATGTTTCCTACATCAACATAAATCTCATTGACATTGTATTTGACTAAAAAGTTATTCCACTCCAGGGTGGAAGGAGGTAAGAGGAGATACTTAAATAGCCCATATATTACTTCAGGCACCAGTCACAGGTACTACCCTGCACCCCAGGGACCTGGATTTTGACTCTAACATTGCTTCATAATCAAGGATTGTTCCAGGGTGAACTGTCAGACTTCAGCTATGTGGTCTGGGGTCAGATCCTGAGGGGATGTAAGAGTATCGGAAGAGATGGCAAGAAAAACATAGCTGTGCAAAGGCGCAGGCTGATAGAGGCAGCTAAAGATGTAATGAAAGAAAGAATGATTTTTAAGAGTTGTTTTTCTTTTTTTTTTCTTTTTTTTTTTAAACTAGTTTATGATTAGAACATCAGAAAACAGAACACACAGAGAGGATTGTACTTTCAGTAAATGGAGAGGTTGTCTCATAGGTATAAGAATGTGTGATTAAAAGGCCTGATGGCGATAAACTGATGTTTATAACTCATTCTCAGTTATGCTGAGGTCATTTTTTATTTAGTTCCTATCAGTGTAAAAGGGTCTGAAATGTAAATGATTATTTGTGTGAATGTCATAAACAAATGGAAAAAAGGGGGAGTTCACTGATACAATCAAGGGGTTATTCTGCTGGTCAGGATCCATTCTGCACCTCTGCTCAAACAGGGTAGCACATAGGTGTGGTGGTAGTGCCAGTCTAGAGACTAGAGTCTAGAGACTAGATTCCCCTTGGTGCTCACAGGGCTGTGCAGGCAAGGGGGACATTCAGTTCAATATTTTGGGCTGCAGGAAAGTTAATCAAACTTCTCTTATGAGTGAAATTGCAGAATCTGTCCTCAGGGAAGATAGTTCAGTTATGTTGTCATACCTGGGAATGAAGGCAGCCTTACATAATCAGAACATGTGAACCAGTCATGTGCCTCTAATTTCATATTCTCATAACTACTGAATGTTCAGACCTCAGTTTAACAGGCAATATGGAATATCCGAGTGAAGCCTTAACCCCTTTTTGATGAACAGAAAAACTCATTGAATTTAGTGGAACAGGAATTTTATGTCAGAGTTGTCAAATGACAGTACCTGTAGTTACTTGCTTGGAAGGAGTATAATTGTGACTTTATATATTTATTTTGCTGTTTCTCCTCCATTTTCATGTTTTTAGTTATTTCCTTCCTTCTGCTCCCTGGATCTCAGTTAAACAGTATGACAAAATACATATACAAAGATGGCGAAGTTGAAAATTCACTTCAGAATGTTAGCGTAATGGCTATAACCAGAATATTATGCATGAAAAGCATACAGTTTTCCTGAGGTAGGAACTCTGATAACCTCATCAATCATTTCCTGTGCATTATATACACTACTTAAGTAAGTGGAAAACTAAGTATTTTTCCTTGAGGTTAAGTGCATGTCAAGAAGAAGAAGAAAAGTGTTTTTCACTGTAAATACAAAATAGATTTTCCAGTGATCTGTTTAACATTGACTCCATTAAAAACCTTCAATAACAGCAGATCAGAAGAAGTGAGGAAAAATAATTATCAGAAATAACACTTGTGAAGAAAAGGAATAGGAGAGAGTTTTACCAGGCTTGGGTGATTTGACTCTTGAGAGTTAAAGGCAAGATACAACACAGCTATAAGGGAAATTGAACTTTCTGTATCCAATGATACAGATGCCAATATTTAAAATATGTATTTCTTATACATTAATTATCTGAAGAACAATGGTGAGCTTTTCAAAAGAAGAAAATGTTGGTCTAAATCTTTTTCTACTGAAATCAATAATAAAGTTCCTATCAACTTCACTGGCATCAGGGATAAACAGCTACTTCTGAAAATATTGCTTTATAGGGGCTTTTTTGTGTGTGTGGAGGGAGAAGGTTATTTTGAAAATACGTATAATTTGTAGGTTATACACCTTTAAATCATAAAAAATATGAGAAGTTCAAAAGTACCACTTTTGTTTCAGGTGGAAAAGACTTATAAAAGAACTCCAAAACTTTAACAAGGAGATGTGGCATAAATAAAGTGATTTACTGTCTGCAAGACACAGCAAGTGAAGCAGCCCAAGGCAAATATAAGAGAAACTTCATAGTCCAATGACAACTCATTCATCCGCTGTATATATATATAAATATACCATATTATATTTTCTTCAGGATTTAATCTGATAAAAATTTTACTATTTAGGTAGCAATCTGCTCCTTCAATTTTTTTTTTCAAAACTCTCGTCTAAGGTACTTGAACAAATGTTGCTACTGCTGACCCTTTTAGTGAACGCTTATTAACTAACACTGGAAGAACAATCATCATGCGTGAAATTTAAGATTAAAAGAATGGTTTATGTTCTATTAATTTTGTTCTTTGTACCCTGAAACTTACTTTTTCTTCAAATTAAAATACAAGTAGGCCAATGATATCCAAGGCATGTCTGTGTGTCAAGGTAATACAGTTTATGTAGAAAAATATTACCGAGTAAGATTTTGAAAAGAGATTTTTGTGACATGTCAGTTTAGGTAAGCCATGTGGAAAGATCCTTTTCAAATAGGTGGTCTTCTGTTGAAGAAAACACACCACACAGAGGTAAATTTAATTCTACATCATCTTCTGATCTTCTATGGTCAGTATCTGGAAGGAGCTCTAGCAGGTATTAGTGAAAGCAGCAGTATATTACTAGGATTCATGCAGACTTGTAATAGGACCATAAAAATAATAGAAAACTACTTGAGTGATATCACTCGGATGTAGAGTGACCACCAGAGTGCAAAACGATTCTGTGTATGGACCACGCTGCCAGCTTGGATCACTCTTTCTCTTGCAGTGCCTTGTTGCCCAGATCATCAAAACTGTGCACATGGGTGTTCCTTCTGTATAGAGGAAACCAGTGCCCTCTGTAGTTGGTTTACGTGGCAAGGTTTTGGTAGCAGGGGGCCATAGGGGTGGCTTCTGCGAGAAGAATCCAGAAGCTGCCCCATGTGAGATAAGGGCCCTGACACTGGCCAGAGCTGAGCCAATAAGCAATGTTGTTTGTGTCTCCGTGAGGGCATATTTTAAAAAAGGAAAACACAAAACAAAACAAACAAACAAAACCAACCAAACAAACAAAAAACCGTGCTGCTGAACATCAGCTGGAAGATCGAGGAGTGAGAACCAGCCCTGCAGCCCCCAGGTCAGTGCAGCAGGAGGGCAGGAGGTGCTCCAGGCACGCAGCACAAGTTCCCCTGCGGCCTGTGGAGAGGCCCCTGGTGGAGCAGGCTGTCCCCCTGCAGCCCATGGGTCCCACACGGAGCAGATCTCCACGCTGCAGCCCGTGGAGGAGCCCCTGGTGGAGCAGGTGGATGTGGCCTGGAGGAGGCTGCAGCCCATGGAGAGCCCCCGCAGGAGCAGGCCCCGGGCCGGAGCTGCAGCCCGTGGAGAGGAGCCCCCGCAGGAGCAGGGGGTCTGGGGGGAGCTCCCGCCCGTGGGGGACCCGTGCTGGAGCAGTTTGCTCCTGGTGGATGGACCCTGTGGTACAGAGCCATGTGGGAGCAGTTCTTGAAGAGCTTCTGCCTGTGGGCAGCCCCTGCAGGATCAGCACGGGAAGGATGGCATCCCGTGGGAGGGACCCCACATGGAGCATGGGCAGAGAGTGACCACACTAGACCACAGGGAGTGTGGCTCCTTCCTCTTAATACAGTCCTCTAGCACTACCCCAGAACACTTTGTGCCTTTGTGTGCTCATTTATGTCTTCCTCCTGAACACGACAAAACTCAGAACAATGGCAGACGCCCACCTGACAGACAGAAACAATATTTCCACATCATTTCAGGTACTTAAAATTAGAAACTTACAAAAAAGAAATGGACTCAAGCCAGTCCGCACCAGTCACCTTGGGAACCGGGATTCTCTTGCTGGTGCAACCTGTAGCAAGAATATAGATAGAAGCGCCTCATCACTTCAGTAATGCCAAGGATTTCATTATGCCACATAATATATATGACAAACAGTTGATCATACTGAATGTGATAAACAGTTCTGCTAAAGTCACACCATAAGCCAGATAAATTCTAAAAGAATATTGTAACCTAGACTGAAGTTTTGGTTATTGGGATTCTGGATTTTCAATTTCAAATTCCAGAAATGTTAATAAAATTAAAAAACCCTAGGTTCAAGATCTAGGATTATACGTAGATAACCTAATCTGTATTTTATTTTAAGAATTGGCCTCACTTGTAAAGACAGACAGCAGCTCTTGGCACAGAAAGGAAGTCCAATTTCTGAAATCTAATGAAACCTAAATAAGAACATTGGCATTAAGTTTAAGCTAGTTCTTGAGACTCTTGGACCAAACAGTATCTTAAGATTGCTAAAAACATTATGCATTAATTTTAAATTAGATCAGTCTGAGTGTTTTCTTTGATGAAAATGCTCATTACTCAAGTTACATTTATGTTTGACAATAGAATATGTCTCTTATTAGAAACAAATGCAAATGCTGCTTTAAAAAAGATGAAACCGATGAATAATCAGCTAGGAGGAACATATAAATGAGAAGTGGGAACTATAAAAAGAATACTTAGGACTCCACAACAAGATAAAAAACCCAGAAAATATCCTTGAGTAAGAGTGAAAGCATCCATTATAAGTTTATACCTATAGGGTTTCATTTTTATGTTTTGTTTCAAAAAGAAAAAAGTAGTGGGACTAACTGTAAATTAAAAGCTAGAAATCATGAAAATACATATTATGGGAAGCAGAAAAAAAAATCAATGTTAGTAGAATTAAAGACAAGGAGTGCTTTAATTCTATTAGGAAGGAGAAAGAGTCCTAAAAATGGAATGACAGGTAGAGTCATGGTATGACTTTGATGAGAATTGATGGTAGAGTTATTCAGAATAATAAAATAAATGCAAGAGGGGTGAGCATCTTGCATTAGTTTAACATTAATACAGTCATATTCCAATAGGCACAAATCAAAAAAGATGTTAACAGATTGGAGATATAGCAGACAGCAGTCACAAAAGTGATTTGCAGGATGTAAAACATCTTTTGTGAAAGACTCAGTGTCACCTTTATATTTAATTTTACAAATAATTAAGAAGTGATTTCATATTAGGCTATGAGTACTCTCATGGGGAACAAAAAGCTGATAACAGTGAACTTTTGAAAGTTGCTGATGAGTGATGTCATAATGGACATAACGGAGTGGGTCAAAGCCGACACTAGACAAAATTAAATTTAAATAGGGATAAAGAAAAATCATTATGTACCAGGTTCTGCAATATTAGAACTAAAGGGCGCTTACCAAAACTGATTGGATCCACAGGAAATCCGTAGCAGAGAAGTTTAAAACAGAAAAACAAAACGAAACAAAACAAAACCTTCAGGGTTTCATTGCCTCAGGAGATTGTGGAGGCAAGCAGTGTCAGCACATCCCCAAGAGACAAATTAATGAACGGTGGGTTCATTAACAGATGTAGTCAGGGATGACCCTTCTACCATCCCTAATGACATGCTGGGGTAAAACAAGGGGAGTGGAGCTCGGTAGTTGGGCTCAAGTGCACTCCCGAATAGCACCTCTTATTGCTACTATTGGAGACCAAGTACTAAGCTAGGTGGACCACCGCAGTGTCCCGGTAAAACATTTATTTTGCATTCTTTATTCTTCCAGCAGTGCGTATAACTGGCCTTGAAATGACTTATCAGAAGTGCAGGGAGGTCTGTATAATTGGAACTGTTATGTCAAGGATATGTTTTCTTTTTAAAAAATTGACACAAAGAGAGGAATTAATTCAGGTAAATCTCATGGCCCATGTTAGGGAGGAGTTCAGATTAAATCATAGGACTATTCCCATCTGGCTTCATAATCTATAGATCTATGAAATTTTCTTGTAGTATAATCATTTTTCAATTTCAGACTTGCTCCTTCTTGCCCAGACCCTTAATATTTTTAACTATAAGGTTTTTAAGAGGGTCCCTTACTACCTCTCCCTTTATATATACTGCTTGTTTATCTTTAATAAATGGATAATTGTACTGGCTTTATGTTGTTTACTGTTCTTCACACTTTTTCATCTTCTCTGTGTGCTCTACCCAGCACAAGAAGGTATCTTTCAATAAAGATTGCCTGAGAGTGGAGATGAAGAAAGGGAGCAGAAGAAACACAGGCAGGGATAAAGGGTCAGAGGAAGAAAGAAAAGTCTAAGGGAAATGTTATTCCTGAAGGATTTTAAAATAATTCTCTATAATTTTGAAAAGTCTTTAAATGTCAGGGAACAGAGATCAACCGTTTTAAAGAATTTGTAGTAATCTTTCTGATATGCTTACCACTCTCATTTTTGTAAAAATGGCAGATTATTTATATTTAATTATATTTGACACAGTGGTAGGACATAGAGTTAATATGTACTTCCATTTCTTACCTTGCCTTTTTGGTGATACGGCAAATTACACAGAGGTAATCTTTAGCTCCAATTAAAGAAGACAGTTACTATGATGTTCACATGGCACTACTATGTTTAACAAACAGGTATTTATTTATCCTTGTTAGTGACGATGCTATGAAGATTTGCTTATGAGTTTAGCTTTATAAGCATGGTTAATCTAGCTTCAAGTCACTAAAATATATTTATATGTTTTGTTTTGTTTTGTTTTGTTTTATAATTAAAAGGGTTTTTGTAGTCATTGGTCTGATACTAATTTCAGGAGGAAATTTCATAAAATAAATTTTAGATGTGGACTAAGAAGAAAAAAGTAAACATTTGCAAAACAACATAATGCTAGCAGGTGAAATAGGATCTTTTTTAAAGTACAAAGGGAAGCTATGGTGCAAATTGAAAGTAGTTTCACAGAAATAATTCTCTGATAGCAAGGGAAAAAAAAGAAAAGCCTCTGCAAGTTTCTTTGAAAAAACAAACAAACAGAAAGAGGAAAGCCTTTGAACTTCTATTGTTCTGACAACAATATTAGCTATGTTTTATCTAGCATAGTGTTTTTAAATGCTATTAAATTACAGACAACATCGCTTTATTCTTCTTTTTTTACTGAATAAGTGGTGGTGAGAGTGGAAAGAGATAACTCAGCTGAATATTTTGCTGGATGAATCAGTCCTACTTGAGAGCAACTGAGAGCTCTTGGAGCCTGAAATACAATCTTTACCAAATGGCATGGATACTTGCTACTTGTTATGTTTCACAGTAGTCAGGGAGAAAGTGTGTTAAAGCAAGAGATAAAAATTCAAGCCAGCATTTGAAATCTGAGTAATGGTCAAGGTCCAAGTTTCAACGATAATTCCAATTTCTGTGGCAAAAGATAAATCAAAAACTCCTGACAGACTTGTATTTTAGAAAGCTTGATGGGGGTGTCAGCATCCTTTTTTACGTGTCCTGTAGTCCTGTCAACTCTGCATTAAAGAAGGCACTATGAACATTAAAATTATCATGGCATGGCTGAAATCATTACTTAAAAAGTCTTACAAAAAGTGTTATTTTAGGTGAATCAAGTTAAAGCTAAATTATAAGGTACAGCCAGACTATCACTTGAGGTGGATCTGAGCCCAAACGCTCCACCTAAACTTTAAAGTGTTCATAATCTTACCAGGAGTCCCAAACCTCTCTCACTTGTACAGTCTCTCATTTGTACAACCAACTTCACCAAAACTTCAGATCTATGTGCTGGCAGACAGTGAGAGAGAACAACTTTTACGGTTAGGCTGGAACATTCACTTCCCTTAAGTGGTGCTGTACTTTTCCATTTATGCTGAACTATTTTTAAGCCTTTTCTCTCTGACGGTTGACTGGGATGTTCTCAGGTCCAAGCATTTAGGATGCTGAGTCCTTTGTGGGAGGTGCTGAAAGATTTTCAGACTCATAGATGTCATTGCAATCTGATGGCTGTCAGCACTTTTGGGGTATGGGTGTGGTAGGGGTGGCAAAATCAGATGCTAACATATGAAATTTTTCTGACACAATAAAAACCTATAATCATGGCAGATTGAATTCATACCTTAAGCCTAAACAAACAAAAAAAAATACAGTTTTGCATGTTTCTGCCAGACATAAGGAGCGTGCTGTAAGTAAATCACATTGTTTACACCACTTATTCTATGTGCAGTGGAAACAAAAGCAGCTGTTCTTTGACTGCTCTGTTTGGAACAAATGTGTCCCATTAGGTGTTATAATAGCCAAGTTTACAAGATCTGCCATCCCTCCCTTACACTCTGTTTTTCTTGGCAATTTTAAAGTCAGTTATTAATGCTTATTCCAGTTTAAAACGTGCTACAAAATGTCTCTGTTTAGGAAAAACAAAAACCCACAAAACTGAAAACCAAAACCCCTAATATTTTTTTTTTCCTAAACAAGGAAAAAAAATGCATCAGGCAAAGTTTCCTTTCGCTAGATATACAATGTCTTCAAGTACCAGATAAGACAGAGGACACGTTCTGGCTCCATTGACAGCAACAGGACTAAGATTCAGGAGGTCAGAATGGGACTGGAATGAGTTTTCTATGTTAGCTACACAGATATCAGCAAATGTATCTCACAGTCTCTTACAGAAGTTTATTAAGCCTCATCTTGAAATTAGCTACGTTTCTTGCCAGCAAGATTCTTCTGAGGACCTCACCTGTCTGATACATGGGAATCTACTTCTCATTTCCAGCTGAAATGCATCAGCTGTTTTCAAGCTGACGACTATTTCATCTTGTAGCTTTTATTTTAATAGCTCGTTTTCTTCTTCAGCTCCCTCTTATTTCTAGACTGAAGAAACCAATAAAATAGGCCCTAAATTTCTGTGATCATTTCAGATTTGCCCCTTTTCATCTTGAACTCATCTTTTTTGATCAAAGGTGTCTTGAAATTCAGTTTTTCCCAGATGAGGTCTCAACAATATTTTGTACAATGGCAGCCAAACATCTTCTTTGTGGAGTCCCTTGGTTTGTATGAACAGGATGGCATTTATAAATTTCTTTGCTGTGGTATCCTGATAGTCCGTAGACATCTGGTAATGGATGAAGAATGGAGGTGTTCTTGTATTATCTCATTTCCGACTGAAATGTAGTCATGATAGTTATATGTTCTTGTATTAATACTTTTGACTTGATAGCTCTCCCTCAGCCCAGCGTCAGCCCCTCAGTTTGTCTTCAAGGGACAGTTGTATTTCCTTTGTCAAAACTCAGGCTATTCCTTTCCAAAAGCATAGAATGATATACCTGACTTCCAGTGCCATGGTAATACACTGAATTTAACTTGCAATTCATGGCCTTATGGTTATAGGTTTCCAGCATAACAGTCTAGGTTTGTCTTTAGTTGCCAAACTAAAGCACATTTTAAATTCATTGATTGCAACGGTAAGGACTTTGTATACGGACACACTAGCTCCAGCTTAGATTTGGGCCCTCTCCACTGACAGAACTTGAGCGATACAAAGTGCAGCCTACAGCTTTTTAGCGTCGGTTTTTAACATGTAGAAAAAGTAGCTTGGATGCAAGCAAGGCATTCAGATCTTCTGTTTTAAAAGAGAAAACGCAGCAGCTCTTTGACTGCAGAAAGAGATGCCGGCTTTGCAAGGCCCTTCTGGCCCTACAGCCCAAGCTCAGGCGGGCACCAATAAACGCGCCTTGCCCTCAAGGACCGCCCGACACACTTGGGACTGGCCCTCGGCATCGTGTGCCTTAACAAGACGGACAGAAAGACAGACACAAGGCACCCCAAAGCAACAAAAACCTCCCCAAACTACATTTCCCAGGGTGCCTTCGCCCCGCCGCCTTCCTGCCCCTCACATGACGGCCGCTGGCCGCGCCATGGCGGAAGCCGCGGAGAAGGTAGAGAGGGACGGGCAGGGCGATCGCCCGCCGCGGGGCCGGCGGCCAGGAGCCCCCGGGGAGCGGGGAGCGGGGCCGGGGAGGCTCCTGGAAGCGGCGGGGCAGGGTCCCCGAGGGGCTAGGGAGCGGCGGTCTGAGCTTTGCTGCGCCCGGGGTGGAGAGGGGGAGAAGATGGAGGAGGGGGGGAGGTTTTTAGGTAGCCCCCCGGGGCTGGGCGTGAGGGTGGCTGGTTGGAAGGCAGCTTGCACCCTCACAGAGCCAAGGTTGGGGGGTGGAGGAAGGGAAAGGTCCTTCTCAGCCCTAAAAGGGGCCCTAAATGGGGCTGAGAACCCTAAAAGGGTTAAGAAACTCGCGTGTGCCCTGCGGTGCAGGGCATGTGGGCGAGTGCATCTCAACAGGGGAATCTTCCCAGGTAAATGGGGAC
This sequence comes from Anser anser, assembly GCF_964211835.1. Taxonomy (NCBI): domain Eukaryota; kingdom Metazoa; phylum Chordata; class Aves; order Anseriformes; family Anatidae; genus Anser; species Anser anser. Next base: position 101,019,071 of record NC_139721.1, on the reverse strand, counting down.
AGTTTGGTATTTGTAACCCGCACATCTCTGAAGTGAGTGGCCTCATAAAGCTCACCCTTTCCAGATGACTCCTTCCCAGGAAGACAAAATACAAGCTAGGAATGAATTTCCTCACTATTCTGAATACTTTCTCAGTTTCTTTGCCAAGCTAGGGCTTTTATTTTTGACAAGAGGCTAAACAATGTGACTTCTGTCTCTCTTAAAAGCCTTAATGTGGGAGAGCTTTAAAACTCTCCCAGGGAAATTTGTCTTGTTTGGGAAAAGGTGTTTGGTTTCCACATTTCTGCTGTCAGGGATTCAATTTTAGGGCTGGCTTCTCTTGGGGAGGCTTCATTGCCTGATATGGTGAATTTTTAACTGTAACAACACTTCAGAGAGCTCTCAGGATAAAACTAACCCTGATAAATCTTCTTACCTTCTATAACAACATAAGGGATTAAAGCAGTCTGTGTTTTGCAAACTTTCATTATCGTATCTTACTCGTTTCTGTTTATTTTCTGTGCAGAGTATGCACAGGTACACTGGAAGGAAGGTGTATATCGCTGTGTAGGTGAATGTTGGCACAGTTCCTTGGAAATACAAGTTCATAATTTTCCCTTCCCAGCAGATCCAAGTTATGGGACTAAAAATGTACTTGGTAACATCTGGTTTTATAAGTGAAGGGAAAACTATACCCGTTTTATTAGAAAGGAGGATCTATTGAAAGGTTATGTTGGATCTACTAAGCGAGAGATTATAAGGGTCAGAGATTACTTTGCATTTCTATGGCTTCCTCATCCGTGTTGCTATTCTTAGGCTGCTTGAGCACCAGCATTTGCCAGCTGACTGGAGCATACAGCTGATTCTCCCTTTGAGTCTGAGACCTACCAGTGACAGTCATTCCTACATGATTTGAGATTCTGGCCATCTACAAACCCCTGTTGAGGGATTTTCTTTCCACAGTTACAAGACTACTAAAAAGTAGAAGTGGAGTATAATCCTCTTGGTTCATGCATTTTGTGGGAGGGGGAAGTAACCTGACAAAACCCCAGAGTAGTCGTAACTGCAGTTTGCTGTTCCAGTTTGCCTGTGCGAGTGGGAGAAGTCAGGCAAAAAGCTTTTCACAGAAAGTTGCTAGCAAAGTGAGTTGGTAGGTACGAGTCAATTCTAAATGCCTTCAGCTGAGTTGTTGTCAAGGAACAAACTGGAGGAAATTTTTCACTCAGAGGGTGGTGAGGCCCTGGCCCAGGCTGCCCAGAGAAGCTGTGGATGCCCCATCCCTGCAGGTGTTCAAGGCCAGGCTGGATGGGGCTTTGAGCGACCTGGTCTAGTGGGAGGTGTCCCTGCCCATGGCAGGGAGGTTGGAACTGGGTGATCTTTAAGGTTCCTTCCAAACCGTTCTGTGATTTGTTTCCTAAGCCAAGACTCCCTTTGAATTACTGAGTGTTATTTTCCCTAGTTAATCATTAAGGCCAGGAAGCATTTGCTTGAATTTCTGTGCCAGTTATGAAACTTTGTAGCCGCAATCATAGTAGCTTTCAAATACAGTAGCATTAACAGTGTAGTTGTCCCAGATCAAAACACATTGATCATTTGAATCAACTTCTGGTGTGCCCTGACTTCATAGGCCAATATTTTCCAAGGATGTCCTTTAACATAACTTAAAACAAGAAAGATTACACTAAATCTTAAGTGATGGGTGGATATACAAATCAACAAGTGTAACAGCAAGTGGGCTTTGTTACTCTGTCTGGTGTAATGTTATGAACTCACCCTCTTGTCACTTTCTTTCCTTGCATCTGTGTTTTCCTGAATAGCCAAAACAATTAGGAACTATGGGGGAAAAAATTAAGTGTTATAGCTGCACTACTAGCAAATCTTGTGTAACAGCAAAAAAGTCACTTTTTGTTATTGCATGTTTTTTTGGGGGGGAGAACAGATCAATTTTTTTTTTCCAAACAAATTCTCCTTTTTTTCCTCCAAATTCTCAACTCTGAGAATTGTATCAGAATATCAAAATGGTATATCTAATGGTTTTGATGTATAAAGGAGTTGAGTATTCAACTCTTAGTGTCCCTGAAAGAAAAAAAAAATACGATTTTTTCTGTTAGGAATCTGGTGATCTTTTGCATTGGACTTTGTGTGTTATTGCTTGTCCTATAGGCTGGCAATGTTACATCATGATATTTTAGTTCTCGTATCATTTGGTTATTATTGTTAAGTAGAATTTAGGATGCAGAGATTCTATATGACGAAATTGCTGTTTCCTGAAAGGTAACTGTTTAGTGAGTGGAGACAGTGAGAATGACAAAGAAACAGTGCTACAAGAAAAGTCAAACCCAGGCTTGAAAAGATACCTAGGTTTTAATCCCTCTTCATCTGCCCTTGACTCCCATATCCTTTCTACTTGGCATTTCCCAATTCAAGTCATAAATACAGACTAGGCAGATAACCCTTCTATGGGATACATGTTTTAGAGGTGGACATCGCTGCGGTAAGTAAAATGTAGGAAAGAGGTGACAGCAGTCATGGTAACATCTTGTGGTGTGTTTCAGGTAGGAAATAAAAATGGTGCTTTTCTTCTCCCCCATCCACATCTCTTCTGATCAGTTGTGATGGTCACTAAAGGTAAACCTCCTGTAATGCAGACGAGGCATTTGCATGCATTTGCTTTCTGCCTAGAGGTCACAAGCAGTGCATTTTATAAATAAGGAAAACAAATAAATGTAGCAAACTAAAGATGACACTGGTCATTGGTGCATTAAATTTTCTTTCCCTTTCATTTCTCCTTAAGCCGTTGGTAATCGTCTCTTTTTATGCCTTCTCTGATGAAATTCCGTACCTATTTATTGTATTGTCCAAATATTATCTCATAGGCTTATAGGAAGTTGCTGCCTTCTCTCTTGCTCATTCTTTGCTTATATCATATTTCGTTGTTAAAATGCTTACATTCACTGTCAGCGTATTAGTTGTAACCCTTTATTGCTATTGATAATGATAAATACGTTAAGTAAATCTTCATTTTGCTGACCTCTTTGAGGAGGCATTGCATCAGCAGATTTTACCAGTGGACAGGTGAGAGATTAGCAGAAGTCGACTTAAATTTTTTTGTAGCACAGTAAGATTCAATGTCTTGCCAGAGAGAGATATTTTAAAGGTGCCGTTGCTTCAAAGGCAAGAGAAAGGCACTTGGTTTCCATTGATGTAAGATGGGAAGGAGAAAGTCATTCAGTGCTGATGTATATGGAAAATGGCTTGAGGTTAATTTTAAAATAAGTGAACTAATAGTTGAATAAAAGAGCTAGTTGCTAGATAACCAGAGAATGCTGTTCTGCCGTGTGAGTCAAGACATGAGTAGACATTGCAAAACTTACTGCTGCTTCTTAGGGGAGGGAAACTGCACAGATGATGCTGTTCACTCTTTCTTTTAGCCAGGTAACCAACTATAGTCTCATAGTCAGCTGGTGCCACTGAGTGTTAGTGTGGCACTAGATTACATGTCCATGAATTGGGGATGAATGAAAAGGATAATTTCTGACATGTTCAGAATCACTCTGAACTTTGAGTTGCTCCCAGTTTTCTCATGCCTCTTAATAAAGGTGTAAAAGTACTTTAAAGGGGAACTGTTACTCAGTTGTCTAGGGTTATGTATGCACTTAGCTAATTTTCCCTATTTTCTTCGCATTGTTTTCAGGAAAGTGGGTATAATGAAGAATCAACAGATGAATCTGAGGTAAGCCTGCTTAAAGTGCTTGGTACCTGAATAGGTGTTAGTGCTACTCCTTTGTCGGTGTGAAAAAATACCACGCTTTATGGTTTGTTTTGGCAGCTGCTTACTTAAAAGTTCTGCTGGTACTCTACAGTGGTGTTAAGCTGCACTTCAGGTATTTAAAAGAAGCTGTGATTTGCTAGTAAGTTCTTCCTTATATTTAAAGAAAACACAATCACCAAATTGTAGTAGAGTGAATTAGGTTGAGAGAAAGATTCAAGTGTATGCACTTCTGTTTGAAAATGAAGCAAATGAAAGTTTAATTGACAGTGTAATTATATATGCAGTAATAATACGTTAAAGTAGTTCCTGTGTTATTTAATAACTTCAAGGCCTGGATTTAATCATGTTCTGCAGAGTCTCTGTTCTTGAGATTGCATTTTGTCAAGAACTGTCTCGTGTTCGAGAGAGGTCTGCCTACGTGCTGGAAAAAGTGGACTGGGATGAGGAGAGAAAGGGAACTACAGAGAACTCAAGAACTTGTCTGTGGACAGTACTATAGTAACTCCGAAGCTGCAATCATTGAAGGGGTCGTAAGATATTTGGCAAGAGATACTTGGCTTTAGCATGTTCTAGGATGACTATAGGAAGGAAGAAGTAGGGGTGGTTGAGCAGCTTCAGTTGAGGCCACCAGCGAGAACAGATTTTACAGAGCAGGGTATTAGCTTGACTGAGCATTTTCACCCATTATGTATCTAAATGAAAGTGGCTCCTGGGCTTCCAGAACTTTAAAGGACTTGCTGGTTGGAAGATTTTCTGTTCTTTTCCTAGTGCCAAATCTTCATGCTTTGTATTTAAGTTAAAAGGAGGTTTAAATCCTAATTTCCAGGATGGTGGATTCTGCAGAGGTTATGGTGGTGGCTTTTGAAAGAATCCTTCCGCAGAGGACAGTGGCTTTCATTGTGAGATAACTTTCTCCTCTGCCTTTCATGAGTGGCTGTGGTGGCACAATAGGGCATTCCTAGTGATCAGTAAAGATTTCTTTGGCATGTTTCTTTTCTGGTGTGTTTCTGTGTGGGACAGCTGCTGGGAACAGACTCTTTTTGTCCAGCATGAAATGGTTTCGTTCTAGAGCTACGTTGGATGCGGAGGGGGCTTAATGAGGTGAAATGCACATTAACAGTGACTGGGCCAAGTACTCAGCATTTTGTAGAAAAATAATCTTCCCTCAAGGGTTGATGTTCGCAGGGTAGTGAGCATGGCTACCTGACAGGTCAATTTTTCTTCTTTAAGAAGAAGGAAGAGCTTGGTTTAGTAGTACTTTAATAGCCTTTCAACACTTAGCCCATTACAAATCAAGTATTTACAGTGGTATTAGTATAATTAGGTTGCCAGATTACTGTTTTTTTTTTGTTTTCACTTCAAGAAATCATAGGCATCATACAGCCTTTGCAATGTCAAAGGTGGTATAAAAATAGTGGTAGAACCACCAAGTCTAAATGTTGTTAGTGTTTGCTTATATCGTTTGAAGCACGGACAGAGATAAGATTGAACTGGTGGCTTTACTCTTACTTCTTGTGATTGTAAAATTGTATGATTTCTTTTGGATGGCTCATAGTTTGAATAATTGGGGATGAATCCTATGGTGATGGTACTAGAGTCTGGGACTAATCCTTGCAGTCTGTGTCCTGTGATCTATTTAAAATAATATTTATGGCATGGATTTTGTTGAAGTCTTGCCATCACAGTAATAAAGATTTTTACATATACAATTGGTTGCACTTAATTTCATTTAAATGCTTTCCATACAATTGAAAATTATCGCTGTTGGTTTCAGTGACTATATGATGTGTATAAGTTATACTACAGGAATATTTTCTATTATGGAGGAAGATAAATTTTAAATAACTTCTTTTGAGTAAATGATGTCCCTGTCTGAACTGGATGCATAAGCAAAATATGAAATGTTTTTCTTTCAGTGCTTTTTACACTGCTTTGCCATTGCCTTAGTAGAGTCAAATATCACAGAATCACAGAATCGTCTAGGTTGGAAGAGAGCTCCAAGATCATCTAGTCCAACCTCAGCCCTAACACTAACAAGTCCTACACTAAATCATATCACTAAGGGCTACATCTAAACGTCTTTTAAAGACCTCCAGGGATGGTGACTCAACCACCTCCCTGGGCAGCCCATTCCAATGCCTAACAACCCTTTCAATAAAGAAGGTCTTCCTAACATCCAACCTAAAACATGCAGTGCTTCTCTTTTATGCAGCAACTCCTTTAGTGTAATTCCTTTATTAGCTCTTAGTATATAACATGCTAATCCTAAGTTGCTACCTGCTTGATTTGTTTTAAATTAAATGTTCTTTAACAAATGCCAGAATGCTCATTAGCACAGACTGGAGGTAAAGCTTTACAATAGGTCTCAAACGTGAGAGTCTGCAAAAATGACTGTTTTGAATGTACATCAGCTAAGAGCCCCTCATTGTAAGTTTGGTTACAACTCTTGCTTCTCAGGAAATTGAGTTCTTAAGGCTGATTAAATGGGTTTAATACTTGCCAGCTGTTTGTCAGAATGTGTAAAATTTAGAGGTGTTAATTAGCAGAGGTGATGCATATGTTCAGATGTTAAACAACTATCAGTATCTTTGCACTGAGAAGCCTGATTATGTCAGCGCTTATAGAAATGCTGTAGATCTTTCCTGATAACTACAGAACAACTTAGACTTTATTTCATATACTTACATATGATATGGGGTATTATAAACTTTTTTTTTCCTTTAGACAGACTGATACGATGAGGAAACAGTGTATCTAACAGTGTGTTTTAATTCTCAAGAGAAAAACCTATGCGATTTGCTAAGTATTTCCATTGTGCTCTTGAAACACAATCATTTTCTCTTTGTATCTTCTTGTTTGTTTTTCCTCTTTGGTTTGTTTGTTTCAAATTGTGCTTATTAAGTATACTTGCTTTACTTCTCGCAACCCCATCATCAAATGAGCCTGAGCAGCTTTGTTTGATTGAAAATTCCTAGTATAAGGAAGTTTCATTAGTTTATTTAATTTTATTTTACAGCACCTGGAGCTGCATGTTTGGACTGTCACATATGATGAGACCTTAAAAACAGACAATAAATGATGAGACCTTAAAAACAGACAATAAAGTAATTTGACTTCTGGCTGTTCATAAACTGTGGAGAAAAAAATCCGAATAAATTATGTATAGCCTGAGTCTGAATTTCTGTTTTCAAAGTGTTTTTCTTTTTTGTAATGTGTCTGTTTCTTTAACATCTAACTCTTCTTGGTTGAGCTGTTTTCTGTCAGGCAGATCCTTCTTAGATGTTCCCAGTGAAGTAGAAGAAGATTATGTTAATCAAACGAAGGAAGTATTGAGGTTTCTTCAGTAGCAGTGCAACATGGTGTTAAAGTGGGATGCACAATAATATTTTTCTTGCATTGAAGTTGCTACTGCTGCTCAGACTGTAATTTGGTCTTAAAAGGTTTTTATTTTAATGAGAGAATCCTGTTATATTACATAATGGACCACGGTGGAGTGACTTAAAGAAATTTTTGTTTTACATGAGAACAAGTCATTTTTTTTTTTAGCTTAAAACAAGGAATAGTTAGATTACAGTAGCACATACAACACTATGTAATGTGAAATTCACCCATGAGTCATTTGCATTCTCTGAACAGAGTTCTTGGGTCTGTTAATTCAAACAAAAGCTTACTAAAGAGTCAACTTCAGTATTCCTGAAGTTCCTCTCTCTGAACCTCCATGCCATTCTGCACTGCGTCGATGTATTATGATGATTTGGTTTGTTGGTGCTGCACAGTATGAAACTTAAAATTCAACCTCTGACATTATGAAATCTTATGAGGTCAAGCAGATTTTTTTGGTCTTCACTGTATAGATAGTGCACAAAACATTCTCACCAAGAATTAATTTTTACTGATAAAGGCATATCAGTTACATTGTGTACTTGAAAATTGCTGGTCTGCATAAATTAGTAGCAGTTGTTCCAGGTGTACCTTGCATGCAGTAGGAGTGTTTTGAATCAGGTCTTTGAGTCCTGGGACCTTTGGCTCCTGTCTCAGCCTCGGACTTGGTGTACTGGCTTAATTATGCTCTTCCTCTTTCTTGTCCCCCCCCTTATGAAGTGGAGCAGTAGTTTCCTACCTCTGACAAGTTTCTTAGCTCATGAAACACTTTTTGTCAGTGTGATATACTGAAGAAATGAAATTCGGGAAGTATCAAAAACTAGAACCTTCCAACTTGATGAGGGAATTGGAGCCAAGTTAACATCCTGAAATTTGGTTAGTCAGGCTTTAATGTTTTCTGTTCCTTTCTAATTGACCGGAGTAGGTTGCCCTGGTCCAGTACTTATTTCCTTTACAGGAAGGACCTTTTCAAAAAGAAGTGGCAGTGGAATCATAAAACTAGTTCTTGAGCCTGTAAAACGATTCTATGATTATGTAAAGAATTACACTTGATTTTTGTATGGGCTGCACTGCATGGAGGGTAAACTCTTTGATTTGGATTCTCGGCCTATTAAAGGAAACCACCAACAAAAATGGCAGATGCTCATGTTCCACAAACAGTTTTGAAGAATAATAATTTGTTTTCTCAGAATTAAAATGCTGTGTAAATATGTGTATTACTCTTTTTTATTAGGTACTTGTGTTTGTTAGGGATCATGTCTCTCTTCTGTATAACATTGTATATTTCCGTTCTAGCACTTCCATTTTTATGTTTCCTAGTCTGTTTTCTGGCCTGTTTTCTGATCTTTAATCACTGCTACCTTGTGAAGGGGATATATTTGTTCATTAAATTTATTCTGTTAGCTATTTAAACGCTATTAACGTATTAATAAATTCTAGGAGAATTTGTAGAGGGGAAGTATTGTAGAAATTCTTGTTTAACCCAGCATTCAAACAGCTTATGTTGGCTTACTACTATCTCTCACCTTTACGCTTTTGCCACTTAAATTGGTGGTGTTTTTGTTCTTTAAGGTTTTAAAGACTGTGATCTGAACTTGAGCATAGTTAGGAAATACATAAACGTTAACAGGAGGGCAACTAAAAAACCTTGATGTTTTCTTTTCCTTTTCAGTGCACTCCAGATCTTAGTCTTGTAGGCTAGGTCTGGATTAGGTCAAAGCAATTAAATCATTTCAAGTAAATAAAGCATCTGGTTAAAAAGGCTCCTTGTCATACTCTGTTTCCATCAAAATGTTCTCTTAACATAGAGGGTTGAGCATTGGGCTGGAAGAGGTGAGCTCTTCTGTGGCTAGTAGTTTTTGAAGGAGCATCACCATTGCAACAGAAAATGAATAAGAAGTAGACTTGGCTACTGTAACTCAGCCCAACCTGCCATTTTTTGTTTTCTGTCTGACCTTTGGTAAATCATTTCATGTCATGCCTCCTGTCTTTATTATTGAATGGCTTTATACTATGGTTGCCATTATTTCTTCCCATTGTTTTAAAAATATAAAATGGGAGGAAAATGCTCAAGAATGTTTCACATACCTGAGCAGTCTGGAGAGAGATTGCTTCTCCCCACATGGCTTTAAGTGAAATTGTCCTTTTAAGTAGGGTGAATGGAAGGAAAAGATCTATAAATTCCAAATAGAAAGTTATCCTCCTTAATAATGGGAAAATGTATCATGCAAATAATTTATCAATTTGAGTCAGTAGGATGAGCGTGGTAAATTATTTATTGAAGTTTAAATGGAATCTTTTCATACATTAATTTGAAAAACAAGTTTGCGGTGACTAGTAACTAACATTATAATATACATCGTTTGAGGATTGACTTGCAGGAAAAAATGGATTATTGCTAAATTCTTTTAATATCTTCTGGTTTTGAGTGAAAATTAGATACCTCATTTTATGAGCTATTAATATTAACCAGAAGTGCCTGTTCTGTCTGTGTGCTGTGGAATACATAAAAACTAAAAATGCTGCTGAGCGTGTTACATAAGTTAAATACAATTGCAAAACTAGTGTTAAAAGAGTATACAGATGTAGCCTTTCCAAAATACTAAGTGCATTTATCTGGGTGGAAAATGGAAAATAGTGGGAAATCTCAGCTATTTACTTTCAGCTTTCACTGTAGCGACTGGGTAGAAGTAACGTTAAAAACTACTGTTCCCAAAACTGCACTGTAGGATTTTCATATGCAGTACATCACAAGGTGGCAACCGGACTGCTCAAGTGGTGTTCACAGAGGAAACAAATGTTTGCCCAAGTTCCTTACTCAGCAAACAGAAAGTACAAGTAGAAATGTGTAGTTTCATTGAGATTTGAACTGTTTGGATTTTTCACTGCTGGAGTTGGATTTAGACATGGAAGATAAAACAGCCTATCCTGTGCTGCCTCTGTGTATGGTGCAGTTAAGTGGATGGACTAATCCTGTGCTTTTGAACACCGGAGTGGATTTAAAAGTTTTCACATATGCTTTGCCATGCACAAAATTACCAGTAAAATAAAAGAAACTTACGGGAGTTGAATTGAAACCAAATCACATGCTATATAGGCTTTACTACTATTTTTTGTACATGTGATTTATGATGATTGCTCATCTGCAGTATGTCATCTGTGTTATTTCTGCTTCACAACTTGGCTGATGCCCAGCTCCTTCAAACCTGTGCGAGTGAATCCTCAGTTGGTGTTCCACAAAACAGTATGACATCCTGCATACCACAATGGTTTTGAGAAGGAATAAAATGCTCTCTGCTTTGCCTTTCATCTATGTGTTATTTCATACTCTGAATGCAGCCTGTTTTGATACATATTCACAGGCAGTCGTATCATCGTAATTCCTTGCTCCTGGTGGATATCTGCATTTTTCCAAAGAGGTTGAGGGATTAGATAAATCCCTGTAGAAAATGCATGGGAAGAATAGAAAACAGCTGTGTGAAATTTTAACATCGTAATCCATGTTTGCCAATTTTACAGCCAGATACTGGGAAGGTATTGGTGATTTGTATAAGAGGAATAATAAAGGAACTGGGTGGGAGGTTATTCACTTCACTTCCTTCACTGAGCTAGCATTACTGTATGTTCACCAGAGAACTAGAGGAAAATGTTTGTTAGTACCTGAAGTTACAAGTGTGACTTCATGGTTTAGAAATTTCAGTCTTTGTGTCATTTCGTTGTTTTGTGTAGCAATGGATATGGAATAGAAACTAATTGTACAGCTAGACAGATGGATTTATTTATTTATTCTGAGTGATTTTAGCATTTATTCTAAACTAATTCTCACAGAACCTGTGTTTAAATACTGTCAAAAGTGCACAGGCTGCTGTATTTTGCACTGTCATACAAGTGTTCCACAAAACTGAAGTAAATAACCGAGGTTTTATAAAGATAATTATGTACCCCTTGCCCACCTCAGTAATTTGTTTCTTTATTGATATTACTAACCAGTTTGGCACTTCAGATCAGTAATTGTATAATTTGGATCTTTTTTTAAAGGAAACTTGTCTTTTCAGGTTTTGTCTGATTCAGCTTTTTGTGGGAACAAACTTTTCAATATTGGAGTTCCAGAGGAAAAGAGGTTTGAATTTTCTTAGTCACTTTTGACCTCCACAGAGTCTGGTTAAGCACATGATATTTAAATTTGGCAAAATAAATAAGACAACAACTTGCAATGAAATTTTGTTCTAGTTCCTTTATTACCTAACAAACTGAGCTTTTGGAGGTTAAAGGCCTTAGTCTGAGTTTTTCTTAGCATCCTTCTAGTGGTAGGGATTTGATTGCATTGAGAGAAATCGAGTCAGGATCCTAATCCTGAAAATAGCATGGGTAGTCTCTTTTATCACTGAGAAAGGAACAGAAGTCTGGAAATCAAATCCTAGTGATGGAGAAAGAGTAACAATGAAGCTGCACTATGCAATAGGTGTATATTCTTCTAGTATAATTCTCTTTGTTGGCTCAATGTCACTTGTTTTTTCAGCACAAGTGGATATAGGTCCCAAAACAGTGGAGGATGGAGAGCTCTCTTCTGGTTTTGCTTTTGGATTTGTTTTCTTTTTCTTTTAAAAGGAGGTAAAATGTAGAAATGAGCAGCTGGGACGGTGATGTTTGAGATGCTTCCTTGCAAATAAAGTGAAGTGTTGCATCATTTCAGGACACAGGGATTGTTTGAAAAGCAAATACAGCCAGATCTACTTGAAGATCTTTAATTTATAACTTGGAGGTGTTATCTTGCTAGGAATGAATGGGCTTCTGGTTGGCAGTTTGTGTTTCTTCATTATACTAAGTAGTGACACAGTTCTGTTTTTACAATAATGAAACACAAATGGTAGGAACTATTTGTGTTGTGAATTTTCAGCTCTTTTTATTAGAAATAATGATTTTCCTTAAATGATTCTTCACAGTAACTGGGACCTAAACACTGATTTTGAGAAGAAACCCGAGTTTGGGTATGGGCTTTTATGACTTCCGTGACAGGAGTGGTGAAAACGTTTTATTTTGTGGGAGCCTTCCTTCAAATATTGTGGTGACAGAGACAAACACTAAAGAAGTCGGATGGTCCAATGGAAGAAGTCCGACTTCTAAGGCTTTCCAGACCAAACCTCCTTCCTCTTCCCATTTCTGACCAGAACTGGTCATGATTTTCAAATAAAGTGATCTTTCCAAATCATGAAGAAGAGCAGGGCTTTGCTAGTATGCACGCTGAATGCCACCTGTGTTAATATCAGATAAGGTTAATTGGATCTACTGCAGGGAAACAAAAAGCATGTTGGATTTTGGGGTAGAGGAAAGTGAACAATTTTCCAAAAATATTCTTTGATCCCTTCTGATATCAAATAGATTATGCACTGATACAGATTTAATATGTGTTCAAAGTTTTTACCTTTTACCTCTTGTCTTTAAAGTACAGGTAGTAACCTGATACCAGCAGGCATAAAGTGAGAGTAGCATTTATGAAGACTGTTTTGCACCTAGTAAACGGGAATATAATGAGGAGGAGGGAGAAAGTTGATTTATCCCCATCACAATTATAACCAAGGTGTTATCATACTTAAAATTACGAGCATGATAAGCCATTTAGTACTTCAAAATTAGGAGGTTTTATTCATTGCCATGTTCTCAAATAAACGAAACCCAAACCATTTTAAGAGGTCATCTGGGCTGGAAGTTGAAGCGATATACAAACTGTGTAGCAACATTACGATGTTATTCCTTAAATCTATCAACAGACATTAGCAATTTGTTACAACTTGTCTTTTAATAATTTTGAAAACTGCTTTAAGAATATTGAACCTCCTGCGTGTGGTACATCATGTGCTTCTCCTGTGTGATGTGCTGACTTGCAGCAGGATTTTGCTGGATTAATTAATTCACTAGCCATATTCCCATGTCTTGCAAATGGGTGGTTAGGGGAGGCTGGGTTGTATTTCCTCGCGCTCAAGAGGGCTCCGGACTCTGTTGTCTTAAAAGTGGGGCACTGGTGTAAACGCCCACTGATGGTGCACCTCTCAGAGACCTTCCAAAATAAAACTTTAAAATAAAAATCTAACCCTCCAGTTAAGACACCACTTCCATAAAAAGCTAACAGTTGGACATTTTTCTCTTCTGGATCAAGTCAAGAAGCTGTTGAGAGAGCCTTGATTTGTCTGCGAAGGTAACTGGTGATCTTGATAACAGAGTGCTGCTGGAAATTTTGCTGCACTTTGTGCTTCTTTACATTTAGAGAATTAAGTAATTCTCCATCGAGACTGTGTTATGGGACTAGAAGTCTTTTTACGTATTTTATTTGTTGTTGGATTTCTTTAATAAGTGAACCTACCATCAGCAACACACAAAGGATGTGTTTATTTTTTGCATAACAGAGGATGCTCTATGAACCTTAATTTCAATCCCAAAATAAACTGTGTTGATTTCTTTGGTTTAATTCAAGATTTTCACATAGTTCATCAATTAATTAATTCTGAAACTGTAACTAGTTTATTTTTTTTCTTCTGAGTGATAATTGTTTTTGGAAGGAAAAAATAATTTCTTAGTTGGTTCTACATGGCTTTCCACAGATCTAGCCTGCATTAAATGTCAAGAAATGTTGTTTTTGTACTTGGGCAGCAGAGCATTTTTAATGGCTTCTAAGATGGGAGAAACTGAGCCAATTTAACAGTTTTCTTACAGTTTCTCAAACAGAGATGAATGTGAAAGAAAGTATGAAAATGAGCTGGCGTTTTTTTTTCTTTTTTTTTCTCTTTTCTTCATTTCTTCAAGACATGTACTCTTAAGACCTGTGACACCAGGGTTTGTTGCAGTAGGATGCGAGCGTAGCCCCCTTGAAATCCCTGAAGTGATTAGCTCAGGTATTTTTTCCATTTGAGTTTAAATGCTTTGCAGGGTCAAAACTTAAAAGCGTAAACAATGCTGGGGTGACCACCTCCAGTAACTGGGGCTCTATCTGGAACTGGATGGACAACGTGCGAGCAAAGATGAATGGCACTTGCCTTATAATGTATGCACCGTTTATTTCCATAAAGGCTTTGAAAAACTTAGAGGACAAATCGTGCAGGAAGGATGACACTTCGCTGTCAATGCCCGTAATATAATTAGAGTATCCACAATCAGTAGAGCATGTAGTTCATGTGACAGACAGTCCTGTGGGCAGATCCACTGCTACAGGAGGAAATGTGGGCTAATGGAATAACTCAAGGAGCTGCCCACAGGTTCTTGCTGGAAATTGACTTTGCAAGGACCGATTTACGTGGATTGGTTTTTGACTCGTGATTTCACTGCGGTTGTGCCTGCTTCCACACTAGGAAAGGCAGGGCCAGAATACCTGAAGAAGGCTACGAACTTGCATTTAGTAAGGCAGATGAGCTTCCTCGCAGTGAAATCGGCCTTTGGAGAGCATATTGCACATTTGCAGTGCCCTTTGGTTGAGTTGGTCTCTTCCTGAGGAGGACGTGGTAGTGAGCTTTGTCCCCATGGGGTGGTAGGAGCAGGAAGGGGAGTTTGTGTTCATTTTGTGTTCATTTCAGGAGCTCAGCAGTGACAAACGAGAGCCCTCAATAGGAAGGGATGTATATTGGTCTCCCCGGCTGGTTAGAATATGTCTTTCAATTGGAAGTGTGCTTTCAGTGGGAAATATTTATGGATAACTGGAGCAAGTTCTTTGTTGTGTGTTTTGAGCAATTTTACTCTTGGCTTCAGCAGTAACAGGCAAAGAGAAAAATAAATGGAAAATGAGTTTCAAATTAGCATTCCTGTGGTTGAAAAGTGGTTATTATTTATTTTAAACCTACCCAAGAGTAGCTTCCTCTTGTCAGCTCTGTGGGTCTTCTTCATTTTCAGAATTGAAAGCTGCCATCTGTGGACTACTTTAAACATCTTGTATAGTATATATTTCTTTTTCTCTCAATACATTTGACAAGAATTTCAGAATTCAGTGGTTTTGTGTTGTGGGGATTTTTTTTTTTAGGCAGGCTATATGGAAGGAAGTGTTCAGCGGTGGTACAAGAAGCAGTGCTAGAAAATTTATTTTCAAATGTTTAGATTCCTCTAGGATGGTTTAAAGGACTTCTCTTTAATTAAAATTGCCATACACTTAGTAAAAATCCATGTTAGTTGAGAAATTGATTTTTTTTTTTTTTTTAAAAGAAGCTGTGAGTTTTCTTGTCTGGGGTAAATGTCACTGTTTATATCGCAGCTTTGCTGCGAGTCAGGACTTGTACAATTCCTCCAGGTTGTCATAGAAACGCAGCTAACTGTCATCTCAACTCAGGCTGCTGATGGTTTTATTTGTAGGTTTTCAGGATTATTAAAATTTAACAAAAAATATTGATTTGCTTTTTATTAACACTGGGTTGTGTTTACCATAGAAGTTCAGACTGCATAACAGCTTTTCCTGATAGAAAAATACCTTGAAAATGATTAAACTCTGATACTCTGAAGAAGGGATCATCAAATGCATTTAGTGCATAATGTAGGGTCTGAAGCAATAGGGAAATCTTGCAGTTTTGCAAATCATCTTTTTCGTTTCACTTTGTTTACAGCAAAGTTCCCCCTTCCACACACACATTTCAATTCACCATTTAGCTTGACTTTTACTTAACATAAAAGATACCTGTCAAGAAAGCGTGAAATGGGTACATCATTGTGTCTTATATTTGAAGTTTTCGTTTTATTTACTTTTTCTTGAAGCCTGGCAGAATGCTTCAGTGCACTGACTTCTGAAAGTATATATTTTTTGTATATGCATGTGCAGGCGAAGTTACTTAGTTTTCACTCATAAATAAGACAGGCAAAACTTATTTACAGTAACTTTATCTAATGGTCCATGGATGAATGCTTTTATGCAAACTACTGAAGAGACTAGAATTAACTTTTCACGTTGGTTGCACATTTGATGTCCAGACTTAGGCAACACGTGGGATCTTATAAAAACTAGATGACTGGAGTTCAATTTTGACTTTTATGAATTTATTCAGAGATTACCCATGCATTTCAAGTGTAATCTTTGTAAGCAATGTATAAAATGCAATAATGCATTAATTGCTGTAAAACAGACGCATACTCCTTCCACTCCCTGTACTTCTTTTTCTGACATTACCTCCTCCTGCTCCACTGCAGTCATTTATTAAGGATCTGTGGGCACAAGTAATTTGGCTGATTTATATACAGCCCTGTAATTTGACATTGTCATTCTGTCTAGTAACAACTTTGTTCAGTGTTGGGCTTTACTGAATAAAATTGTTTCTTGGTGGACATTTTGACACCTCACTTCAGACTGCTACGTCATGGACTGCTGACATCCCTGTATTAATCTCATTTGTATTCTGTCACAAAATTCTGGAATAACATATTAAAAGATCTTCTCTTTGCAGTGTATTTCTATAAGCAGGGTGCCAAATATTGAATGTTTCCATTAGTCTGTATGGCTTTTATATGGTTTGTATGAGGGTATGTGTTTATTAACGTGTGTGGTGGTAGCACACATGGTAAACGGGAAAGACTGGCTTTGCTACTCCAAAGGCAACTTAAAATATTTTTATTAATGTGTCTCTTTTTCCACCTTTACTTTTCAGATCATTAGCTACAATAAAACATAGCACATATAGACTTCTTCTGCCATAGGCCGACACAGTGCATTTTTATTTTCTGTTCTAGGAAATGGAAACCAGTGGTTGGTGGGGAAGTAAGGGATCTGCTTTCCTAAAGCACTCATTGGTGTAGTTTGGTGGCTTAGGAATGAAAGAAATGTTTTGTGTGTGAAATACACTCCATGTTGATGCATTCATTAGAACTGGCAGTGTGTGTAGGAGATTATTAGGAAAGGTATATACTTTTTCCCAGTGAGAACCAAGGGATATATATGGGTTTTGTATGTCTAGGCATGTGTAGTATTAACTGAGGCTTATTGAAGGTTATGAAATCTCTCTCTAGCCTTGTACTGCTGTAGACCATCTGTTACAGGTAGATGCCAATGACCAGAGTCCTATTTTGCACCTTGGATTTCCTTTCCTTAGGAGATAAGCATGGTGGGTGTTGTGTGAGCAGTGAGTTTGTTCCTTGTGGTTTTTAGCTCAGTCTCCTCTTTGTTCACAGTATGCCATTGTCTTTGCATCTAGGTAGTGATTGGTGATAATACCTAACATGTTTGGGGAAGAAAAAAAAAAAAGGAAAGCTTTGGGATTTACTGCAGATGATATAGGTGATCCGTAACAACATACTGTGTCTGGATCCTTTTCCCAGCCAGTTTTGCAACAACATATTTATATTTCTTGTTTTGAACATAAGCCCACTGGTATGTTTTGTACAATTAACTTATTCCTAGTGGATTCTGTTTATTTTTGTTCACAGTGTTTTGCCCCTACCCTTCCTACAGAGGTGCAGCATCTTGTAAAGGTCCTGAAGTTTTTTGTAACCTGCATGCTTCAGCTTAGAGTTAAATGTGGCTATAGCGGCACACTTTATTTTATCATCCATTTTTCCATATCATAGAATCATCACAGAATCATAGAATGGCTTGGGTTGGAAAGGACCTTAAAGATCGTCCAGTTCCAACCCCCCTGCCATTTATATTTTTCTTCTGAATTGGGAATGACTAACTTTATGTAACAAAGTACACACATACATTTTTTCCTGCTTTTTAGATATTAACTAAGTACCTCTTACAATGCAGCTGAATTGATATGCTGTTAAACAGTCTTTGTTTGCACCCAGAACTTTGGAGTGAAAAGAGTAATCAACAACAAAAAAAAAGCACAACCCAAACCTTCTGGAATGACAAAAATGTGAAAGTTTGGCTTTTGGTTGTAATGGCTGTTGTTAAGATACGATGGTGATCCATCTTCGCCTGGTGCTGTGTGACAGTTGTGGGGTATCTGTAAATTTCTTGCTATTTAAAATGAACTTCTAATTTTTTTTGTTTGTTTGTTTTTTCCTTGTGCGTTTAAAAACGTAGGAAGATGAGAGTGAAGAAGAGCCTAAGCTGAAGTATGAACGGCTTTCTAATGGAGTGACTGAAATTCTACAGAAGGATGCAGCCAGCTGCATGACAGTGCATGAAAAGGTATCAAGCTATTTTGGGGCAGAGATAGTTCTTCTGCTTGGGTTTTATGTATTTTATCCGTGCTTATAACGCACCAGTATATTTATATGTAGAAGTACTGCCAAATCTAGAGGTGCAGTGCAAGCCAACAATAATGTAAACAAAATTCATGGTAAGCCTGTGTTGAACAGTCCCTCCTTTCTCAGTAGGAAAATGAGGTGAGAATTCAAGGTGCAGTAATTTGTTAGATGCAATGTTTACATAAGCTACTGGGAAATGCTCACTAGATTTTAATTATGGACAGTACCATGAACTACAGTTGAGATAAAGTCCCAAATTCCCTTTATCTCAGAAAAGAAATTGTCATATAATATGTCATATATTATGCTTATTTATACAGCCTGAATCCCTGAAAACAGACTTGATCATGCCAAGGGCCAGATTAGTATTTATCTAGCTGTGGTAGACAGCTGAGTTTCTGTTAATACAGTGTGAAGGAAAGGAATTACAATGCTTTTTTAATCTTTTTTTTTTTAATGCTTTAGTACTATTAAAGTTTCAGATGTACAAGAATGAATGGGAGAATGGGATCGACAATGAAAAGTAAATAAATTTTACTAAGAATTGTTTCTTTGTTCTTGCAGTGAAGAAACTTCAGCTGTTTCTTTGATTGAAACAATTGCTTTGTTTTCTTGTCTTTTATAAATATTGGAGAGCATTTTTAAAATATCGAAGAATGCTAAAGAACATCTGAAAGTATGAGTTAATGATTTGTCAAGTAACTTTTAGTATGTAAAACATAATTGCTGTTTTCTGAATGTATAATCTTTCACAGCCAGTAATAGCTCCTTAACGGTTATTGTTGAGGCATCTATCTCTATTATTTGGCTATATTTTTAGATTGACTTGTGCTGTGTTTCTTTTACTCAAAGGACTGTTGCCATGGCTCAAGAGGCTGTTGAGATGAAGCGTGTATTTTAACTGTGGGAATGAAAACAATAAGTCTTTTTAAAATGTTTTTGGCAACTTAGAATTAAACGGATATTTTGAAAATTGGCAAGCATTTCATCCTGGTCTGTGAGCTGTTTGCCTTACCTTTCTGAGCTTCAGGTAAATTTTGAAAGCCAAGAAATAAACAGGATTTTTCTGTAAGGAAGTGCATATATACAGCTTTAACTGTGGTGTCACAAAGAGTGACAATACAGGAAAGCTGTTTTAAGTATCCCAACACTTTTAGTTTTCCAGCAAACTAGATACACTATTTATAAGAAGGATCAATATGGTTAGAAGGTAGGTGCCAGAGTCTTTAGGAAAAGGAGCTGAAGAATGAAGGTGGGTCATAGGTTTTGTGAGGGTGTTCTTTGGTTAGATTTTTTTTGTTTTCCTGCTAAAACGGGAAAAGCCCTGCTAAAGACTAATTATTAACAAAATGACGTAGTGCTATGTAAAATATGTCTCTGATTAAAGCACTTTAACTTTGCTAGGAATCCGTATTCCGACTAATTTCCACCCAGAATTATTATTATTTTCTTTTCTTTTTGCTGCTAAAGCGTCATATTTTCACCAGGCTTGCTGTCTGCACTGGATGACTAATCGTCATGGCACCTGGTGCATTCAAGCAGGCCTGTGCAGTGGAATAGTCATACCTAGTTATGTCTGCACACCTGATGTTTTATTAACCAGTATTGATTTTTTTACCCGGGGGACTTTTTTCTTCCTGAAAAAAGGCAACCTTGCAGGAGTGAAAGGCATTGCAGGGGATGAATTTCTAATGAACTCCTTCTTTCCCTTTTTTGACTCCTTTTAATGTAGCTTCATATTTTAAGTGCCTGAACTGAAATTTCATTTTAAGCAATTCCATTTTGATAAATCCTTTTAAACCTTGACTTTCTGTAAGGTTATTTTTTAAAGATTGTGCTGCCTGACTGACACGCTTAGCAGTGCCTGTAAATTTGAGCATTTCATTATAGGTTGCAATGAAGCATGCTCACATGCAGTGAAATACAGAGAATTGAGGAGCCTAGACTATTTAAGTAATGCTGAAAAGGAAAGGGGGAATAAGAGAAACCTCTGTCATAAATCGAACAGAAAAGGAAGAACTTCGGTACTACTTAGGAGTAGTTCACATGGTTCAATTAACAGCAGATCTCTCAGAATCAATTGCAGTCTTGTTTGTATCAAAATAAGTTTGTGGTTGTATGTATTTGTGTGGAGATTTCTTTATTTTGTTACCTATTTTTGGAATGAAACCCCTGAGATTGCCAAGGAGAAGCATTATTTATCTTGAGAGTGTTTGACATAGAAGTGTTACTATGTGAAAGAAAGCAAACCCAGTGGTTATCTCTGTGCTTAAATGCAGCCAGAGACCTTCTATAATCCAGCAGTATTTTACCAGTGGCCTTTTCCTGTGTTTCAATGGTTTGTTTTGTGTTAATGATGAAGGAAAATTTAAAATAAAGCCCAAAGGAAACCACTGCAATTGAAAGAAAGCTGCGGAAGGGAGCCCAGAACTGTTTCAGGTCTGTGTTAGTCCTTGCTTTCACACTGCATTTTTAATTTGCTGCCACAGTCCATCAGGCAGTGTGTACGGACTGCAGACACACCATTAGTTGTCAGTAGATGAGGGTCCTCATGACTCATTCTGACAGCTAACTTGCACTATCACAGTAATATGGGCTGGAAGCCCCGTTTTATTCTTTAGGTGCAGTTAAAATAAGCTTTGTCTATAGAAGTTATTTTTTTTTTCTTCTGAGTGCTGCTAATCATTGATCTGCTAAACATCCTGGAGTTCATTTAGCATTGCTGTAGTTCTGGTTGTGGTGTCTTCTCTTTGTATAATCTATCTATTTCTTCTACAGTTTTTGGCACTGGGAACGCATTATGGCAAAGTTTATTTACTTGATGTCCAGGGGAACATCACACAGAAGTTTGACGTTGTAAGTATGGTATTATTTAGAACACATCTACTGGGATGTAAAATGATGTGATATACTAAGTAATAAATAAATTAATGCTTTTGCTACACCTGAAATTTTGCTAATGCATTTCATGAATTATGCCCCTCCTGCCCCCTATAAAACAAGAGACATTTTGTGGTCCTTGAAATAAGTTGCACTGGATGGTTTTGTGATGAGGACATCTCAGTTTACATGTAATAAACTTTCTTGGTGAAGACAGAAGAGGAAATACATATTTATGATTGTTAATGGTTATTATTAATTATGGACCCCCAGAGGCTTGTGACTTCCATAAGGTTTGAGCCTGCTCATTAGGTGACTATTGTCAGTTGTTAGTGTGTACACTATCGTCTTATCTACTTGCCACAAGTAATTGAAAATTGATTGATTGCCTTGCCAGTTCAGTTTATCTACTGCAAATATATAGCGCTAATATTTTATGTGAATGTTTTGAAGCTTGGACTCTTAAGGGAGTGTATTGATTGAAGGAGAAGAGGCAGATTTTTTTTTTATTTTGGTTCCTGATATTAGAGGATGACTGAAATGCTCAATTTAAAATTGTTTCAGAATGTTAAACGTTTCTTTTAATTGTGCATATTTGTTGATCTTACTGTTCTTTTATTATTATTTTATTATTTTCAGTCTTATATATTTAATACTTATTTTTCAATCTCTCCGTTTTCCATGAGGGTGGGAGGAAGGGGATTAGCAATTTTAAATCTTTATTCTTTTTCCCTTTCTGGTATTGTCACAAAATCTGGTAACCAAGCATCAGTTTTTCATAGCAATGTCAGCCCTTGTCAGAATATCCATCGCAAGACATTGGCATGTTTGCAGAGGGAACGTATGTTCTAAAGCTGACACAGCTAGCTGCATGGGAGGGGTGAAAGGTTTTGTTTATATTTTTGAAAAATCTAATTACACAATTGTTGTGCAAGGGGAAAAAAGTCTCAGCCAAAACCCAATCTCCTAGGCACAACCTTTGGAGAAAATTTTATAGATAACAACAGTCAGATTAACAGTGACCTTCCTGGGTATTAATAAAAGTCAAGCTAATGATGTTCTTCTATTTCTTTTAGCTTTTTATGTTCCTTGGCACTACAAAGGAGATGCTGACTGCATTTCAAAAGAGGAAAGGCTTTTGGTGTCTGCCTTCTAGTACCAATTAGATTACATGTATGCTACTTGCTAAAGATGCAGTTTCTTTCTCTTTAGAGTAATCTGTTTGGGAAAGACCAGAGTAAAGCATATACAAATTCTTTGCTTCTATTGCTGAAGTAAATGACTTGACTCAAAGACTTGCTCAAATGAAGTGGAGATTTTCTCTGGAGACAGGCATTAAATGTCTTAGACGTGTATTCATTCCTCTCTAGGTCAGGCACTTGGAAGAGTTCATCTGTAGTGCTGTCATCTTTCTTTTAGGTGCATGACCAAGGCCTTCTTCTCCCGCACTGGTTCCTAAAGGTGAAATCCTCATCTTTCTGTGTAAAGATGTAGGGCATTGCCTAGGCGTACAGCAAGTCATAAGGGATCGTAGTTTCTATTAAAAATTGTAAAACAAAATCCCCATCCTCTTTACACCATTCACTCCAATCTGCTATTCTTTCCTTTGCTTTTCTTTATTATTAAAGTCCTACCAGTGGCTGCTGGGAGGGTCGTTTCTTATGATGACGTTAAGGTTAGGCCATATGAACCACTTTCTACTCTATAGCTTTTATGTTTTTACATGTTTTCCAGTCTTTTCCTGGCT
Source organism: Anser anser (assembly GCF_964211835.1). Taxonomy (NCBI): domain Eukaryota; kingdom Metazoa; phylum Chordata; class Aves; order Anseriformes; family Anatidae; genus Anser; species Anser anser. Next base: position 100,996,158 of record NC_139721.1, on the reverse strand, counting down.
TCAAGCTAAAGATTTTTGTGCTGCGCCTTCTTATAGAGATGGCAATGATTTCTTTTTTTAACTATATTTTTTGATTAAAAGCTGCTTTTTAAGATGAAGAATGGGAAGAAAATATTTATTTCTGTCTCTTCTTAGTATGTCTTTTTTTTGTAATGGTACAAGTCCTCTGTGCAACAGATAAATTATAACATGGATCAGGTAGAAAGGGTGCATTATTTTTTTTTAATTTGAAGAAAATTTATTTTGATCAAGAAGCACTTGGCTTTTAAAGAAAATCTTTTATTTGGATCTACTGGATGTTGTTGAACAGAACAGTCTGTCTATGCATTAGAGCATTGCTGTGTGTTGAATCGCAAAGAAAACCTACATTTTTCTTGAAAAGAAGCAAGCTACTTCTTGAACTCCTATAGATGCAAAACATTCTCTTGTAAATTCTCTGTGACAAAGAGTATTTTCTCTGGTTACATATTCTCTGGTTCTTCATTGAGTCCGGAATGAGCAAGTTCCCTCTGAGAAGTGCTTCTGCTGCTGAATAGCTGGTGTGATTCTACCTTGAAGAAGCAAATAGGAGAAGGATTTGAAGTTCTAAATAGGAGAAAGATTTCCAGAGAATTTCTGGAAATCAGTAGCATTTAAAAATTGTTCCAAGTAACTAAAATAGTCTCTTCTTAGAGAGTAGGCAACATCTTGAATTATTTGTGGTGAACAGTATTCCTTGGGAGTGAATTTTACAAGTTTTGCATTTTGAAAGATTCCATTTAGCAGATGTATTCTGTCCTATGGGATGGCAGAAATAGTAAGGTAGTAATGTGAAGCCTTCCATCTAGAAGAAATCAGTTACGTAATTCAAGGAATTGCTCTGCATTTGAGCCTTACTCAGTTTGTGCTTTTTTTTAAGCCAAGGTAAAAACAAAAATTACTTTTCTATACATCTCAGTCTGTTAAATGTGTAAATAGGGAAAACAAACCTTACAGGTGAAACTTTAAGTCACTAGATTCCAAATACTGTCAGTATGTGAAATAAACCAGAATTAAGAGAGGGATTTTTTTTTTATGGGTGATATTAAGTGTTCCTTTTAACAGTGGTGTAGATATGTTTCATGTTTGAGTTTTGGTGATTTTGCTTTGGCCATAGTTAAGTAAAACTGTACCATAGAGAGGGAGACATAAGGATGTTCCCCTTCCATCCCCCAAAAAAGTTATATAGATGTAGAAAATATTACTTCTGTTTTAGTCTTCTCGATTTTCCATTTCTCTCTATTAATCTCAAATAACCATGTTCATGGGCTTGGAAGTTGAACAAATATGAATTTTGTTTTTATGAGAAGTCAGTTGTGTTTTATATTGGCTCACATTTGGATTTGATCCAAATTGTGACACAGAAATAGAGACTGATCTCAGAGGATTTACAGCATAATTACTTTATCATGTCTTCAGTTCCTGTGAACTTTGAGAGAGAAAACTGACAGGTATGTTGCAGAATCTTTAAGATGGTCAATTTCTGGATGATGACCTTCCTGTTGAAGTCTGAATTAATTAAAAACAAAAACAAAAACACATCCTGCAAGAAACACTAAAATGTAAAGCCTGGCAGCCATGTAAGTTCTGCTACCTTAATACTCTGGTTATTTTTTGAAGAAATCTTTTAGAACTTCATCCTGTAGTGTCCTTAGAATACCCACATTGTTTTGATGCTGAATTACAAATACTGTTTCTAGTGTTGCAAAGATTTATTTGTGTGCTCTATTTTGACCCATAAAATTCACTGAGGCTTCTGTGAAACTAACCTCAATGGCTAAGAAGTCTTCAGAACAGTCTTTCTTTCATCCTGCTCTTAAAATACCTGATGCTGGGTCCGTACCAGGTGGACTACTAGTCTTTTCAGGTTTGCAACTCCTCTTACCAACAACAGTGAAAGTGTTTGTTTTGAAACCGTTTGGGAGATTTTTGGTTTGGGGAGAATTATGAGACAGGAATTTGTGGGGGTTGCCTTGGGTGGTGCTGGTATCTCAATGGCCACACTTGTGATCCTTGCACGATCTTCTTTCCTCCTTGCTTAGTGTGTTTTTAGCTCTCACCAGTGTAGCTGTCTTTGACAATGTCAGCCGCCTAAGATTAACTGATATGCATCCTCAAATAACGTATGTTTGACAAACTGGTGTTCTGTTGTATTAGGGTTCAGTGCATTGAGTGAGATGAAATGTGTCAAATGCACTGAAAATTATTACTAAAAGGCAACAAGAAAGGGGGGGGGGGGGGAAAGCCTGCTAATGCCACTGACAAAGGATGATGCAGGACTGATTCACAGCATGTTAATTCCAAATGCCTCTCCATCTTTCTTTTCCTCTTAGACTGTCTACAATTTATTAATATAATTATTGCTTCAACTGACATGTTGTGGATTAAAGACTTGTAGGTATGAAGAAAGCCATACAAACATGTTTAGTTAAGTAACAAATCAAAAACCTTCTAAAGGGCAAGAAAACCTGTCCCCGTTCTAGTCTTCTAATAAACATCAAACTTAAAGCGAAAACAGTAAGAAGTCTTGGCTGGTGCCAGTGATACTCTGTATGGAGTGGAAACACAGCCTATTTTACGAGTAGGGGAGGATTTAAATGTTTAATGCATCAGAGGTGCTTCAAAGATGATGCATGAGCCTAGAAAACAAATGTAAATAGCATTTTAAAGCTTCTATTAATGCAAAGAAGTTGAAGTAGTCTTTGCATGCAACATTCGTGAGCTGTTCAAGAGTGCTGGAATTTCAGAAAGAGAGAATGAAACAATTAAGTAGAGGCCCATTTTTTGCAGATTTTTTTTCCTGAACTCAATTTTTTTTTCTAATTGTTTCCCATTGTGTAGTACTAATTATTTCTTTGTTGTTTTAATCAGAGTGTCAGAAATTCAAAATCACCAGGTCCTCTCTGCTACCTTGAAAATTCAAAGAGGAGTTCCTTCAGCTGTAATATTATTGTCCTTAGACTTTAGAAAGTTACAGCACTTGAAGCTTCTGGAGCAAGAGCGTTGCTTGCTTAAAGATGAATCAATGGCCTGTTGGTGTTGCTGATACCTCAGAAAGTTGCAAACAGATGTCAGAGGTTTCTGTTGGCTTGACAGGCTTTTGAAAGAGTTTAATTGCTAACAAGAAAACCATATTTCCTAATGAAGAAGCAGCAGTTGCCGAGCACTGAATGCTGTTGCTGGAATTGATGCAAAATCCACTAACTGTTGAGAGAGATAATGCAGCATCTTTCAATGGGGGAGGTAACTTTTAGCATTTGATTGTATAATGAAGAAGTTGTTTTGAATGGAACTTTACATGAGAGTTTAAGACTAAGATGATATAAATGTCACTTATTTTGACAGGCTACTTAAAATTCCCTGTTTATTACTTTAACTACATCATTTTAGTTGTCACTGTCAGACTATGAAAAAAGACTTAGTCGGGAAATGAAACGAAGCAATGGAATTTAGAGTAAAGATCTGGGTAGCTCTGTGTTAGTATTTGCAGCATGTCAGTGTGCCTGTTAAATTTGAAGCTGAAATCCTGCTATTTGTTTAAAAAAAAAAAAAAAAAAGGCATGCTGCTATAAATGTGGGCTCCAATAAAATGAAGTAAAAAATTCATGTTCTGATAGCAAAGTGTGTCTATGCAGGGAAGCGTCCTTCCCCTCTGTGGGACCTACCAGCCAAGTTGGTGGTGCGGTCCCATGGCTTCAGTGCTTTGAGTTTAACCCCTAGCTCAGCCCAGTGGGAAAACTGGAGAAAAGTGACATTCTTCAGAGTTTTGCTTTTAAGACTTGGATGTCTACACCCAATATAATAGCCTTCCTTCTGTTTCTGTCTACCTGTCTTTTCATTTTAGCTGTAGATTATTTGGGAGTTCAGAGCTTTCTACAGTAGTTGTGGGAGTCCAGAGGTTTTCTTTATAGTAGTTGTGGGAGTAACTTGCATGGCCTTTGGGTCTGTAATTTTGGATCTTATAAAGGGTTGGAAAGTGTGTATCATAATGTTTTCCTGTTATTGTGCCTACAAACCACTCCAGGTTGTTTGTAATCTGGAGTGTTTTCAATGGGAACTATGATGCTACTGAATATTAGGACCCTTCCTTAGCAGGAGTCATAGTGTACCTGCACGTCTGTCATTTGATGAGAAGTGAGTTATTTTGACTGGGTAAAGTTGTGGTATCAGAGCTGTTATTTTCTAGGTCTATAAAAGTTTCTTGTATGACAAATCACAGAACATCTGGAGTTGGAAGGGACCCACAAAGATCATTGACTCCAAATCCTGGCTCCCCACAGGACTACATAAAATCAAAACATATGCCTCAGAGCATTGTCCAAATGCTTCTTGAACTCCAGCAGGCTCAGTGCTGTGACCAGTTCCCTGGGGAGTCTGTTCCAGTGCCCAACCACCTTCTTCTGTGAAGAACCTTTTCCAGATATCCAGCCTGACCCTCCCCTGTCCCAGCCCCATGCCGTTCCCTTGGGTCCTGTCGCTGTCCCCAGAGAGCAGAGCTCAGCGCCTGCCCCTCCGCTCCCCTCATGAGGGAGCTGCAGGCCGCCATGAGGCCTCCCCTCAGCCTGCTCTGCTCTGGGCTTAACAAACCAAGGGACCTCAGCTGCTTCTCATGTGTCTTGCCCTCTAGACCCTTCACCATCGTTGTTGCCCTTCTTCAGACTCTCTCTATTAGTTTTATGTCCTTCTTATATTGTGGCACCAAAAACCGCATGCAGTGCTCAAGGTGAGGTTGCACCAGCTCAGAGTGGGACGTTCACTTCCCTCAACAAGGTTGAAACAAAAAATGTCTTGTAGAAGTTTTGCACATCACCTTTTATCCACTGTATCCCTCTTACCTTGAGTGGAGTGTTGGTTGAATTTTTACTTGAATAAATAGATCAGATTGATGTGGAAATTATTTGTTATTACTAGATATATTGCTTGATGTCTGGGTGAAATATTGAATATTTCAGTTGTGTCATGTACAGTTAATTTTTATAAGCTCAAAACTGAAGGAAAGATGGCTATTGCCTTCAATTATTCTTTCAAGCTTGTAACTTGTAATAGCCGTAGCTTAATGCAGAGTAATGTAAAAAGTTTAATTGGGAGTATAGGTTCAGCTACAGAAGATCTTGCGTGGTCCAGACACTTGTTTTTTAAATGAGGTTAGCTTGTACAAGTCAAACATAGGCTTGTGTAGTCACAAACGGTAATCTCTCTGCTGTATATTTAATTTCTATTAAAACTATAAAGCTTGTGTACTTTATCAGCTGTTTCTGGGACTGCAGTCATTTCTTTCCTTCTTTGACTTTTCACTAGCAGCTACGTTGTCCATATACCTTCTTTTGAGAAGGATGTCAACCCCATCCTTAGGCCGAATGTCTTTCTATAACTTCATTACTCTCAAAATGCATGTTGTTTTTTCTGTTTTGTTTGTTTTTGTTTTTTTTCTTGACATAGAAGCATAGGAAGAAGTTTCCATTTTGTTCTTTAATATCCATCACTCTTCTTCGGAGTGGATGTTTTGTTGTCTGTCAGTCATATGTCATGACCAACTCTTAAGGTACTATGTTCAGGTACCTTAGAAGCCCTCCTCAATGTCACTGATTTCAGAATGAGTTTGTTAATGTCGCTCTTTAATGAGGTAAAGGGCTGTTACTGAATACTGTTTTGTCACAGTCACCTAGAGATAGCAAACAAGTCAGTTTCTGTTGATTTAGTAGCATTCTATCCTGCTCTGTGGGCTTTCTCAAATAAATCTTTAATATCTGGAAAATTGTAGGGGAAGATATCTCATTATGGGAGAATGCTAGACATTTAGAACATTAATTCTACAGCCTTTAATGTAGCCTGTTGGTCAACCAAAGGGCAAAGTTTTCAATGTATTTTTGTTTTTTTTTGTCAGACCTTGCAGGAACTCTGAATCTATTTTTGTGAAAGATCAAATAGAAGACCTACTATAATTCTGCTAAGTGTGTTTACATGTGGCATTTTCAAACAAAATTACTTGTGACATTATGCAGAAACATTAAAAAAAAGTTCTTTTTGTTTGGTTGTTTTTTTATTTTTTTTCCTGAACTCTTTCACCATCCTGGTTTGGTAACATTTGTTGCTTGAATGTATACTGCATCTTGTATCTTGTGATTATTTAGAAAATTCATTTTCTTTGCAACTATTACTGGCTTTTTTTGTTTTAAATTTCCCTACACACCACAATTTGACAATTAAGCAACGAAGTTTATTTGCTTTTAAGAATAACACAGAAGCATAGCTTCTAATTTGAAGGACATAACCATGCACATAACCGTTAAAGAAACAACCATACACAGTATTATTTTTTCATATCAGATGTAAGCAGAGTATTATTTTACTAGAGCGTAATTGGCACCTAAAAGAAACCCTCAGAGGAGTGCCAGTATATCTCAAACAACTGTTAATACAGAGTATTTATACTTTTCTGTGCCTTCCAGTGGCTTTGTTCCTGGCAAGACTAGGTTGTTCTCTCTCTCCGAAGAAACCTCAGATTCTCAGCCATTGGGGATGTCTGTGCCCTACTAGGAACTTGGTCAAGTTTGACCAGGTGATTTTTACCAGCCAAAGGCATATGTTCAGTGCTTTGTCTATTCCTTTTTCCAGTCATCTCAAAAGCATATTGTGCCACACCTGTCTCATACCCTCCCCAAGTCCTCTTTGTTGATATGCTGCTGGACTACTGGGCCAAATTGCTCTAGAGTTTTTATTATCAGCAATGAAACAGCTAGTTTCAGGTAACACAGATGTGTCTTCTAAATCCTTACAACCTTTAAAAACATAGGAAGGATATGGAAAGGTTTGCCTTCGAAGAAGCTGGTATACTGCTGATTCCTAGAGCTGTTTTCCTTTTGTTAAATGGCGTATTATACCTGAATGATATTTTTGTGTACACCGAAGGCAGGCACTTGCGTGCACATATAAAAAATAATAGCAGTTTGCTTGTCAGAATTATTCAGAGTTCTGGCATTAATAAAATATTATTTGCATTAGAAAATGTTTTCATAGTTAGAAAGTCCAAAGCAACTGAGTTCTGGAGGACGATGTTTTTTATATAAGTTGACATTAATGATAGAGCTGCAGCCCTTTGTTTCTGTTAACAATAAAAATGCAACACTACTTAAAACATAGAATGACATAACAGGGGCATAATATGATGAACAAAATATGAAGGCAAAACTAAGCCTTTTTTTCCCATAGGGGGTAAGATATTGTTGATAATGAACTTTGTAAATCTAATGAAGACTCACATCTAAAGGATGAGACCAACTTGCTTTAACAGACATGACGGTGTGTAGTAGTTTTTGTTGCACTCCTGATGGAATGCTACATATGGACAGTCCAGATTTCACTGGTCTTGGGTGTTAATACCCTCATATTGCTTGTTGACAAAAGTAGCTACTTAAAAGCTGATCATCTCTATTGTGACGCTGCTGAGGGAGCTGGTTCCACTCACAGTCCTGTGGCCCAGAGAAATAAGTAAAAGATTAAGAGATTTTAGAAATCTGCTGGTTTTGTGTTTAGCATTGCAACCCTGACTCAGAACAGAAATCTGTAATTGCTACAGGCCTTGGCAGTTCTTGAAGATAGGAGCTTTGAAATGTGAGCAGGATAAAGATGGAAGAATGAATGAATCTGCTTGTGTTTTTGGACCTACATTAAATAAAGCTTATTATAAGCAAAGATGTCTACACTTGCTGGTATTGAAATAGAGCCTCTTTATATGCAAATGCCATGTGGAAGTTGCACAGGATCAATTCATCTTCACATTTAGCTTTCCCTATCTTACTGCCACAGTAAGAATACTGCATATGATTTGCCACTTATAGTAAGTTACAGGGCACTTCAAGATTAATAGTTTCTACTTGTGTGAGTACTCTCCTCCCTCTCCGCCCATCTTTTTGATTTACAGAATTTTTTAGGATCCTTTCAAGAATCCAAAACCCAAAATTGATCATTTTTGAGGATCTCTCTGCCAGGTTTGTGAGACTTGCTCAAATGACACAACTGCAAATAAACAAAGTTTCTGAGTTGGTGTCCGAAGAGAATAGAATGCTTTCAGTAATCGAGAAATGTATTTATTCTTGCAGACAGCTCTATACAAGTGTTGATAACGGGATGTTATCAACATGGAAAAATGTCACTTCAGTTTTAGCTATTGGCTGAACTTCAGCATTGATCACCCAGTGTAATATTCAACAGTGCCAAGGATGTGACTAGCTATGTCTTTTTTTCAGCCAGGAAAGGGAGTTCTTCCTTCATAATATTTGTGTTCTGTGATTGAATCAGTGGGAGATCTTTTGACTGGTTTCAGTAGGTACTGGACTGGGATCATCATCTATAGTAGGATGGTTGGCAGGCTAAAATAACTGGAAAAAAAATACTTACTACAGTTTTTCATTGCAGGAGCTGATAGAAGGATGAAAACTATGTGGTTGTGGCGAGGATAATAGCTTTGTAATGGGCATATGGAAAAGCAGGGATGCTGGGTGCCCTGTGGTCGTGTCCTCTGTTCTGTGTTATGTCAGGGAGGGGGATTGTCATGGTTGTGGTGAAAACCTTCCTGGAAGTGATGCTGGCAAAACAATGAATGACCCCTGAAAAGGACAGTAAAGAGCCTCATTGCTTCTTTAAAAGTTGTTTGGTCAAAGCACCAATAAAATAATCTCTAAAGCAAACCTGTCCTGACAAGAACATACACTGTATGACCTGGTTGGCCTCTCTCATCAGTCACTTCTTTCAACTGTGGTTTATCAAGAAATGGAGAAAAATCTCAAACTTCCCACTTCTAAAATTCTACAAAATCCTGTTAAGTGCGTTAATGACAGTGCTGGTGTTTTTCTATTAAAAACAGCCTATGAAAGTGCCCCACTAAGTTTGATCCTCAGAGATTTATATACATTTTTTAGTATTGTTCTCCAAAGCCCAATTTATAACGCAGTAGCCTGTGTGGAAACTGATGTTCCGTGATGAGTTCTCCAAGTTCGCAGTGCTTGGGGAGCCATTCTGAAAAGAAAGCAGTTAGAGAAATCAGTGAGGTGAGCCTCCAGGTGGCATGGAATAGTCTTCTCCCACCATGCGCTGCACTGTCTGAGGCACGTATACGTAGTTATCGCCTGCAGCCCTTACTTGGCTCCCCAACATCAGCTCTTACTTCAGCCCTCCCCATAAGTGTGTGCTGAGGAATATTGTTCCATATTCTCAGATGCTTTAATACAGAGATAGCAACAGTGAAGTAGAGGCAGGCTTAGGACATTTCATCTTTGAGGCCTTGCAGTTACACAGTGGTTGTGAAGGGGACCTGGGGAGAGGAGGAAAAGGGAGTAATTTGTTTGCCATGGCGCAAAGCTCCCAGAAGGACACAGCTTTACACGCCAGTGTTTTAAGAGAAATGAGATTCTGTTTTGTATCTGTCAGGAATTAGCTAACGGTTAAATGTGGCTAGGAGGAGGTATAGGCTTTCAGTATAGATTTGTTTTCAGTCATAGCTTGGTCATTCCTAGACGAGCATTCTGATTATGTAGCAACTACTACAGGTTTAGGGAGATCCCTTGTTAATTTTTCTCTTTGGATGTATTTTTGCTTAGTCCCTGTAGTTGACAAACAAGATTAAGGGATTCACTGATGTGGAAAATATTGAAATCACTGTAGGCTTTTTGGTCTTTCTCACTTTCTTAGACCGTATATTAGAGATTCCTTGTCCTCATATTCCCTTACATTCTGACAAGCTTTTGAGATCTTTCTTTTTTGTAGGCAAGGTTTGCCTTCCCGCAGACAAAATAAAAGTTAATGTTGTTATTGTTCTGTGTCCCAGACCTTGTCACTCTCCCCAGCCTTCCCCCCTCCCTTTTCGTCTAACCAATATAATCTCCCATTTTTCATTTGGAGAATGACAGATTCAAGAGTGTTATAGGAAAAGCACTGGAGCAGGAATCCTCACGTATCAGAATACTACCAGTATTGCTGAACAAAACCTCTTTGGTGTGGATATTAGTACATTTTCAGCAAATGAAAATTCATATTGTAAAGTCAGAATATGCTATTTCTATTGGAGACAGTGGCAAACAGCTTGTTCTGTAACTTTTAAAGCTGACTTTTCAATTTAAACCCTTGTTTTGCTACATGTTTCTCAGATGTGCATGTATGCATAGGTGTATACGTACTTATACCATGTTGTATATAAACCATGAAATAGCATCAAAATTTGCTTTTCTGGATTCCTTTTCACTCTATTGTGTTAGTAAGACTCAACAAATATGCAAACTATGCATAAGTCAGTACAGCACCATAATATTTTTTAAATATTGACAGTGTCTTCAACTGTTTGCTATATTTCCTGTCACCTCCTCTCACTTCCCAAAATGAAAAGACCTTAAAAAGTAGAAGTTCTTTTTTGGCCAGTTAGTTAAATTAGACTTTCTTCTAGGTGGGCTGAGGTTATCATTTCGAATTGGAAAGACACCCTTGGAGAAAGAACATTCAGTACTTGCCGAGTTCTTTTTTTTCCAGTAGTCTTAACAACAGTGTTTTTCGTAATTCAGTGGTGTATAGAACATCTAATATATGGATGTAAAAGCTGAAGCGTTGAGGCTTTATTTAGAGCAAGTTCCTCATCCTGCTAGTGCAAGGCTTATATACAGAGAGCATCTTTGCTTAAATATGACAATAGCTAAGGCAGTTTGTTTACAAATCAGCATTTGACACCAGACCTCCATGGTAGAAGTAATCGCTTCCATTGGAAAGAGGTATTTCCACCATTTTAATGGTGAAAACAGTACAAACAGAAAGATAGTAGTTCATATTCCCATGGATTAACTTTTTAAAAAGTGAGATTGTATTGCTGAACACTGGAGTTTTACGTGTTTATGTGAATGTTGTGCAGATGGAAACACATGAATAAGTGTAAAACAGGAACTTTTAGGAGACAGATTTGTTTAATTTTTTTATTACAGTTTAAACTCTAGTTTATACAGTTTTCCTGTAGTATGAAGAGCAGCTACAGAATGGTTAGGTAGATAACAACATAACGCAGCAAAAAAGACTTAGGGATGATTTTCTCCTGTGGGTAAGTATATATGCATGCATGTGCGTAGGTGGATAATTAAGAATCTTTGGGTTAATTTAGGGAAAGTTCTTGAAAATACTTCTTAAAGAGTGGATGAAAATGCTGCATAAATGGCTTGTATTAGCATTGGGAACCTCTTGAAGTAGAACGAGCTTTGCAGCAAGTATGATCGAACACTGCTTTGCTTTTCACACTCTTAATGTGTTTGTTGCTTGCCTGCTAACCATGGCTAAAAGGCATGAAGTCACAGGCAACTATTAAAATGTTTAGATTCCTAGCTTGTAAATATTGCATTTCTCACAGAATTGGAGTGAAATCCAGTCTTATGTTTCTTGTTCATCCAGTTCATATCCATTGGGATGCAGCATTTGTGAAAGAATCAATTATCCATTTGTTAGTCAGAGGAGCTTTACAAATTATACATTAGCAGATTGATTTCCCAGGTTCACCGTTGGGGGACTGATAGTATAAGGTGGGTTGATGATGAGTGTCAGGGGAGAAGGAGTTGCCACAAAGAACACAATTAAAAGAAGCTTTCTGAGTGGCTGTGAATTTAGTCCTAATTGAAGAGCTGACATAATCCATACTAAGTGCGTTTATTTCAAGCATTTTTACATTAGGTAATTGATTAGCGCATGAGGTACATTTGTTGGTAGATGCTCGATTTTCCTTTCCTTTAAATTTAGAGTTTTCCAAAAGCCTGTATTTAGATCTGTTTGAGCAAGATCCCTGCTAGCTCTTTTTCCTTCTCCCTAAACTTTTCTTTCTTCCATTAAGGTAACATTTTTTTGTTCTGTAGTGTCAGCTTGCCATTATTGATTTTGAACAGTCAAACTTACTTATGTTGTCGAGAATTCCAAACATGTCTCCATCAGAAAGAAAACTGCAGCTAATGGAAATTCAGCTGAAGACATTTCTTCCTCCTTTGCCAGAACTTCCACACTTATGAAATTCAGAAGCTGTTCTCAGGTTAATCAGTTCAGTGTATCTCCCTTCCTAACTAGCAGGATCCTCCTTATTGCCAGACTGGAATCATGTCGATTTATAGATACTGTGTGTTACTACTACTTATTCAGTCCTGTAAGTATCCTTGTGACTAAAAAGAAGTTGCTGGTGTTTTTTTTGGTTTGCTTGTGCTTTTTTCTTTTTTTTCCTTTTTTTCTTTCCCTTGGTTGGCCTAAAGCTAGTGGTCCTGATTAGATTAAAAAAAAATATTACCCAAAGTAGTGCTAATTAAATAATTGTTAGCAACTCAGAATTTTATACACAGGTGCCCAGGTTTTTATGGCATAGGATTTGAGATTAGTTCATATTTATTATTGAGTAATACGTGAGTAGGATTTTCTTAAGTTTTGGATTAACACTTTGACCTTACTGTTGTAATTCTTAGTTTTGTTTTGTTTATTTTATTTATTTTTAATATGATGCCTATAAATTTGGAGGTTTTTCCTTCCCCTTTACCTCCTCCCCTCAAAAAAAAAAAAGTTTAAAACAGCTAACTGGCCAAACCCCAGAGCATTTCCTAGTTCAGACTGTATCAAATGATCAGTCTTCCAGATGGAAGTGGGTTAGTGGCTATGTGTCCTCTCTGACCTTCAGTGATTCTTCTTATTTTTTCAGTGTGTGCAGGTAAATGCTGCAGGAGGGGTGCTTATGCTTTAAAAACCAAACCTATTCCTTTTGACAAACAAATTAAACTCTTCAATGGGAAAGCTGGAATAAGGTTTAAAAACAAATAAATAAATAAGGAAAAGAGTTGTAACTCCATGGCTGAGTTAGTAACACTTAATTTTTATATATATATGTGTGTGTGTATATATATATATATATATATACACAATATATATATATTTAATATCACATTTAATATATAAATAAAATATCTATTTAAAAAAGAAAGGGAGGGGAAGCCACAAAATTGTCTGTGCTTCTCTTTTCTGAAATCTCAAAATTATCCACAAGCTGTTGATAGGATATGACTAATTTTGAAATGGTAAGTAGCTTTGTTGAGTAGCACGCAGCTGTGTATTTATAAAAATAACTAATTTGAATGGATGAGTTGGAGCTGATTCTAGGAGAAACGCCGTGGATTTAGATAGCACACTAATTTTATCGGCGGTTTCTTATTTCTGATTTTCTGGATAGCTTTATGTACATATCTTAAATGGCTTTACTGTGGAATATAATTCTGGAAATTACAGCCTTGATTGTTACTCAGTGCCAAACTAGAAGTTCCTGGCACTGGAGTTCTTCACCTTGCTATAACTTTACTGTAAAATGCATTTAATATTCAGACTTGACTGTTATTGAGTCTATGGTCTATCATCAATTTCTGAGCTGCATGGCAAGTTCTGACTGGTAAAGTCAGCAAACAGGCTGGTAACCAACAGTGCCAATTCAGCTTGAGCTATGGAAAAAAAATACTCCGTGATTGCTTTACTTTGTGTACATCATCTAGCATAGTGTCTTCTGTTGGAAATTAGCTGGAAGTCTGTGTAAGTGAGCAGCTCTGCTTTTAGATGAATTTGTCTTCCCTGAGTGTCCTCTGTGTACGGTGCAGGCAACAGGGAAAAAAGGGCTGGGAAGGAAGTGAAAAAAAGAAAAGTTAAAAATAAATAATAGAAGCACTGGGCATTCAGGAGGCTTGAAACAAATTGCCAGTTACATACAGTGTCATGAAATACCACATCTACTTAATTTCTTCCTAATAAATTTCTACTCAACAAACATTTCTGAAGTATTGCGTGCAATTTTGAATGTGAAAAATGTACATAATGTGAAATAATGTACGTGGTGAAGTTTTGCCTTGCTAGGCACCGTTTGGTTACCTGAGCACAATCACACATTTAATCTCCGAAGTGTGCTGTGCAGCCTCCAAACAGCAGTGTGATGGATCAAGTCCATCATCCTGCTCTTCAGCTTCACCTTTTATACCAAGATAATGAACACAGCCTTCCTTGCCTGCTTACCGCACTTTGTTTTTTGTGCATCAAACTTTATCCAAGCCATTTACCAGCGCAGTGGGAACAGTGTGGACCTACAGGCTGAGTCGTTGGCTCTTCTGGCCTGTCTTTTGTTTCTTTTTGCCTCGGACTTTCTTGCCCGTTGAAGGAATGCTGCTAGATCTGCTCTTGCTGTCCTGCAAGCACTGATGGCAGGTTTTAGGTGCTGGAGAGATGAGAAGAGTGGGGCTGACCGAACGCAGGAACTTAGGTATGACCCTGTGTCTGGGTAGTGCTATTTCAGGGTGGACTTTTTGCCTTTCTAGTTGCAGAGTAGTAAAGGACGAGAACCTCTGTGAGAAAGTTGTCGCAACAGCAACTTAGATACCACTGAGAACAAAAACCGTAACACGTGATGAGCTCCGCTGAACAGTCTGTGTTCCTCCTTTCCAGGGGGACAGAGGTGTTTCTCATGGTAGGGGGGGCAGTGGAGACGTTTTTTTCTTTTTTTTGGGTGGATGTCTGCCCCCCTCCCTGCTCCCCCCCAGCAGAGACACAAATCTTCTCTTGCACCTTTCTGAGCAAACCAGAAATTTAGAAAGGCATTTCCAAGGTATTAGCCAGGTGTGGGTGTAGCATCCAAGAATCAGAGCTTTCATGAGGCCACTGACCACACCAGCAGGCCAGTGGACGTGAGCTGTGCCTCTCAGCGGATGCCCCCAGATGTGCCAGGAGGAACGAGCACCAGCTGTCTGCACGACCAGGGCCGTGCTCACTTCTGGCTTAGAAATGCAGCAAGTCAGCGTATCCACCCTGCAGCAGATGAAAATACAGCTGGAGCACATAAATCAAGGGAAGTTGGGTTGATGGCTTCCTTGGCAGTGCACTTTTTGGCAGGCAACAGAGGGTGGAAAGCCCATGTTGTGATAGGCAGCAGTCGCGGTATTTCCATGCAGCGCTCGCTGATGACCAATAGCGATGTCTTCTGCGTGCAAGGAAACAGGAGAGCAAAAGGGCTGGCAGCATCCTTTCCCAGCTGCAATGCAGCATGCAGTTGTTCAACCTTGATTAGAAAGAAGATTTTAGAGAATGAAAACATAATTTAGGCAAATGCTAGTGTTCTGGTTTTTTGTTTTTGTTTTTTTCCAAGGTGGAGGTGAGAAAAACTTCATTTCCCTGAGTTACATTTGGTCTGTGTGAAAGAAAAGGTGAAAAGCTTTCCAAAGACTCTGAGAAGACCTCAGTTTTATCCCCTGTAGGCTGTTCATCTGAACAGCATGTTTTCATAAAACTTTTAATGGTGGTGTAATTCCATCTGCCATAGCATCTATAAGGACTTGTGGTATTTTAGGCACACATCTGTAACATCTAATGTGACCCCATGACTCTAGCACTCTTCCAGTGATGCTTTCTTTTCATACAAACCTATGATGAATTTCTCTTTTAAGATGCTCAGAATCACAGTAGTGATCTGTTTCGTGGTGCCATCTGTTCAAAACTTTGTAAGAGTTTGAAAAGTTATTCTTAAATATCTAAGAGACTGACTTGGGTAAGGATCCTTCAGTGATGCTTGAAATGATGATATATTACGGAGGGTGAAATCAGGTTCATAGTACATAAGAAGGTTCTTGATATTTAATATAATTGAAAGGGTTTTTTTTATACATGAGAGGATATGCACAGCATTACCCAAATAATGTTATGTTAGTCCTCAGTACTTAAGGACAGATGTTTAAGCTAAAGTAAACAGTAACAAGCTGTCTAACCCTGCAGAATAGAAGTAAAAGAATATCTTAAATGGATAGGAAAAATGAAAATTTATTAAATTGGTGCAGTCTTAAGGCTTTTCTCAATATTTCTCTGAGTACAACTATGTTGCACTTCAATACCTTCTAATACTAGCTTCTGAAAACACTATTAGAGTCAAAAATGAAAGCCCGAGAAGGGATTTGCAGGAAGAAATAATTACCAGTACAGCCATCAGACCAAACCAGGAGAATTTTCAGTTGCTTTGATGCCTGTGTTGTCAGCATGTTTTATGCTGAGTTTTGATAGCAGGAGAGTTTGTTAATGAATAGCCGTGGTGCACAGACTCAGATGCTCCAGTCCTGGGAGCCTGGCCCTTCATGAGGGCTCTAGGCCTCTGAGGCAGGTAACCGCAAAAAATGTCAGGTTTCTGGGTCAGACAAAAGGCTGGAAAGTAGTCTGTGTTTTGGCATTATTGGAAAAAGACCTATTCTGTGTTTTTTGGATTCGTGCAACTTAACATCGTACAACCTTTCATACATAAATCTCAGAAAGCATAGAGGTCATTAAAGCATATGATTGCTGCTGCAACTTTAAATATAACTTTAAAAGTCTTTTTTCTTTTTCTTTTCTTTTCTTTCTCTAGAGCCCGGTGAAGATAAATCAGATCAGTCTGGATGAAAGTGGAGAACACATGGGTGTTTGCTCAGAAGATGGAAAGGTACAACTAACCCATTTTTGTATCTAACAAGGAAAAAGGCAGTCCTCAGTGTTAAACCTGTGATAATTGTGATACTTTGTGGAGTTAATTCCTACATTTAGCACCACTTTGACCATCCATTTTGAGAACTGGGTTCACCTTTGAATACTCAAAATTAAAGTCAAATACATTTTGCACAAATGTGCTGTAGGAAAAGTAATTACAAGAATGTCAATAATGTAACCGGTATTAAGCTGATTAACAGCTGTGGCAGGAGGACACGTCACCTTAATCATTACTGCTGTGCCAGTTATACTTCAGTGACTAGTCTGCTGTTCCTGCAAGACAGTAGTTTAATGCCTTTCTGCTATAAATCCACAAAATTGGATTTTGTGGGCATGATTTCTGTGGGCTGGTGGTTTTCATTTTCACACATGTTATGAATGTTTCTCTTGAATTATAGAATCTTTTGATAAGCAATCATAGTTTATCAGAAGAATAAAGTGTCTTACAACAGCCACATTAAATAAATGTAAAATCAATATATGTACAGTTTCCTAAAAAACTGGCACCTACTTCCGTGACTGAGGACATATATCATTTGTGCAGTGTATAACTAACAATTATCAGTGCTTCTCTGGAATGTTGAGCTGTGACATTTAGTGGTTTTGGTGATTGATTTTCCACTTATAAGAATGTCTTTTTTGTTTTTAAGTCGATGGCAGTCTTTTTAATGTTGGTTTGCAATGATAAAATTCTAATGCACAGTGTGTTTTTAAGCTTCTGTTTTGAATATGATGTTCATATACAAATGCAGTGTGTTAAAAATCATTTAAATCATTTCTCAATTTCCACTTGGCTTCCTGAATAGAACATTTCTTACAGAGTAGATCTGGGGGGGGAGGAGGAGTGTTGGTGATCCTAATGGATTTATCCTATTCAGTATAAGTTGTATAAATGAAGACTAAAATTAAATCTTGCAATAGGCAAAATGGGGAAACAACCCCTTTAGACTGTATGCACTTGGATTTTTTCCCTTCCAAATAGGTGTTTTTTTCTGCAACAGGCAGAGAGCCACTTCATGTATCCAAGCCTTTTGTTTCTCAGAGATCTCTTGATGTCGGTATCTTGACACAGTAATTGGGATACTAGTGCCTATCAAAGTGGGTTGTAGAATTTTACAGCCTGTGAGAAACACAGCAACAGTATCCTAATTGTCTTAGCAAGATAAGGGAAGGGTCAGTAATTGTGCACAGTAATAAAAAACATTGAGCTTGCATTGGTGCTTGGGGTATTTTGAATGGTGAGGGGGAATGAGCACTTGCTGTAAGGACTCCTTAGATATGACTGTGAATTACTTACTTGAAATATATATGTTGCAGTAAGGCTACAAGCCATGCTTTTTATTTAATATAATACATTAATGTTAAATTATGTATTTGATTGCAGAAATATTCAGAAATTCATTATTCCTATTCTGATGTGGCTGTATTTGAAAAGGACAAAACTCCATTACTTTAAGTGATGAATCTGCTTTCATTTAGTGAAATAGGCATTGTGGATCCACTAGGTGACACTGTACACTGTACAAGACAACCTAAACTTTGCTTCTCAAGCTGAAGTTAATTCAGATAATGCTTTTGACACAGGGTTGGAGTAACACAAGCGCAATATGAACCACGCTTGTGTTCATGAAGTCCAGGGGCATTGCAACCTCACCATACTGTACACTAAAGACTTAAAAGGTCTGGGTGTTTTAGAAGTTAAACTTTTGACTTTCCTGAGAAAGGTGTGTCTTTATGAAAGAATCCACCCAAGGAGCGGGTGAAAGCACATACTTGTATGTTGTGCTGCTGTATAATAAAAAGGCAGAAATTCCTGGCTAGATAATGTAGCACTTCAACATTCTTGGTCATAGGAAAAGTGTAACTTCACACTCCATGTATCCCTCTTTCAGTACCTCAGTGAGTGTATTGTAAGAAGTTAAATGCTTGTTCAAGTGGTTGCAAGATTATCATTAACTCAGATAAATAAGCAGAAATAGTGAATTCCTTGGAGGAAGGGAGGGAAGGGGAAGGGAAAGAAACAAGTTAATTTTGTTAAATCTGTTTCAAACAAACAAACAAGAAGGATATGATAACAGCTGTGCATTTTGAGCTAACTAGGTTGATATATGTATTTTCTACAAATTACTGAAGGTGTGTCCCACAGGCCACTTACAGGTTTTCCATACTTAAAGTTTTTTTCTTTGAAAATGTTCCTTGCCAATGGACTCTCTGCAGCTGATCATCATCTCCATGGAAAGCAACAGAAGTCAAAAAAAAAAAAAAAAAAAAAACCACCACCATTTTTGTATAGCCACTGGCCAGGTGTTGAAATACGAGGGTATAAGAGGAAAATGCTGGCACTGGAAGAAATAGAAGGGGAAGCACACTTGCAGCTTCAGAGCTGTGTTTTTTTGTTTTTTTTTAGGTTAGATATTTGCTTGTGTACTATCTTGAAGATCCTTGGTCTGACTCCTTGTTTTGCAAAAGTTCTATGTTATTACAGAGTGGTAATATAATTTGTATCTTTATTGACTTTGAACTTCTTATACAAAGAAACATAAAGAATATTGAAACCCCATATGTTTACATGTTTTAGTGTCATGTTTACTACAGCAACCTTTACATTAAGATTTATGAAGTATTAAATTCTACATTTTTCAAAAAATATGGCTCAGATAGATTATGTGTGTGTTCTTGTGTTTTCACCACCAAAAGGTTGGCTGCTTCTTCCACCATGTGGAAGCAAAGAAACAGCTAAGTCTGGATCCGCAGGAGTGGTGAATCCTGGAATCCTTTAAAATTGGAGAGGGCTGGCAAAATACAGCAGGCTCTCATCATGAAATCCTTTTTCCAGCTACCTAAAAACATCATGAGCTGAGTGGGGATAGAAAGTAGAAATAGATAAATCCAATATAGCTTTGTAATATCAAAGGAATCACTTTCTCTCTGAAGAATAAAAGACATTAAGAAGTAATAAACTGTTATACGGTGTCCCTAGAGTAAACATGATAACGTATTTTATGCTGAGTTGTTTTTTCCTCTTTAGTTAACTGGCTTCGTTTTGTTTTCAAACTCTTAAAGAAACGTCTTATTGCCTCATTTGATTCAGTATTAGGAAAATGTTGAAGGCACCATTGCCAATGTTAATTCTGGTTAATTGTTTTTAATTGGAGAGATGTTTTTGAGAATGTTGCTTTCCTGGAATTTCTAGACTTGTGTGTTAACCATTTTTATTAGTTTTCTTCCTCCTTCCTTTCCTTGTATTTTCTCTTTCCTCTGCACCTTATTTTGTTTAGTCTGTTACACTGGGTACAGTGTGCCAACTGATAAAAACAAAAACACAGAAAACAAAATCCTCTAGACATCAGCCCGAAGGTTTTCTAGGCTCACAGCCAGGCCCAACTCAAACATAACCCTTTGGTTGGCTTACATAATCACAGCTTTGCGATGCATCTCACTGTCTCCAAATATTGATTTTCCAATCCTTTGGAGCAGTAGCTCAGCCCCACACAGCGCATGCTGCAGTATTTGTAAAGCATGTTGTTAGAGACTGTATATTCACTAATGAGTAATGGACAGAGCTGATAATGCTGCTACGGAAATGTATCCAGGAGATGAGCTTGAAAGGGAGATGAGGTGTCGTGGGGTGGTTTTAGCTTACCACCACTGCCAAACTTTGAGCCAAGCTGAGGATGGCTTATTTCCTCTCCCATGGCTTAGTTCTTCTTGTAGTTTACCTGGGCTCTAATTTTTAACTCTGTCTCCGTGGTTGTCTGGGTTCTCATCCTCTGATAGCTGAATTGATCTTTTCATAGAGCCATTAAGCTTTATTTCTGTGGCCCATTCCTGGGACTTAGTGGCTTTGTTCTGCAGATCTTTCTCTAGTAATTTTTGATTTATATTTTTGCCTTTTTTTTTGTAGCTGTCCCCGCACCCATTCCAACTCAAGTAGTCGCAGTGGGGCTGGAGAGAGAGAGAACACAACAGAGTTAAAAGAGGATTTAAATCTTTTAGTTAGTCCAACACGTAGTTAGTCCAACTAGCTGAACATGTAGAGCAGAATTACTGAAGGGATTACCTCTCCCAGAAACTAAGGATGAATGACTAAGCCTGTCCAGGAGCTTTCTAAAGTAGATTTGCTGCCAGATACAGTTTTTCATGGACTCGCTTCCCGGGATGCTCTTTTCCCTCCCTTCTCCCACCAGCAGCATCCATCCCTGCTGAGGCTTCTGGCAGTGGGTGCAAACCTCTTAAAATCATCATGTAAAAGCAAACCGTTTATTATTCCTTGTGGAAATAATAATTAGTATATCAATTACTAATCCCTAGTCATCAGTCTTCAGCCCTACTTTACTCCTAAGCTCTGGAGGAAATGAGCTGTCACCATTTCATGTGAGAATCAGGGAAGAGAATGGGGTGTTGCGTGACAACACACTAGACTAAAAGAAGGTTGCACCTGCAAAAAGCTTGAGGAAACCCTACTCTGGGGTCACAGCACCTAAGAAGTCTAATTTTTTTTTTATACCTCTGTACCAATTCTGTAAATAAAGAGAAGAAAACATTTAAAAATCTGTTAATTCTCTTGATGGTAGAAAGATACTTTTTTTTTTTATTCGTGTTGAGCCTTCTTGAGATTAATTAATTCTGATAGATATTCTGATGGCCTATGGTTACAGCTCCAGTGCTGACTGTTAAATGTACTAAGACATCAACATAGATGAGAAGGGAGCAATCTTCAGAGAGAGACTTTCCCAGTGGTCATGGAATAAAACAAAGTAGCACTGAATGTGCCTGGGAGGAGCAGAGGATGCCAAGAAACATATGGGACTTGGTTTTCAGGCTGGTTTTGCTTTATTGTCACAAATTTCTTTTTTCTTATGTAAAGCCTGTATTGCTTGGAGGGGAAAAAATCTTCCAGTTCTTTCTCAGAAAGGAAGAGTTTTTAATTTATCTTCCCCTGAATGTTATTATGTTGCTCATACCTTACCTAGATCAGTATCTGTTAAACAGATTTGATCAGCCTAAAGCAAAAGGAACTTGTCGTTTCTGTGTTTCTGTTTAGGGGAAAAAAAAAAAAAAAAAAGTTAGATTCAAATAAGTACTTTTACTCTGCTGAAAATATTTAGAGATAAGCCAAAATAGAAGTCAAAGATGTCTCAATTAACTGAATAGTTAAATATGACTTTTTACTTCAGGAAAATGTTGTAGCTGTTGGCATTCACACTAAATTTCTACTTGTTAGGGTTTTACATTCACCTTTAATTGTCAAGTGGTTATTGGGTACATATTTTTGTTTTTTTTTTTCAAATTAGGTGCAGGTGTTTGGATTGTATTCAGCGGAAGAGTTTCATGAAACGTTTGACTGTCCTATTAAAGTAAGTGCTTGTTTTAATCTTTAGTAATTGTGTTGTTGTCTTTAATAACAGAAAGGTCACATTGAATCTAAATGAGAGAGGAATACTGCTTCCTTGTAATGTTATTCAAGTCACTAGAAAATAGTTATCTATCTCAATATAAAAGCTTTTGATCTGGTTAGGCAGGAAGAAAGCTGATCTAGGTTTTGTAAGAAGTATTATTGAGTTTTTCAAATACAAAAGGCAAAGTGAAAGAGAAATTGTCCTGTTTCAGCTGTTACCTGTCTCAACATATTTCTCTCTTTGTAGATGTGTGATATAAATTCTGAGGGTTCTGCTACCTGTGAGGTCAATATTTTGCAACCAATTCATATCTGTTAAGCCTATCCTGGGATAGAGCAATGGGTGGCGATGCTGATGTACGGTCCATGGAGGGAAGAATTCAGTTTTACTCTGGTAGAGATAAGTGTGGCTGGCTGGCTGTTGAAAAAATGCCTCTTGCAGAAGTATGGGAAGATCTAGCTTTCTTAGCAAGAAGCATTTATTGTGGGAGAAAAGGTGGTGTGTGCAAGCTACTGTGTTTTGCTGCTTGGGTTCTTACACGTTTGCATTCACTCTTGGAGGGGAGAAAAAGAATGAGCTCATGAAGTTTTCACATACATTGGATGCAACTCACTTGGCTCCTACTGCCATACTGCTCTTACAGCTGTATCTCTTGACAAGTAACACAAAAGCCCTTTTTTTGGCACTGTGATTCAACATGCCAGACCCAGCTATCAGTTGGAACGTGAGCCTGGTGCTTGGTGAGGCAAAGTAAGGAGGCTGTTCAAGCTGTGTAACAACACACAAGATAGTCGTCTGACAATGTCAAGCCTTGTCCTCTAGGTAGGTCCCAAAGAAGACTCACTTGGAGGAATGCTTGCAGTGCTCCTGTGCTGCGTGGACCTCATTCTGCTGCCTGATGTGGAAAAAAGTGGTTGTTCTGCCTTATGTCCCTCAGCATCTTGCGTGTCACGTGCCTTACAATATGGAGAATATTATTTTTGTTCTAGGAAAAATGAGTGGGACTAAGAAACAGACTCAGATGTCTGAAAGAACTGGTCTCTACTTCAGAGACAGAACTCAGCTGTAATGTTTGATATTTGGCAAAGAGCTATCTAGTTAAAAAAAAATGATGCAGTGCACCTTTTAAACTCTTATTTGAGTCATAATCATTTTTTTCTCCTGTTTATACTCAGATTGTTGCTGTTCATCCTCATTTTGTAAGATCTCACTTCAAGCAATTTGTAACAGGAGGAAAAAAGGTAAGCAGTCTCAGTGTAAAGAACTATCTTTAAACAGCTTTTAAAAACAGCTCAGAAGGTTTGTATCTGTGATTTTTTTAACACCTAGAACAAAGAATTCATCTTTTGCCTTCTCTTTATGCACTGCATTGTACCACACTCTTAACTGAGATTCCAGGAAAAAAGTAATGCACTATGTTAAAAACATGTTGCAACAAGTAGAACTTCAGAATAAAAATACTTCTGGCCTTCCAGCTTGGAGGAAAACAAACAAACAAAAAAAAAAGAAATAATTTGTATTTCCTAGGGTAGTAGGGTAGCCTTTCTACATTCATTTATATTCATTTTGATTTGTTGAAGTGGGAGCAGAAGTTAGACCTTAATACTGATCTTTTACAATATACGTTGGTCTTTTGTAGTAATTCAGGAGAGTTCTGAATAGAGAAGAGCTCCCACTTTCTTTTTTTTATACACTTGTGTCTGTGTTATCAAAGTCTTTATTTGAGGAGTTTGCTATTTTATATGCACATTACAATGTTTTATTGGTGTAGGATGTAATTCTGATTTTTCAGAGTACAGATGTTTCCAGGCTCTACAAGTATGATGTGTCACATAGCATATTTTCAGTTAAAATATGAGAAGTTTGATTTGGACCAGTTTCTTGAATTCATGGAATTTTCCTGTTGCCTTCTCTCATTAGTTAAGGGTAAACAATCCTCACCTGTAGATACATTAAACTGAATGTTAAACACTTGTGCTCCATACAACTAAATTTTCATAAACAGTTCAGTATGTTTCCAAGAATAGCTGTGTTTTTTGTTTTGTAAATAGTGTGCGTGTTTGGCAGCTTTTGCAGGCTGGTTGGACCTGATGTTGCCCTTAAAAGAATGCATAGTCAGTGTATGTCTTTGTCAGCCATCAGTTTGTGAAGCTTTTTAGTGCTGATAGAAGTGGTATGGAAAGAGGGAGGCAGGGAATTAATAGAACAGGGCTCCGTCAGGTGGTAAAAGAGCTTGCATTCACCTGATGCTGAACAGAAAAAAACATCAGGGAGTTAACACATTCTCTTTGGTTATCTTTGATTACTTGACAGGTTGTTTTATATTCTGTCCTCTGGGGAATGGTATACTCGTTTTTAATGCATTCATTTTTTGCTGAGGAACTTTCCTCTTCAGGAAAACTTTAATTGACATCTTAACGTAAGGTATTTAGCATTGAAATAAATATCCCTTGACGCCTGTAATTTGATTTTATTGATACATAAAACCAACAAATAAAACCTTTTAGCCGTGTGGTAGAAACCACTCCTCTTTTCTCCCTTCCTCCAAAAGGAGTGTATTTACTTGTATAATGGTGACAACAAAATGCTCTGTAAAGATTCAGGAAATTAAATTTCGCCTACCTATTTATCAAAGATACTTTTTTTTTTTCTTTTTTTTTTTTTTTTCGGAAAAGGCCTTGAAAAACATTTCTGCTCTTTATACTCCTCCTTAAGTTTGAAGCCAACAAGCTGCTTGGGGGGCAGCAGGCAATGGGAATTTGGTCCATGAGAGCCAGGAACAGGGAGTCTGCAGCACGTCCCCTCGGGCTGTGACCTGATGCCTGTAAGTTGTGCAGTTGTGCCAACTCCTTCAGGCAGGAGATGCT
This sequence comes from Anser anser, assembly GCF_964211835.1. Lineage (NCBI taxonomy): Eukaryota > Metazoa > Chordata > Aves > Anseriformes > Anatidae > Anser > Anser anser. The sequence goes on along the minus strand of NC_139721.1, from coordinate 100,971,347 downwards.
CAACTCCTGAGGTCTCTCTGCTTTTTAAGCTTTTGCGTGGACACGGAAATTTCAGCTGCTTGATAGCTGGCAGCGGTGTGAGGCACGCTGCCTGTCCTGCCCCACCTGCACAGAGGCGGTGAGGATGGAGCTGCAGGAAGACAACTATTCGAGGTTGTGATGCTGCTGTGGAAATAAGGCTATCCTCGCTTATATCGGTCTTAAGAGAAAAGCTTTGCTTAAGGCTCTCATGCTATGCTCCTTGCCTGAGCTGCATTCACAAAAATAGTGTGACGATGTGAACTCTGTGCCCAAATTCTGTGGGGTGTATCGTTGTTTTTTCTTACTTTGGGAGATGGAGACTTTACATATATTAGCGTTTTAATTTTCTTTTGTGTTTTTAATCGTTTGCTAAGACCTTTAAAGCAGATAAAAGGAGCGAGCCAGAAAGGAATTTGGTCGTGTACTCATACCCGTCTAGTTGCATTATGAACGTTGTCACAGAATACGAGAAGGATGTTCTTGATTTCTTACGTGAATTTCATGCTGACTTTGGTTTACAGCAAAATAAAACAGAGAAGCCAAACCACATCTGCACTCAGAAATCAAGAACTGCACCCAGCTGCTAACTTGTAATGCTGTGTTTGGTCTTAAATCAAGAAAACACTTAAAGATCTGCTTAAATTTATTAATTTTCTAGACAAGCATCTGCCTTAGTAGGATCCTTAATTGTAGTACTTCTGTGAACGGGGTGGGGGGCTGTAATTGTATTTTACCACCTCCTTAATTATTTTTTTGAGAAAAATACAGCTCATCATAATAATATGAAATGTATGCACAATAGGCTTTCCAGTTCAAATACCCATTGCAGAGCATTTTGCCAAGTTCAAGGCAAGCTACGATGTCTTTAAAAAAAAATAAGTAGAAGAGAGAGGGAGGGAGAGGAGCAAAGCAATGTGCTTTGGGGCCACGTGTTACAGCTGCTCAGTTCCAAAGGCAGGTGTATGGTTGGGAGCAGTGTGAGCTGTCGGGTGGTGCTGAGATTTGCTGTGGCTTTGAAGTGCAGCCTGACCTAAAGCTGACTTGAGAACGGTGCTCCCTGGGGTAACTGCTTAAATCATTACAGATTGCTGGAAGTTTAACTCTGCCTGGCATATGTTTAACTAGGCACATGCTAGAGTCCTTTAAGAACGTTTTTCCTAGACTGCATTATGAACTAATTAACCAATTTAAATTGTTTTCTTATTAATACACTTGTTTTTAAAAGTAAAGAACTTCCATTAAGTTTGTAATAGTACCATTGCCTTCTATTTTGGGCTGGAAAAGCATTTTCCCTCTGTTTTTTCAATGAATGAGCATTATCTGTGCCTAGAAAAAAGGCAGGTATTAGAGAAATGTTGATGGGAACTCAGTGAGAAGCAATAGGTACTATACTCAAAAGAAGCACTTCCTTGCTCTCCTCCCCGTTACCTCTGCAATTAACTTCAGCACCATTGTGGTGGCTTGGCAGATGATGGTAACCCTGAAATAATAATACTGTATATTGTAAATAACAGGGCATTCCTGTCCAGAGCAGACAGTAGAGCTTCAAAGCAAGTGAAAAGACAAATACTGTGCTATTGAAGGCCATAACCTTCTACCTTTTAAAAAAGGGTCTAATCTTAAAAAATAACAGGGTAAAAGCCAACAAAATGAGGGTGGTAAAGCTGAAAACAAGGTGTTCTTTATTTAACTATGAGAATGCTGGTCATTCCCAACACATCATCTAAATGAATATTATTGCAGAGTCGAAGTATCCATTTTATCCCAGAGGGTTAAAGAGGCAGAACCACCAAGGAGAGAAGACTGAAGGATATTGCAGTTCCAAAGTGAAGGTATTGGCGACTGCCTCTTGTGTGAAGATAACTTCGGAGAGCAGGACAATTGGAGGTTTCCTTCTTGGCAGAGGCATTGAAGGCACTCCCTATTTGACGTTAAGATCAATAAATAGACATGACAGATTTTTTAGTAAAGTTCGTAGAAGAATGAATTCTCTGGAGTGATTAAGTCACTCTGCTGAATTTGTGCTATTAAAGTACTGGGGGGATGGGTTCTGCTCAGCATGGTGGTTGGGGACCGAGCACAATTCAGCAAACGAATACTGAAACCAGTATGGGAGGAGGACATTCAGCATCTCAAAGGATGCATTTGTAGGGCATTCATTTTTCATAACTGTTGATTTGAGTATCCAATCTGAAACAATTTCAGCTGGATTTTCAGAGCTAGGGAACCAAGATAAAACTGAAAATTTACCTGGCGACTACAAGTAGTTCCATCTTCATATCTATCTGTATCTGTATCATATCTGTATATGAAATATATACGGTGGAAATACTTAAAATCTTTAATGCAGTCTGTGTTTCTGTTGCTGGAGAAAATACATTATAAGAACTGGTTTTCAAATGCACTTATGTCAACATACTGAAGTCCAATTTATCCTCTCAGAATTAGCATCTGAGCATATAGATGCCCATGGTTGAACATTAGACTCCTCTCTTTGTCTGTTATAAAAGCAGAGAGAACTTAGTGTTGCCTGGGGCAAATTTCTCATTTAAAAAAAATCAAAAATAAAATTTCAGTGTTAGAAGCCTGGGCTGGACCCACATTGTCTCCTGTCTGAGAGGCAAAACAAGATGATCTAAATTCCTTTTCCACTCCAGGTAAAGCAATGCTGTACACAGAAGAAGAATAGCAATTGCAAACAATGCACAAACAGGAAGAGAAACAGCATTCTTGTGGAACGGCAACTGCTCTTATGGATAGTTGAATTTGTATGTTGAAGTCAAGTCTGCCAGGGAATGTCTCAGATTTTTTTTTTCTTTTAATTGTCTGCTTTTTAGTGTCAGCAGAAGCACTTTGCTTTGTGAGTAAGTAGATGACCTTTACCTCTGAACCCTATGATATGTACTTCATAATAACTGGTTGGACTACTTTGACAAATTATTAAATTGTCAGGATGCTGTTTGCAGCACAGTCCATTTTTAGAAAGCAGATAGTCAGCTGTTTGGCATTATGTTGGGTAGAAGAGTACCAGACAAGAAAGGCAGATTGCTTTGTAAGCTATAAAATGTCAGTCAGTAAATACTCAAAGGTCTGGTTTAAGTGAAGAAGGAGTAAATACTGTGGCAATTTCTGTCCATGCATTGGATAATGTACCATAAACAGGAAGCAAACTGTAGCAGCAAGCAACCAAGGCACAATAGTACAGGTCTGACATTTGCGTGCTGTGATGTATGGTGCCTGGATGTATCCTGTATTATTCAACAGATGAGACTTGGAGATGTAGTGCTATGAAGTCTGATTTACTTAATAAGCAGCTTATTTTGTTGTGCTTAACTGAGGCTGGGTTTTCACAATGAAGAAGAGAAACATTCATCTTGTGCTGTAATGGACTGATTTTGTTTGTGGAAAGTGAGAAGAAAGTGCATGTAGTCCTGCATGCAGGTAGTCTGTAGTTGTGTATTTTGCAAAAGTCTGTGTAGAAAACTTTGTTTTTGCCCGAGGTGGCAAGCAAAGAGGATCTAAATACATGAAATGTGGGAGAACTTGTGGCTCTGCCTGCGAGGCTGTAGGACTTGCTTCCAAAGGTGTTAAGGTCTGTAGCTATTTGTGAATAGGCGACATCTGGAATCTAGTGGCTGAGTTATTAAAAGTATAGCCTGTTAGAAGTCCTATGGCACTTTTTTGTATTGAACTCTTCAAAATTTCTAGCTTCTCTGTCTGCCCATGAACTGTACAGCAGAAGCTCCTGTGTTGCATCTCACTACTGCCATCACTTCCCAGAGCCGTGTCTGCCTCTGCTTTCATGTTCAGTTTCCCCAGACTCCCAGTGCTGCGCCTCCTGCCCTCCCTCCACCCACACCCCAGCCCCTTGTACAACAGTGATTGGTGATGATATTTTGAGAACCTATCTTCAGCTGAAAACTTGAGGCTTACAATATTCTCTGCCTCGTTTGAACTCATCCAGCCCGTTGCTGCTCCACACAGAAGTGATAATTTTTTATTGTCGCTATATATTTTCCTAGGGATGCACGATTAAACAGTAAGTCTTCATGTGGCGTGCTGTTCTGTGTTACTCCCAGATATCTGTTAATCTCGGCTGTGCCTGTAAATGTTGTTTTTATGCTTAAAACAATAAATATCTATAGTGATCAGTTGCATCCATGGCAGTAGCATTTTACGTTTTTGTGATCTTGCCTGGCTGAGGAGAGAGCTGGTGAAGCAGGTGCCAAAACCCAGAACAAATGCCACAGGTAGGCATGTCGTCACACTCGGGCAAACAAAGAACAGGACAAGGACTATTTTTCCTGGTATTTATTTCGTTGAATGTGAAAATTAATCCAGCAGGGCTGCTATAGGAAAAGGAAGGGTGGCTCTTCAGTTACAAATTGAAGTCTCAGCCTTCTGCTTCAGCAGAAGTCCTACAGCTCTTTACAGAGAAGGCACTGTGTTGAAACAAAGCAGTTGTGTGGAGTAGAAGAGAGATGTTCTTCACACGTGATGCTGTGCACAGTGCTACAGGAAAAGTCTTGTACTTTGAAACTTTTTACTGTGTGAGAATAGACATCTTTGATTTTAGCATTTTCCTATTTGGTAGTGGGATGAAATTAAATTGAACTATTTCACTGTATTGATACGACCAAAACTACAGTCATTGGCCTCTTTATTCAGAGGACTGAGAATTCCTGTGCATAGTTTAAAAGCTGGGATTACATGCAATTAGTGTTAATGCTAATTGCATGATAGGCTCCATTAAATTCAAGCACTAGTCTATTCTCTTTAGTGGATGCACAGTGCAAATAGAGTTTTGAGCTCTCAGAGGAGTTTAATCTCCTGGTAGTGAAAGATACGGAGAGATGTAGTCACTAGTCCAAGAGAATTATTTTAACTTGTTCTTAAAACCAAAAAGAACCAAGACCTGCACCATCCTTGTCTCACACATTTCAATGTGTCTTTTTTCTCAATAATCAGTAGACAAGCATAAGCAGTTAAGACCCACAGAAAAATCAGTAGAGAGATATAGGAATATTTCAATGTACTGTGAAGGAATGGGGGTGGGGACCCTTGCAGTCAAAGTTAATTTTATTTTGTCTTAGCTGTATTATCATGTTGTGGTTACATGCGAGAGGTGCTGGAAGTGCATTCTAAGCACTACTGTATTGTAACAAAGAACTTGAAAGATTTACCAGAGCAAATCAAAAAGAGGAAAGTATAAACTCTATTGCACAGAATGCAAGACAGTGATTTTGTGGCTGCAGTTGAAATATAAGTACTGGGAATGCTGACTGTCAAAATAGGGGATTTATGGGAAATAAAGTCCTAAAATATTTTCAACTACCAAAAAGAGTGGGAGGTGATAGAAGGAACCCCTCCAGGAATGGTGGATTTTTATGTGTCTAGCTTCTATTGAAGTTTTAAATGGCTTTCTGGTGCAATAAATATTTCATTATAAAGACAGAAAGGAAGACCAAGAAATAAATTAGTCTGCTTATTTTGAGAGAGCTGCATTCAGTGGATAGCAGTTCCAAAGCAAGTAGCAAAGTTGTGTGTTCAGTATTTCAGTTTCCAGGTGTCGCAGTAGGAAATAATAAATAAATAACATTATATATCAGGAAAATGGAGATAATTCCACCACAGATAAAGTAGTAAAGTGTGTTTGGAAATGAAAATAGTTTTGTCTTGAAGCTATAATATTGAGCATCCTTTAGCTTCTATTGCACTTTGTGATGTGAGTTGGGGAATTTGGGGTGCCGCAGTGATTCAGATTAACTTTCCGTCTTTTACAGGCAAGGTCAGCCTGGTGTCTTCTATAGTCCTTGGTTTGAGAATTTAATTAAGCATGTGTAAAGTTGAGCATAGGCTGAAGCAGGATTTTGTTTTACTTTTCTTCTCACCACTTTCTCAGGTCAATTATTTTCTTTCAGTTTTCATACTCAGGTAGAGAGGCGTGAAAAAAACATGACATTCGCAAGCCAAGAACAGTAACAAAATAGCTGGAAAACATCATTGCAAGTGTCATTCTGTGAAACAGCTGGATTTTGTAGGTTAAATAAACTTAAATCACACATAAGTCATAAGCAGAACAAAGATCGGTTAATGTAACTTATATCAGCCAATTTTACTTCACATCATCCACATTGTTTTTCACAGCCTTGTGCGGAAAGTCCAGGTGAAAATGCTATGTATTTGCTGCTGTCTCTACTGGATTGTATTGAAAGAAGCATCTGTGTGGCTTCCCCTTAGAAGTTTGTGAACTGGAAAAAAAGTAATTTTAAAGTTGGAATCAATCAGCATGGTACTCAATTTTAAGTAACATCCTCAGCTTCTGAGTGGAGCTGATTAGTTTGGGTTTTGTTTTGTTGCGTAGCCTTTTTACGGGTGGGAAAATCCCTGAGACTGTCTAAAAGAGAGTCCTTCACATGAGCTGTGGGAAAGGCACTGGGTGGGGTTAAAGTGGCCAGGTGTGCTCTGACGTCTGCTGTGTGCTCCATGGAAAATTTTGTGACCATCCTGGATAGTGACTACTTCAAACTTCTGGAGAAAATCTTTGTCTTTTGGTGCCATCTTGTGGCTGTGGGATAGGCAAGCAGTCAGTGTAATTATCGTCAAAAGTCCCTTACTTTATTAAAAAATGTTATTTTAAACAATTAGTGTCATATCATTATTTATGCAAATAGAGGTGGAGGACACAAGCCTGGTGTGAAAAAGCATATGTGAACAGTAGCAACATAGTCACTCAAATTAGGTCCTTGCAGTTTGTAATTTTACACTTCTTAATGGTTCTTCTGCATTTTATGAGCTTTGGTTCAGGTTATGTATGTGTCCGTGTGTGTGTACTCAGGCAACAGTTGGCAGGACTGGTACCTTACTCCTGTTCCCCTCCAAGCACTATGCTTTGTATCACTTGAAGTGATTCTGTCTTATAATCCTATTAAATAACTTCGTGAAACCACGCAGGAACGCTAAAGAAGTTGGACTGTCATACAGACTGTCTGCATGTAGTAGTGTTTTTCTTTGCTGTGCAAAATATTTCAAAAAATAGTCTGTGCTTTTTAGATATTGCAAAATCCGTCCCTATTTGCAGAACCTGTGATCCCCCATCACACAAGTCTTAAAATCAGCAGTGCTTGTTGTGAGTGCAGTTGCATGTGTTGGACCGTGCAGCATCTCTAGAGCCCTACTGAAGGCTGTGTAGTTCCATATGGGGCCAAGCAAAAGGCTTCAGACTTGGAGGTCTTCAATAATTTTGACTAGCCCAGGCATAAGAGATGTTTTTTACTATCTCCTGCTTTTTAGAGAGAAGAAAGCCCATCAACAGATCGGTGGATAGGTGTAAGACAGCCTGGTTTCTTTATTAGCTTTCTTAACTCGTCACAAGTGCTGTTAGGTTCTCAAATGTCTTAAGTGCTTTATCTTTCAAATGGAAAGAAATATATTTACTATTCTTTGAAAAACTTCATAGGAATGCTGCTGATTAATATAATTATCAAAGTAACTTGATTTTTTTAGTATGTAAGATTCTCAGTGTAAATGTACTATATGAAAATGTTTGATTGCGTTCGCTTTTGTTTTGTGGTAGCTGTGTATTTCTCCCTACCCTCGAATCCAAGCAGAGTAAGAGATAAGGAAGCAAAAAACTCCTTTGTTTGCATACAGCACTGTGTCACAGAAATATTTCTTGTTGCACTTCTTCACAGTTGCTGCTATATGAGAGAGGCTGGATGAATAGATGGAAGCCTTCGGTTTTACATGAAGGGGAAGGAAACATAAGAAACATAAAATGGAGAGGACACTTAATTGCTTGGGCCAATAATATGGTAAGTTTTTGTCACCTCTGTTAAATGAACAGAAATACCGCTGCTTTACACTGATATTTGAAATGTTTTAAAATGGTGTTAATTGCTAAAATATTCCTTTGAAAACTGGTACGTTAGAAGAATCCAGTACATGAGGCACTGAAGGATAGTGCTTTAGGTATGATTTCTTCATAGAGAGCCCTGCTGATTGCATTTACTGCTGCCTGTTCGGTGTTCTCCACGTAACTTGCAGCTTCTGAAGAAATTTAGAAAAGCAGCTCTACATACATACAAATGCTAGGGGTGGTCACAGCTGTACCCTATTGTGTATCAGAGTTTTGGCCAGTGAGATTTGTTGAAGCAAATTGCTTGAGGAAGGAATGCTAATGTGAACTCTTCTTTATAAGTATAATATCCTCCTAATCCCTCCTCCTCCACCACCCAAAAAAAAACTGTCCAAATTTTGAAATTTCTATTGAACTAACAGCATAATATGTATTCCTAATGTAGCAGATTATAAAAAATTATAGTAATAATTCCTTATTTTGGTAAGCCACTTGAAAAGGTTAGACTTAAGAGAAAACAGGCCCTTTTTGCTCTAAGTGTAATTCATATTTTAAAGGGAACTCTTGCTTTCATGCTGAGTGTTGCATTTCACCTAACAGTGTATATGTAATTGATGGGTCAAGGTCTGTGTTTTAAAACTCAGCAGACAGGGATACATTTTTAAGAATGTATGATGTCTAAATTCCAGATTTTTATTTTAAAATGTGGTGAAGGTATTACTGAAAACATTTGCTTTCTCCCTTCTTTTTTCCCTCCTGGAAAGAAGCATTTATTAAAATATTTTAAAGCTGTTGTTCTTTTATTCCCTTTAAATACAGCTTGATATGAAATTGTTAGCGGTGGACTTTGTGTTTATTTGCCCCCCTTTAATGACTACATTAGCACTGAAACTTAAGGAAGTGCTTGATTTTCGTAACATTAACTCTTCAGAAGGTTTTGTTCTTTTCAGAGCCATACAATTAAAATATATATTCTAGGTGAATCTGCAGGGAATAGAGAGGACGGTTGAGGAGAGCTATCCCTAGAGATGATGTGTCACATCAGAACACAGAATACTAATAAAATGTTGAGAGCCATCTGTCAGAGACAAAAAGCCATGGTCAGGGCCTATCTTTCAATGAAAAATGAAATGACACTTGCCCTCCAAAAGATTAATATATTTGGTTATTGGCCTTTTCCCTCCCCTTCCCCCTTTACCTTTTTAAAATTTCTCCATCCTCTAGCAAGGTATTTGTTCCTGTTTTTTTTTTTTTTCTTTCAAAGTAAGTCGGAGAAAATCATTTATAGGCTTGCCATTTACTGTCTATATCTAGGTCTTATTTTCTCATGTGGTTTTTTTTTTGGTTGTTTTTTTTTTTTTATTGCGCACTGTATGCATGCTTGCTAGACGTTGGACATTCCAAGATGGGCTCCCAATTAATTAGGCAGGGTCTAATTCTTCTCCTATGCTTGCCACTTTTCCTTCTCCTTCTTCCATGACCAAGAATGTAAGTCTTACAGGCTGAGACACCTGAGGACCAAATCCTTAGCAGCATTAACTTTCCTAACTCTCACAAAAACATGTGTTAGGCTCCTTCATGACAGGAAATTGAGACTGGAAGTCCATTCAGTTACAGTGCAAATGGCATGCTTTAACTATAGAGGATTCTACCCTGCTGGTTTGAGAGCTTACATTTAAAGTGGCTCATCTGCCCCATATAGAATTCAATTTGCTGCCTTGTTGAAAAACAGATGTGATATCGGTCACTGATTTGGAAATCATACTTAAAGTGGTGAGATTAATAAAAGACAGCTTTATTAAAATGAAGTTCAAGCAAGACTGCAAACTTTAAGAGATGAGTTTAGAAAACACAAAGTATAAGCTCTTTCTTTATGCTACCCTGAGATCTGGGCTCTGTACATTGCAGATGATGTGTACAAGTTTTTGTTGCTTTGTTTTTGTTTTTATGTTTTTTTTTGGCTTTTTGTTTATTTTGAAACCTTGGTGCTTGATGACTTCTAGCCTACAAGATGCCAATAGGAGTCTTTCTGTTCACCTCCATACTACTTACTGCTCCTTGTGACTTAAGGATTTAAGGTGTTTTTTTGTTTGTTTGTTTGTTGTTGTGTTTTTTTTTAAGAAAAGGAGAGGGTGGGGAGGAGGGAAAACCAAGCTTCTAGCTTAGTTCTGGCTTAGAATCTAAACACAAGGGTGTCTTTTACTTAAAAAACAGTTGAACTGGTATAGCTGGGGACACAGAAATTCGGGGGGGTGGGGAGCAGGCAGGGCGTTAACAGGCAGGGGAATCTTTTGAGTCAGTTTTGCAACTAGAAAAATTGTAATGTGGAATGTCATCCTGGATGCTGACCTTTCAAGGTCTTTTCCATCCCTTTTTTGTGATCATGAGATGTGGTTTTCTGCTCACTGAGCTTAAGGGAAATATCTACTAAAACGCTTGGTGTTATGTTGGCAACTTTTGTTTTTAAATCACAAAGAAATAAGTTATTATTTAATATGAAATTAATCTCCATTTTACTACTGGAAAGGTTATAGCTCACATTTTCTAAATGGTATGGAAAAATCCAGTCGATGGCTCTTCCCCTTCTCCCTCGCTCTAAAATGACTTTAATCTTCCTTTCTTTAAACTTTTTGTTGTGTTAGTTTGAGATATTTCCTGAGGAGGCAGTGAAAAATCTCACCATATAAAACCAAGCATCATTTAAGTATGCTTCCTTTTTTTCTTTCAACATAAGAGTATAAATACATTTTTATAGAAGTACAGATTGTCTTCATTTACCTTAATTTGTTGTTACTTCATCTTTTCTTTTTTTCTGAGGTGGAAATTTCTGTTTCTCGATGGGGAATGTTTTGGAGGAGCCTGGGATGCTTTTGCTTCTCCACTAGTAGCACCAGCCTAAACAAGCTGGTCTGGTTCATGACTGGATTTGCTCATCTGTCACTCGTTGACTCGTTATATCTTTGTATTTAGCATGGAAATTTAAAATATTTAACTTACTCTAATCGCATTGTTTCTCCTGTCACCTCCTGGGTGAGATTGGTCTTTGTATCAACAGCTATTTGTGTTGGCACTTTCATCCCTACCCTGCAACTTATGCCATAAGCGGCTATGTTTGTTTTACTGTACAGAATAAAATGGGCTCTGGTGGGTAAGAGTTTGTCATACTGAATAAAGTTCTCTTGTATTTAAACTTTCAGGGCGTGAAGATACTTGACATGATTTCCAAGCAACGAATTACCAATGTGCCTCGAGATGACATAAGCCTTCGCCCTGATATGTACCCCTGCAGCCTTTGCTGGAAGGATAATTTAACGCTGATTATTGGCTGGGGAAATTCAGTAAAGGTGCAATTACCTGTCTTTGTAATAAATGCTTACTGTTATCACAGACAAACAGAGGATTATTTCTGAAAAGCAAAGACAATCGAAAAAAATAGTTTGGTTTGACTACAGTCTGCAGAACTCCTGCTGCCATAGAAATGTCATTGGACTGACCCTCGTGAGGAGGAGGAGAAGGAGTGATAGACACCCAGCGGTCAGACAGATTTCTGTGCGTGAGCATGCAGCAAGTGTAATCCTCAGGGACACTTCTCTCCTCTGTGCCTTCAAGAGATTTCCTCTTTTGAAAGCTTTTAGAGGGGCTGTTGAATTCATTTCTTTTGATTAGCTTTAAGGAAGGACAACTTACCATGAGTTATTTTTGGAGGGGCTTATTTTGGGGGCTGAGGAGTTTATTGTTGCTAAGACAGAAAGCCAAGGGGAAAAGAAAAGGGGATGGAGGACAGGTTGCTTGGGACTTTGCTTTGCTTTCAGCAGGGAACTAGCATTTCGAACTTGTGCACAGCAGACTGCGATTTGTGCAGACCAGCACCTGACAGGAGTTTGTTAGAGCCTGTTAGATGTTTTCTAATAACAGCTTGCTACATCGTTGCACAGTGGGAAATTAAAAGTGCTTGGTAAGAGTAGATGGAGAGGGAGGGTGAAGTGAGGTAGGTGAAGTGAGGTAGGTGAAGCATAAAAAGCTTTTGTAGCATTAAAGTTTTACAAATGAGGAGGTTTGTCACAAGTTTGGCATCTGTCTTTCCCCTTGTATTACGTGTGCTTCACAACATATGGGTGTCTGCATTTCTTTATACATATGTGCTCTCCTCCTGTTACTTGGATTTGCAGTAGCATATGCTTTCTGAAATAATAAGGTAATGAGACACCAAGTGTGAGAAAATAGCGAAATCAAACTCTCATATGCTGCTGTGAAGAAGCAGTAGTGAGCAGATGCTTTCAGATTTCTCTCTGATGGCCCATCTTCTCCTCTCCCAGCATATTTATAAGGCTGTGAGCTACAGACACAACTTTCCTGTTGGGTTTTCTTCCTCAGTGATGCATCATCACTGTTCTAAAGCCAGTGTTTTTCAAAGCAGAGAAATGCCTGTCCAAGAACACCTCAGTAAGTTTCTGGGGAAAGTTAGCATAATTTTAGGAATGCGTATTCATCATAATGATCCAAATATCTGTTTTCCTAGATTTGCTCAGTAAAGGAGCGGCATGCCAGTGAAATGCGTGACCTTCCAAACCGCTACGTGGAAATAGGTATGATTGTAAGAACACGTGCCTTTTCACAGTCAGATAAGCTTTCAAAGGTTTGTTTTCACGTTCAGCCTGAAAAAGCTGTTAGAGTTCAGAGACAACATATAACATAAATGTCTCCTCGTTTTTACTTGATGAGGTTGTCATAATGTCCTGCATAATTTTTTTGTAATCATAAAGTCTTAAATTCTGTGCTCTCCCAAAATCAGAGAGCCTTGTGTAAAGAAAGAGTGGATGTCTCAACTTCCCTTTCAGGCAGATTTTTACAGAGAACTTGGGTTTTCGTCTTGGTTAAATAATGATGGGTGTAGTAATATAAGGAGAATACAGACACTTGGTTAAATAATGATGGGTGTAGTAATATAAGGAGAATACAGACACTAGCTTAATCAATTACTCATTGTTTAGCTTCCTTGCTCATAACTTTTCTTTTCTGAGCATCTCTTCAGTATAGTCCTAGAAAGTTGATTTGAATTTCTTCTTGTTGCCTTTTTTGCTTCTGCATTTTGTACTTTGCTTTCACGTTTCTTTTGGTGATGTGAATAATTTTGTTATTGGTGATTAATGATGGAAAAGGTCTTGACAAAAAATGTCAAGAAATTCAAACAAAAATTGAGGGGGCAGGGGGGTAAACAAAAACTCTTCTGTTCCCAAAAGAAGCTTCTGATGAGGAAAGATCTATGAAGAGGTAACACTGCCGAGATAAGCAGGCCCTCTGGGACTCTGCAGTGCAGAATGGACAACTGTTTGTAAAGTTTTGTGCTTCCTCGTCTTGACTGTAATGACATGAGACTGTAAACAAGAGTGTTCAAACAAAATCCTGACTCAGGTCAGCATACTGACCAGAATGGTACATGACATAGATGTATACTGCTTTATGATTTCAGAAAAGAACAGTTCTAAAGTAGCTTTTGAAAATCAGCGAGTATGTTCTGACGTTAAACTCTTTAGGAATTCTGGATACTGAGAGAAGGCAGGCCTGACCATTAACTGAGACTTCTTGAAAGCTATTTGTTGGTAAAGATTATATAGTCCCAAAAGAATAATTAACCATGGAATTCTACGATTTTTGAGAGAATTATGTCAAGGAAAGGTTCAGCCTTGAGTTTTACCATCGAACTCTTATATAAATCTTTTCTGTACCTCTAAGTAGCTTTTAGGAAATAAATAAATGAGGTGAGTTACATAGTGTTAAGTGAACAGAGGGAACTTACACTATAACTGAAGTTTTAGGTTTACAGGGAGGGAGCTAGCCTTACGATACTGTCTATTGGAACTTCATTCAAAAATAATAAAAAGCTGTGATCAAACTATTTAGGTGCAATTCTGAAGGTCAGAGATTTTTGCAGAACTAACTTTTACATATTTCGATTTTTAGCATAAATTTCTTCTCTGTATTCTTGAGGGCTGCAGTTATATCTCACTTAGCCTGTTAATGATGTGCTTGAGATTTTTCTTTCTGGTTTCATGTCACAGCACTGAAATGGCTCTGCCAAATGCTGCTAGTACTACTCATTGGAACGTGGATTGTATGCTGGGAGGGAAAAGAGTGAGATATTTGTTCAAGTCTCAATAGACAGTACAGTAGCTTTTGACGTAATCACATAGAAAGTCTTTGAGAGTTATGTTATTCCACAGCATCTTTTTCAATTTTACTATAGTTTAAACTTTTACTTTTCAGATGCATAGCTGTAAGGTCTGAAATTATTATTGGGCAGACTGACCAGCAACCAGTATAGTTTTTTGCAAGAGTATTCATATCCTAAGTGGATGCGTAAGCTGATTTACTCTCATAACGTAAAGAATTTACACAAGACAAGAATATTTGAAGGATATTCAGCTACCCAGCCATACATATCCTTTTGGCTTATAACATCTTGGCATCATCTTATCAGGATAATACATATGGAGCCTATGACAATATAGTGATTTCTTGTATCTCAGCAGTTTCAGATTTGTGTTTTTAGAGACATTCTGAAGGTCTCAAAATTCTGCAATAACATCTTAGCAAGCTTTGGTGGCATCAGTAGACTGTAAATGTTTCTTCAGTGGCTTGCAGCCCAGTGAATAAGGAAGCGGAGCATCTCCAGCCTTGCAAGTTAGGTCCACAGGATCTTGTGGTGCGAGGATTTTATCTTGATACACAGCCATACTTGCTCTGAGGCAGGAAATAAATATGGTACCTACCCTGATTCTAAACCAGATGGCCCGTGATGTGGGAAAGTACCACCACTGAGCTGTTGTGGATGTTGTACTTCAAAGAAGATAATGCTGTGGTTGCATGCAAGAGAAATTAGAAAAAGATATATAGTTCTTATGCACTGAGATCTGTATGATATTGCCAAGTTTATTTATACAATTCAGTATATTAATGGTGCTTTTCTTTATTAATCTTTTCTGTTGTCCCTGGTTCCATGTTACAGTTCATTGCTTACATGAGTCTCCATTCAGTGTCAAAGATAAACTCCGGTGAAATGTTTCTATTTAGGTTTAAATGTATGTTAGCTGAGCAGATCCTATCAGTTTAGCTCTGTCAGCTACCACTGTGAAGTAGCGTATTGATTAGAAAGTATTGGTATTGAATTACAGGCTTAACATGGACTAACTGCCATTGTGATCCTTCTTAAAGAGTGCTTGACCTCTGTGCTTGCTCCCGATACATGTACAAAAGCTGTAATGCTAGACAACTTCTGTTCTAAACAGGGAGCCCTACTCAAATGTAGCCTGCTAGAAGGCTGCTTGCTAATGAACTAATTAGCACTTTGCAGCTAATGGAATTCCTTTTCAAAGTGAAACTGGGCATCTTACAAGCATGAAGTAGTCCTCTGGTGTGACTGTTAGGCAGCTCGGGTTTATGGATCTTTTGAGTTACTTTACCTATGCTTCAGTTTGTCTCTCTAACGATAATGGAAAATAAAAATTAACATTAAAAGTCAGTAAAAGGCTTGAAGTTGATTAGAGACTTCCCATTCAATTCATGTTAGTGCAGATTTTATCTGAGGAATCTCAGCTTAATTCCAGGTGCCAAGCAGCCAGCAGTGCCTGGAGCACTTTTCTCCCATGTGCAATTCCCCACATTCCCGACAAAGCAGACTTCTGGTATAAGAATTGCATGTGGATATTCTTGTAACAACACATCTTCATGTTCTGTGAGAGAATAGTTGTACCGCTGCATGCCAAGTTACCATCAAGTACTGAGATCACACATTTTTGTCTGAAAAGAAAACATGGGAATATTTATTTCTTGGTTTGTAAAGTGAGATACTGGGATCTACCATAGCAGCATATTTGTCTTTACATAGACAGAGCTTAAAGCTTGCTTAACAAATAGGGTGAGCAGTAAATCAATGATGAATAAATGTCATCAACTTTATATGCTGATTTATGCAAACATTTAATTGGACTATGTCTGTCTACATTCTGAAAAGCAAACTGCCGAAAAAAAGGAAAAAAAATCAATTTGTATAACTGATTCCACTTAGACTTCTGTTCATCATGTTTTGTCATGAGACAAAAACTGATCATTTGTAAATTCCTTGATAAAAATTACTTCACACTGTCAAACTAATTACTATCAAACTATTGAATGTTTTCCCTGTTTGTTGATAAAATCTTTTCAGTTCAATCTGTAATGGAAAAAAAATAGTTTTTCAGAAAATCAACTTTGAAGCTTTGAAACTTAAGGTCCTGACTTTCCGGCTGTCATCGAGGTTTCTATGGGATTTGCTTAAAGGTTGCAGGTGCTTCTGTCTGCAGAACTGTACAGACAATTGCCATATTTCTGAAGATGATTTTATTGTTGTGTGGGAGAGAATAGGGGTAAGAGGATTTCAACCCCAGTGTAGCACTGCCGTTTCACAAAGCCTGACTGCAAGTAAGACAGCAAGTTGTGGCTCTGCTTACAGTACACAAAACATTTCCTAATTTAATTGAAAGAGCAGAACGCCCCAGATAGATGATTACTGGCATGACCAAGCAATGGTCATTTGTTGGACAAATTGTTTTGTTTGTTTGTTGTTGTTGTTTTTTCTTGATGTTTCTAATTCGCATGATACTGTAGTTGAGAGAAATTATATTCAGTAGCAAAATTCTTGCTTATTTCCATTCTGTGCTGGTAGCTAGTAAGGCAACAACTTTCAGCTATAGAGGCTTTACAGAGTTTTCACCAATTTTAAGCTTTTTTTTTTCTTTCTGTCATCGTATTAAATTTTCCAATATCATTTATAGTGCCCTGATTTATTTCAGTGAAAATTCTCATCCTCTTTGCTATGTGGCATTTGAGGTTATATTAAGAATGATTAATTGATCGCTATTAATTTTTCTCTTAAAGCCTTTCCAAACTTTCTGCATTCAAACAAAAATAAATTTGAAGATCACACTTTTTCTAACATATTCTTTCTAAATGAAGAGTGGAGGCTATGAGTTCTGATTTTGGGAGCATAAACCGAGAAATTGTGTTTTTGTAATCAGTGATGTATATAGGTCCTACCATTGATTTGGGTCCTACCCTACTGCTCTTCCTACTGAAATTGAAGGGAACAGTCCATTAAAATGCCATTGCAACATGTATATGATTAGGTAAACAGTTGCTTAATTTTCACTTATAGTAATATGGGGAGAAAAATTGCAGGCAATTGCAATAAAATATTGCACAAATAAAGGACACTCAAGCACAAATAAAGGACACTCACGTGGGTTACTTCACTGGTCCTCCCCAGAAATTTCTGTTTCCTTTTGAGTCGTGGCTGACATTTCCTTAACTGGGCACGTCTTGAGCTTTCTGCTCAGGTTCCTAGTCAGAAGTAGGTCTACCCTGGAAATCTGAATTTTTGAAGACTGCTGTGGAGTCTAACAGGAGAGAGAAATCATCTGAGTACAGAAAAACTCAAATGCTGAAGCAGGTGTTAATGCATAATGATTTTCAAAGAAAATTATGAATATTAGAAATTTATGAATATTAGATATGTGAGGTTTGTATTCAAGGTTTATGTTGATAGTACATCTAAAAGTAATAGTATTCTTTTATTTCTTTAAAAGTAAACCGTGTATATGTAATTTGCCTGTATGCACCTCAAAACAACTTAAGTAATGATAATGCAGGACAAAATGATAATGCAGGACAAAAGCCTTCTCTGGTCCTGTAATTGGAACTGAATGCATATACTGTGGGGCAAAAATTATATTTTATATAATATAATGCAACTGCATGAACCTGATAATAATAGTTAATCAAAGCATGCCATTTTGTATACTATTTTTGTTTTGCATAAACAACCTAGCTTAGTAAAAACACTTGTGTTGGAGATGCCACCTTCAGAACACTTAAGGGTGTGTTATACTGCAGCCAGCAGAAATGACTGCGAATTTTGCAGATGTCCTTGAAGTAGCTGGTGAAAAGGTAATTTGGGAGTGTATACTGACATCACCCCAGCAGCTAGCAGTGCACTGGAATTCATGGTAGGTTTTGGTAGCTTCGCCTTGCTTTGTGTCTCTCATCTGTTGTATGAATGGGCTACCTGAAAACTAGCCTGTCTGCCTCTCCATTTCTATCATATGGAATTAAAAAACGAAAGCAACAACAATAACAAGACTTCTTTTCCTTTACACATTAAGTTTCATGTTCATTCTATGCAGCTTCCTGCCTACTTTCTCAAAAGATAACGTGGAAACCTTGGCCCTGTTGAAATTAATGACAAAACCTTGTGACATCACTGTAAACAAAATTTCACATGCTAAATCTGTAGTGGAGAAGCAGGGACTGTTTTTTTTGAGATTTGATTAAACAAAACAGACCTTTTTAGTTTCAGTCCACTGCCTGTGTATCTTTAAAATACAGAGAAAGTTGTTTTATTTGGGTAAACAAGGTAGCATATACTGTATTGTGTATTTTGTACATTTCATTTAATGAACAAGGTGATTTACAGGTTTTGTCTTTGTGCTTCCTGGTAATTTGTTTGACAGTTGTATATAGATGGTGAACATAAAGTAGATCCACTGTCAGCATATCTTCCGTCCTTTCTTGTGACAGGCATAAACATGCATGACACATGGTAATACCGCTTTCATTTCCATTACTTCAGTGCTACGCCTGGTTTAATTGTTTTGGATCTTTTTCAAATTAGCAGCATTTCTGCAATACCTCCATGTTGGATTTCCCCCTGCCTTTATCACAACAAACTGTCCAGAGAATAAGTCAAATTAACCTCGTAGTGTTCTGTAAAGCTATAACTGCTGTAATTTTTCAGTAAAACTGTTTTTGATGAGCTGCCTCAAAGGTTTCTGCTAGGTCAAGAAGCACTGTCTGTGCCAGGTGGTCTTTGTTCAAGGCTGTCGCAGAGAGCTGGAGCATTGTGTTTCCACAAGGCCTCTTGAGGAGGATGAGCTGAGAGAAAGCTGAAAGTGAAACCAAGGAAACTAAACACTATTAAAAAACAAAGCTTCAAGTGATTTTCTTTTTTGTCTCGCTGAACAGCAGTGCTGCTTTATCCTAAATACACCATTACAGGGGTGTTACAATCGTTTTTAGCAGTGCCTCCCTGGCTAAGGAACTGAAGCTCCAGTGCAGGTCAAACATAGGATTTTTGAAAACTGCCCCTATAATCTTTATAAAGATACTATTCACCACCCTGTTTTCCTCTCCAAATTCAAAAGACAATATTTTAGATGCCTCCAAAAGCCTTCTCTTGTCATTTTTTAAGCTGTCAACAAATATTTCTTTGCAGTCCTTCTACCTACTGCTTTGGATTTCACTTCTTTTTTTAGTTTTCTGTGTTCTTGTGTCTGCCTTACGTGTATATGCCAAATATTAGATTGTAAACTGGGAATAAGATTTATTACGTAGACGTTCTTAACATGGTTGGTTTAAAGCCACCATTCAGAGCAATATGTGATGCAGTACAAGTAATCTCATCAGTCTTGCAGGATAGAACAAAAAAATTGCATACAGGATTACAAATGTGAACCTATTCTCTCCTAGAATAGATTGTGTTTTACCCTTATGCCATGCTTTGGTCCCCCAGTGATCTCAAAGTGTCAACGGTCATTAAGAGAAAAACAGCATTTGCTTATTCAGGGAAAGACAGATGTCAAATCTTTACTTTATTTGTCGATATTTTTTTCTTCTTTCGCAGGAGGATGATTATTTCCTTGTTTCTTCTTATTACTGTGGCTGAAGAAAATTAACTCTATATTTACCGTCATTATACTGTATTTTCTATTTGCTTTACTAAAATAATTAGTACCTATTTCAGTGAACAATAGGTACTAGTAATGTAGCTTGCTAATTAGAAAGCAAGGAGACATTTATTTTCTAGTTATACTTAAATTTTCCTGAAGCCATTTACTGGGAGAAAGTTACAGTGGATCTGATATACCTTATTTTACAAAAATAAGTTTGCTAATACAAATACTAATTAATGAAAACACTTGGTCTTGGTACTTCATCAAATTCCCAGTGTTGTTTTGGGCCCCATGAGAGGGAGCCCCAGATGTTTAATGCCTGTTCTGTTAAACCCATTAATAATAAAAATTAAACAGTTATATCTGTGGAAGACATGTACTTTAATGGGCCTTTTTGTAAATACAGTTCAACTCTTTTTCTTTTTATCTCAAAATAATCAACACTTAAATTGGTCTTGAAATCAAGACAGTTTAGGAAATTACATTTTCAGTTTTAAGAACAAGAAAAGCCACTATTTAACCATATCTTTTCTTAGTAATGAGTGTATCTGTAAATCTTCTCATGATGATAAATTAATAATGAGCTTTATGTTTTCATTTATCATACATATCATATCAGATGTAGCAAGATCATATCAGATGTAGCAAGCGTGATTCTCTTAAGGCAACATGACTTGCTGCAAATATGCAAACCTACAAAGATGTTTCATATGTTACCTATTTTACTGAGTTTGGTGGTGTTTTTTTCTTTAGTCCTCCCAGCCCAACCCCCCCAGTGTGATTACTGAAAGTTTAGCTGACCATTCATTTCATATGTTTCATCTCTAGCATGTCCTGGAGCGCAAACATTTCTTCTTGCAAGCCTTAATGGAATTTAATCTGTTAAATGTAATTTTTCATCATCTTGCTGATCCAGTTGGGAAGACTTTAGGTTTGTTATATGTATCACATCTTCATTTCTCTGTACCGATACTGTGTGCCATTGGTTGTCTCTGAAAAATCAGTTGTTTGTTTTTCTTAGGGAGCAGTTCATACATTTGTTTGCCTAACAATCTGTTTTCTTTCCTGTGTTTCAGTTTTCCAGTTCGATACTGAGTTTTATATCAGTGGGCTCGCACCTCTTTGTGACCAGCTTGTTATACTTTCATATGTAAAGGAGATTTTGGAAAAAACGGTAATTGTTTTTACGTTACAGTTTCATCACAGTGCCAAGCCATGTCCAGTGAGTTAGGGCTTGCACCAGTCACGCAGATCTGATTACCTGTGAAAGAGTTTGTAGTCAGCTTGTAGTGAGCAGTGCTTGAGACTTCTCTGACCTATCAAATCAGGGCAGTGGAGGTCACGTTGAAGACTAATGGATTTACCTTTTAAAAGTCTGGGTTCCTTTGTTTCCTGCAGGAAATGGAGAAGGTCCCTAGGTAGTCTTGCTTTTTTTTCTCCCTTTTTCCCTTCCCTCTCTCTTTTCCTCTCCTTTTCTCTCATTCTTTCTGCTATTTCTGCACCAGAAGAATTGAAGAATCCTTACAGCCAAAGGAACACCTTGCTGACACTATGCCTCAGAAGTAATGAGAGCAGTGAAGCTGATGAACTCAGACAATAGGAGTCACTGTGCTGGGTGGGATGCATTGGTGCAAGCCAAGTAGCATTGTTGCACACTTCGCCTCCAAGACCTTAGCTGTGTGCACCAAGATCCGTGCATAGATAGCTAAAAATTAGGATTCATGTCAGCTGTTCCTACAGCAAGCGGGTGCGTATGGTGGCTGGCTCCGACATTTATTTCGTATTGCCGAATGAAAGGCGAGGTAGCGGAGGAAACCCTTGAAGTCGCAGTGTGAGAGTGGCAGATGCTCTTGATCATCTCTTTGATAGCATGTCTGCATTAGGCACCCATCGCCATAGTAACCTCGAGCAACTGGGTGCACAAGTTGCTAGGCGATGAAATGCTGTAGGTTCAAACAAATGCTCAAGCCTGCCGAAATCAATAGGGTTAGCTTCCAGCTCTGCTGCAGGATGTCAGATTATTATTTCTTTATTTATACGAAGGACAAAAATAATGTCACAGCACAGTTTCCCCAGAGAGCCGGTGTGGTAGTCCTCTAGTGCGTGAGAGTCAGCGAAAGAAAAGGAGGCAAACAAATGGGATGAGAAGGGGGAGGAAAAGGCGGGCTGGAATGCAAGGAAGCAAAGACATGGGGAAGTTGTCAGTAACGAAGAAGGGAGCTAGTGGAAAGCCAGTAGTAACTGAGAAGGGTGGAACTCATTCTGGCAGCTTTAGGGAAGAAGGATGAAAAGAGGATGTCAGGTAATACAATGGAATAGAACATAGGAAAGAGATTTCTCGTGTATTTGCCTTTAATTAGCCTTTTAAACCAACAGCAAACTGAAAGCTGGACTTTTTGATAGCCTCCCAGTCCCCTGAGTACCTATAGCAAGGAGACAAAATAACTCCTCTCCCCAGCACTGTGCTGTGACCTGGCCTGCTGGGAGCCCCCTGCTACTACCTCAGCTCCGCAGAGCCCAGGCTGGTTGAGCTCACCGCTCACTACAGATGCTGCTGGGTTGTGAGGAACACTGTCCTTGCTACGCTTGATTTCACAGCTTTCAAATGACAACTTCTTACTTGTTACAAATTGCATCTGAGTTGAACTCATGGCTGTGTTTCATTTTTCACTTGCTCTGGAACAGTCAAATCAGGGAAAGATCCGAGTGGTGCTGCAGCCAAATGGGTAGGCTGGAGCTGTGTAAATCCACTTCTTGCATTGCCCTGTTCTCTCACTCTGTATTTTGCTACAGTTCATAGCTAGAAGTATGAAATAAGGCATTGTCTTGGACCTTAATTAAAAATAAAGCTAGCTGAAGCCAGTGATTTCCCTGTGTTGTCTTCTTACTATAACCACCTACTTTGCACTGCCAAAGTTCACATTACTGAAGATCACCAGCACAGCAAAGGTTTTAGTTTATTCTCAAATTAATTTTAGCTCTGTTGCTGTTGGATTCTTAGAAGTGCAAGCTTCTCTAAAAAACAAATAAAACTAAAAATAAACCAAAACAGAACAAAGGAAAAAAAAAAAAAAAACACCTCAAAAAGAAGTTAATCTTTGTACTGGAATAACACTGATTTGTAGAGCTCTGTCCTCCAGGGCCTAAGCCCAGCTGACAATGTCTCTGAAATTGTTCTGTTTCTTGTTGAATGCAGTAGTTGATGATCGTCTGTCATAGCTCTGGAAACTTCTGTGACCAAGAGTAGAAAAATAATGGTCAGACTCAGGCTCAGACTCAATTTAGACCTGTGTCTTGTCTGAATCTCCTTCTCTATGCTGACCTGTTCAAGAGAAGCAAGCCAAAAGTTGGAATAACTTTCCTTTGTGTTCCAGATGTAATTACAGCTCCTCAGTGGGTCACGGTTTTACAACTCAAGTGGTTCACAACTGAGTACCCAGTGCCAAGTGAATACTGATACTGCATCTTTGGGAATGGCTGCAGTTGTTGAATTTCAACCTTATTCATAGGTGACCATCAGCTGGTATTGCTAAGTAAATTGTGTAGGATGCAGCTAAGACATTTGTGTTTTTCTAGGAGGTGGAGTGTTGTGCACGGCCCAGACTGGACATCGTACAGCCCCTGCCTGAGTCTTGTGAAGAGATTTCTTCTGATGCACTAACAGTACGAGGATTTCAGGAAAATGAATGTAGAGATTATCATTTAGGTAGGTGTCCTTAATACTGTTTTGTTTTGGTTTTGGACATGAATTAAAATGACCTGATTTGGAAATACTTTGAGCCTACTTTTTCATTTTTGTCATCTCCTTGAATAACTGTAACTGCTTATGACACTGAAGGGCACACTAAAGTCCACAAGAACAAGTCAGATGAAAAAACACAAACGTGCTTTATTTACAAAGGGGTGTATTTACACATAATTTCCAATGCCATTTATTAAGCCAGACATAGTGGGGAAGGGAGAAATCTAGATCTGGTGTAATGCGCAGTGTCATGGAAAGAATTATCTTTGACAGAGACCTACTCAACATGATCTTTAGGAGCTCTTGTATATCATTGGACAAACCTAGAAGGGCTTCAGGAATACTGAAATGAATGAAACAGTGTCTGGAAAAGCTATGTTAGAGCCAAAGATGGAATAAACATAATTTCAGTGGTAAAATCAGCTTAAAAGGTTCACGTTAGTATTTATTTAGCTTCTCTGTACTGACAAAGCTTCCAGCATATGACAGACCTTAAAGTGGTAAAATGAGTACAAACTGGAGTTTGGCGAGTTCAGCCTTGAAGATGGGTTTAATTATGTAACAGGCAGGGAGAATAAACTCTGGCACAGCATATACCAGTCTTTTAAATAAGCCGGTGTGATTTTCTGATATATGTATTGTAGTTCAGGAAGATGCATGGCACAGCTGATGCAGAAATCCTTGGTGAGGATGATATAGCCAGTGTTAAACAGAAACATACCTTCTGGCTTTTAAAATCCATGAATCTGATTATTAAACAACTTCTCTGGCAGCACACTTCAAATCATAGGCTTGGCAGGCCTCTGTGTTCATCAGTGCCCTTAAGCCACTAGAAATAAACTATATCTCCTCCTGATCTCCAAAACATCTCTGCTGCTATCAGTGGAATTTAGATTGCTTTATACCTGTCCAAAAGCCGAACACTGATGCCCACAGTTCTACTTTTATGCTTAATGAATATTCTAGTTAACCTGACCAGTCTAGATTTTTTTAGATGGCTTTAAAACAAGCAGTATTTTGTGGATTGCTTATAGGTTCAGGACTGTATTTGTATGCGTGTATAGATACAGCTACAGGCTGGGGGATGGGTTTCTTTCCCATACCCACAAAATATTGATAGTGATTCTTCATGGGTTCTCTGCAAATAATAATTATTCTGAACAGCCATCTTCTGTGCTTGGTTTTACCTTTAAGTACATTTTTACTTTGAGCTTACTCAAAAATAAAGGCTTATGGTATAAGCAAATGCATTATACATACATCCTTAACTTACAGCATTGCAAATGCATTGCTGTAATGATGTGCTATGTCCCCAGGGGTTATGGCATCTATCATTTATGCTTTTGATGGCCTTGACCTTGATGGGGAGGATAAGTTTATTGCGGGCTATGTGGTGTAATGGTCCTCTAAAAGTATAATAATGTGTTCTAAACCATCATAAAGTTTACACGTAGTGGATGAATCAGAATTTGCAATAAGCTGTAGTGATTTTTTTTGAAAGCTATTTTGCCATTTAAACCAGTTCTAATTTATTGGAGAATCCAGCTTCCTAAAGAAGCATGTTCTGCTGGAGTAGCTTTTCTGGCTTCCTCTTCTTAAATTCCCCTCTAGGGTGTAGTAAAAAGCAGAGTTTTACTTAAGGAAAAAATAATAATAATAAAATTGTGTATGTATTTGCAGAGTATTCGGAAGGTGAATCACTTTTTTATATCATCAGCCCAAGAGACGTGGTTGTGGCTAAAGAGCGGGACCAAGATGACCACATTGACTGGCTTCTGGAAAAGAAGAAATATGAAGTAATTTTTACAACAGTCTTTGCTTCAGACTTACCTGTTTTTGAAGTTGTGGTGGGGTGATGAACTTAGCTAGATCATTTGGATTAAATATTTTCTGTTCCTTCAGTCATTATCTAAATGATTGTGAGGGCAGGTGTTGACCATACATCTTTGTATCACCTCTGTGGAGAGTTAGATTTCTTACTGGAACAACAACTCGTCAGAATTGAACCCAAATGACGTAGATGAATTAAATGCTGTGAATGCTGCCCTCAGCATCAGATATGAAATGCATTAGCTGTTACTAAAAATTATTAAAGCTGGTTTTTGGCTTTAAAGCAGCAGAACAGTTGACTACTGAGCTGTGTGGGTGTTTTTCTAGATATCTCCTGACTAAAAGAGGGAAGGGAAATGGACTTAGTGAGGGATATTAGATTTTCCCATTCTATATTGCTTTCACTATAGAACAAAAATGGTGTTAGGGCATTGTGTGTTGTTCCATGTTACTTACCTTCAACATTGAAGTTTTTAAAAGTAAAATAATATGGGCTCCAAGTGTAGGTGCTGAAAGCAGTATTGCTCACAAAAAAAAAAAAGAGCTAATAATGAAAAACAAGGATATACAGCTCCCTTTGAAAAAGCAGCTCAGTAGTTAGTTTTCTAAATATTAACATTTTTAAGCATGTGTATCTTAACACCTAAAACAATACTAAATTCTTACAGACTATCTCAACGTGCACCCAGTGTTCTGGATTCTGCTGTCCTGCAGTCAGTGATTTAGAACACTTGTTACTGTGCATGAAGTAACTTTCAGATGCTTATTTACGTGTTACTTGTTGGATGCCCATTATAAGAAAAAATTGCTGTTCAGCACTTGCTTCTTTCGTTAATGCAGTCGTATTCCTCATGCAGATTTGTTTAAATCCTTGTGGATGCTTTTGCATCTGAATAGCAAACTCACATGATGAACACAGTTATGCTGTTTATGTAAATCACAGCATTTGGTCCCTGAAGACTCCAGTAATTTGCAAGTGACAGCTGTGTGCATGCCTTTGTGAAAGCTATTCAAGGTAGCAGATAGCTTGTGTGTTAAGATGTATGTTAAAGGTTTCGTTTTGTTTGTAAAAGTGCCAGCTTTGTTTCTGTGCACTTGAAGGAGGGAGAGGAACTGCAAATGACACTTAAATATAAATCATACTGATTGGAGAAGGCTTTTGGGGTATAAACGAGAAAAGTATACCCTTCCCCCAATGCCATCCTGATGATTTTTTTCACAGGTTTTGGTAGTGAAGGGTTCTCATTTGAAAATGATCCAATGGGATTGCATTGTCTGTTTCGTTGTAATCTTGAGATTTGATCCTAATATAGTAATGTGGAGTGAACCCAGATGGAAACAAAAGTAGTTTTCTCTTTGGTTGACTGCTTTTGTTTGAGTATGAATTCAAAGCTGTTCATTCAACCATGGCATTAAAAATTCTACTGCTTCAAACACCCTGCTCTGAAAAAAATAGTTGATTTATGCAGTTCTAGAGCTTTCTGTATTGAAAGTTTGTGTATTTGGCTAGTATCCCTGTTTTCTACTTTTTGAATATAGGAAGCTTTGATGGCAGCTGAGATCAGTCAGAAAACCATAAAAAAGCACAAGATTTTGGTAAGTCTCAAAACTTCTATTCCAAACAAAATATCTGATTTCTTTTAGAGCACTGTGAGATGCTACAAATACATTCCCTGTTCTGTGTCACACCAGACAATAGCTGTCAGGCATACTCTGACTAGCATTCGATTTCCTGGTTTCAGCTGCAGAACAGGAATGTTAGTGTGTGAAACACAAAAGGATGTGGATTTTATGAAGGTGCTATTGACATTAAAGAGAAGAGAATTGCACTTCTCTGATTGCTCATGGGGGGTTTTTTTGCGTTTACTTTTGTTTTAAATTTTCTGTTGTTTCAAGTAACACGGTATTACAATATTAGAGATTGGGTTGGGGGGTGACACATTTCTCTAACTTTTACCTTGTATGTTTGACAGGGTTTTGGCAGGAGTTTCAAAGGTGTCGTTGGAAGACCTTTTAAATGTTATTGAAATTCAGTTGCGGTTTCACATCTAGCTCTCTCATGTTGCTTTGCAGTTCTCATTATTTTACATAGTTAAGCTTCTTTTCCCCTGTATAGTTATTTCCCATGTTTATAGTTCCTTCAGAGCACAAAAAAGGGTATTGTTGTTACAGACAAAAGAGTGAGAGAGATAATGTAACAGCCACAAAAGCATCACTAATTTTCACTTATTTTATTTTTAAGTTGACCTCAGTATGAACACATTGGTATTTTGTTAATACTGGTGTTTCTTTAATGGAAGTGTTCTTTTTAGGTACAAAGTGTTTGAAGAGGTGTTTAATTTTTAGGCAGATTATTTCTACAATATGCACACTGCATATAAATACATCTTAAAAATTCTTTTCTTCTGATGCTGTACAAAAGTTGAATGAAGTCCTAATGGCATGCCATCACGTATCACAGCTTGCATGATTTAGCTGCTTCATGATCCTTGCAAAAGATGTAGAAAATTCTTAGAGGACATTCTGACAACACATTAGAATATATATATATATTTATGCTTTTCTGTTGGTTTGCAAAAATTTATTCCACTAGGCTTCAATTCATTGTGGGTATACACAAGCACAGTCATTGAGTGTTTGGCCCCTAACGCAAAACCTATAGAAGGAGTTAAGGGAAAAATTGTTGATATCAAGCCCTAAGTGAAGTCTTAGTGGTACAGGGATTTAAAACAAATCATGTTCTCAGTGCCTATCAGCGATCAGACCAATGACACCACAGTTGCACCACCTGACAAGTCAGGTGGTTGTCTTGGGCATTTTTTAGTTTGCAGTAATGAGCATGCCCCTCTGTACCTCCTCAGCAGAGTGCAAGGATCTTATACAACTGCAGCCCTTTCATTACACTGTCTTCTCTGCTTGCTGGGAGACTGGCCCACAGGAGAGAGAGGCTGCCAGCAATCTTCATTCTCAGGAATGGTGAAGTTGAAAATACAGAGATGGTTCATACAGTGGCATGAAATCCTGAAGTCTGGAATATATTTACGTTTTTTCTTTTTTCCAGCTTTGTAATAGATTGACTGATTGAAGCTATTGGATATCTCCATTCATATTCTGCTGTTCTCCGTACTGTCTTTGATTTTGATCAGAAAAAAATGTGTTCTGTCTGAGAAGACCTTCCCAAATGTCTGTCTTTTCAGGAAACAAGGACTTCTTTCTTTCATTTTACAGCCCTCTTTGTGGCTGGAAAAAATGCATTTTTAGCAATATGACTCTTCCATTATGCAATGAATACACTGGTCTATGTTGACCTTGACACCACCACTGGGTTTACAATATAAGGCATGGTTGTTTTGACTTAATGTATTAAATGCCTACCAAGTTACTTTACAGTTGACCTATGTGATAAACTCTTGAGAAGATGAATTTAGTATGTTATTACTGAGAACTTTGTGAGATTATTATATATAATTTCTTTACTTCATGAAGCAGTAGGAAGACTTCATTAGGATTGGAGAGCTGGAGTACCTCTCCTGTGAAGACGGAGTTGGGTTGTTCAGTCTGGGGAAGAGAAGGCTCCAGGGAGAACATATAGTGGCCTTTCAGTAGCTAAAGGGGGCCTTACAGGGAAGATGGGGAGGGACTCTTTGTCAGGGAGTTCAGTGACAGGACAAGAAGTAATGGCTTAAAACTAAAAGAGGCTAGATTTAGATCAGATATTAAGAAGAAATTATTTACGATGAGGATGGTGAGGCACTGGAACAGGTTGCCCAGAGAAGTTGTAGTTGTTCTATCCCTGGAAGTGTTCAAGGCCAGGCTGGATGGGGCTTTTGGCAACCTGGTCTAGGAGGTGTCCCTTCCCATGGCAGGGGGGTTGGAACTCGATGATCTTTAAGGTCCCTTCCAACCCAACCCATTCTGTAATTTACATTCTCAACCAACATTTTTCTTGGATGCAAACTTTGTGTTCACAGAGAAGGTGTCTCAGACAGTTGTTGATGTTCTTATTTTTGAGATAAATAATGCAAGTACTGAGTGATCAGCTGTTTTTTGAACAGTCCTTAACATACAGAAGTGGTACAGTCTTCCCAGTGTCAATGAGATTATGAAAATTATTTGAAAGAACATCTTAATTTTGAGTTCTTGAGTGGTTTAGGCAAACTTTGTGTTGACTGTTCTGTGGGCCCTACATCTAAAGAACTGGGGGTATTCATTTAGGGCCTGGTGCTTGACCTAACAACAAGGCCTAAAGCTGAAATGGTAGTTATTGTAGCAGTAAAGTACTTGATTTCCAAACTTTTATAACTAACTATTTATTTTTGTTCCCTTTAGGACATTGGCTTAGCCTATATAAATCACCTAGTAGAGAAAGGAGAGTATGATCTGGCTGCTCGGTAAGATATTATGAGATCTTCTTTGCTGGCTAAAGTGTGTCTGTGAGAAAAAGTGGAAGCAATTACTGATTCTGAAGTATTTTGAAATGTTGATTTTCTTTGTGTTGTGGAGTCTCTAAGGTATCAAAACATATAGATGTGTTGCTGTGTTCTATATTTTGTTGCCTGTAGTGACCCAAAAGTTACTGGAATCTTTCTTAAGTTTAATTGTAATTGGGACATACATACTTTTGAAAATAAGCCATGATTTTTTCAAAACCACACTAGATTTTCAACACCGATGTTTTCTTTGGATGTTGATCTTATTAGTGTGTCAATGCATGTAAGATCTTCAGAAGATAATTTGTGTTTCCATGCACGTAACCAAAATGTCAAATTTGGTTATCTGAAGTATAAGAAATCACCTGAGATTTGTATTTTCATATGTATGTGTATGTATATCTTTAAGCACTTTATTTTATTTAGCTGAAACTTAAATTTTTCACTCATTAAGCTAATGCTGTCCTAATCAGTAAGACTGAATGCATTAATGTATTGCATTGCAAATGCAAATTTGCATTTGCAAATTTACAATTTGCAAATTGCATTTGCAGATGCATGCAAAATAATGCATTAATGTAAGCAGTCAGGTTCTCCTGAATGCAGTGAAATTGTAAGCCCTGACAAGAGGAGTTATCTGGCATACTCTGCTTGAAGCAATGCTTGCCAAAATTAGTGACCTTTGAAAGAGTCCTGATAAGGGAGAAGAGAGGAGGAAAGAATCATGCAGTCAGTAATGCTGTCACATTTGTATTATTCTGTGTATTTACTTTTATTCTCTCCCCTTTAATCTTCCTTCCAGAAAGTGCCAGAAAATTCTTGGCAAAAACACAGAACTCTGGGAATTTGAAGTTTACAAGTTTAAAGAAATAGGTCAGCTTAAGGTAAGTTAATTTGTATCTCTGAACGGAAGTAATTGGCATGCTCTGTTTCCTCTATGTTTTGACCAAGTATCTAAAGGTTTGACATGTAATGGCTCTAATGTGGCAGCGCAAGACAGCACTGCCCTTGAAATTCCTGGGCCAGACCTCTTGTCATACAGTTGTCATTCAGGTTGATATGTATATGTTAACAAGCCTCCAAACAGGGTTGGAGGCAGACCACATCCAGGTACTCAGCTACCTATTTTTAGCTTGTTGACAGCCCACAAGTAAAAGACCCACCCCCAGGGCCTTTACTTTCACAGATGCTTACTGTTAAATACATCATTTCATTTACTTTTCACTTCCTTCTAATATCTCCTGAAAAATCCTGCCCTAACTCTTAAGGAAAAGAGCCTCTGTGGATGCCAACCTTTCCTGAAAATCCAAGTCCCTTGCAACAGAAACACAGCTTTAATTGCAAAAAATGGCAAAGTAATTTAGGGAAAATAAATGCTCTGCGCTAGAAATGGTGGCAAAAGAGGAGCAGCCTGCTCTGTCTTCTGTTTTCCCTCCTAGGAAACCAACTACCGTAATGGTACATGCTTAGTGTGAGATTCTCAGTTAATAAATTGCCCAGGACATAAGGCTGTATAGTGCTGTCACTGCCAAACCAGTAGAAAACATTATGCACACTCTCTTCAGTAACGCATGTACGTTTATTTCTGAATTTTATGTCTTCCTATTCAAAGTCAATGAGCCTAAAAAGGACATATTATAAAGATCTCACAGCATGCAGTCCATAGCTGTTTTTGAGCTGTTTAATTCTGTTCAAAGAGTGAAAGTGTTTCAGCATTACTGTTTTTAGAAATGCCTGGCTTTTGTTTTAGAGTCACACCAGTGTGAGAACAGCCTTGCCTTTTATATGAGTTCTTAGTGGTCCGGTGCACTCTTTGCCACACTGGAAGATGAAATCTCATGTTTGTCTCTTTATTTCAATCCAATAAAGGGCCTGAGTGCAGGTGCAGGTGAAATTTTGATACACTGCTTCTTCGTCCTTTTGGTTTTATTTTGTTTTTAGATGCAAACGTCTGGAATGGATGTTTTTCTTGGCTCCACTTAAGTCATCCAGCAGACTGTAAAATATAAAAATATTTGCAGGTTTGCTGCAAAAACATCTCTGCTAAATTACTGCCTTTCTAAACAGTTGGTTGTTTTCAGCCCATTGAAAGTGGACTTAGAAAAACATAAGATGCAGTACATTACATTATTCAGTTTCAAGCTGCAGTTCCAGAAGATGCCTTGTTTATTTTACTATTGCAATGACAAGTAAGTTTTCCCAAGTTACTAAAGATACCAGACTATTAGATAAGACTTAGCTTATCTTTTGTAAGTTCTTGAAATGCTGTGAGTTTCTTTTATGTTATTTGGAATTTTTACCTATTTACCCAACCAGCAGCTATTATACAACAGTATAACTGTGCTATAATGTCTTTTAGCTCTGATGAGGGGACTGTATTTGAGATTTGGATGCAAAGTGTTTTCTAGCATCAAGAAATGAAATTACATGAACTTTGGATGCTGGGTACTTAGCTTTGGAATATCTGTGCTACACTGTCACTCTTCAGAATTACTTGTGCCTTTAAAAAGGGAATTTTCTTTAAGAATTTTTGCTGCATCTATTAGCTGTTGCCTCAAATCTGATATTTCCAGTATAATGTGATTTGCCAATAACTAACTTGTGGGTTTAGGTTTTTTTGTGTGTGTGTTCTATACTAAAAGGTCCTATTTGGCTACCAAGGCTGCATTTTGGTATCTTGGTGTCTGTTGAGGCTTGAGTTTAACGTCCTCTAGCAAACTTTGTTACAGCAGTTTCAAGATTTTAGAGCCTTGAGTTGATCTGCCCCACTCCTCCCCCAGTAGCTGTGGTTTGGTGGAGTTAACGTGCCTGTGCATGAGGCACTTCAGTGTAAAATCCAGGGACTCGGCTCCAACAACTGAGGAAGGTGGATTTGAAGGAAGAGGCCAAACTCTGTGAGTGCTGTTGGTTGTGGCACGAGGCATATGCTCCGTTATTTTGACTCTGCTTTGGCAGCACTGGCTTTCAGCAGGGATGCAGGATGGTCAGCTAGCAGCAGGAATGTTTTAATGACCAAAATGTTGGCTAGAGGACACATCAAAAACTTCACCTGACTATGGTGGTCTTAGCATTGAGCGGCATTATTCAAACAGCCCGTTTCAGCTCACAGGTATCCTCTGAGGAATATGTATTTGTGTTTTGGGTTTATTGGTGAGATGTTTTAGGCTATCTCTTGTCACCTTCTGTATGGGGTTTCTTGTGTATACCCCGCTTTTATTGATCAGAAGTCTGAAAGCATGTCTGAAGAAGAAAGAAGGAAAGAAAATGTTTCTGTGTATAGTATCTTCTTTTCATTTAAAGTCACTTTGCCAACATGGCTCAGGAATTGATACAAAGGCATCCCAATTCTGGAGCTTTTTGTCTGTCTGACCTCACTCTTTAACTACTGTATAAAAATAAAATAGGAAGAGTTTGTAACCTGCAGCATGTCTTGGTTCAGCTTTATGCCTAGGCTCAAAAATAGCTTGGATGCTTTTGTGTCTTTGCTGGAAAGTTTGGCAACTGCAGAAGGTGGCTGTGATTTTCCTTTGTAGCAGTGGGACTTTGGGCAGGAGTCATTTCCTTCCCACATTATCCTGGCCCCATGTAATGAGGCAGCTGCCCTGCTCTGCAGAGAGCTGTGCTGACAAACTGGAGCTGAGAGTTGCAGCAAAGCCTGTTGGATGAAGCTGCTTGCCTAGGAGGTGGCAGGAGGACAAAAGTGATACGAAAACAGTAGTTTAGGAGTGTCCTCTTCTTCAAGTCTCCAGATGATATTCCAGCTTTCTTACTGTGTGGTTGTTGAAAGAAGGCTTCTTTAGGCATTAGGGCTTAGGCATTTGGTTCCCTGGGGCAGCTGGCAAGAGCGTGCCCCAAGTTAGCTGTTAAATTCTGTGACAGATGGTGAGAGCTGATGTTAGCAGCATGCTACGCTTTGAAGACTGGCCGAGCTCAAACTGGGGAGAGGAGAGATGTCCTGTGAGCAATGAACTTTTAATTTTTGCAGTCATTCACAGTGCTTTTTTTGTCAATGTTTTATTTTAACCTCCTTTTTTTCGTGCAGATAGAAGACTATCATGAAATGTATAACTTCAGCAATTGTTTTGAGTTAAATACTGGGAGAATTTATTGTGAATAGTCATTGCTGTTTGTAAAATTGGAAGGAAAAAAACAACAACCTGTGTTGTGTAGTGAGCTGTTATTTTTCCAGCTTTGTTCAAGTGACCTCAGTAACAAAATGCTACTGTAACATGTACTGTTAGTGGGCAACAGGCAACATCACTGAGTGTTTGGAGGAATTTCATCAGTGCTGGGCCTTCAGCTACAAACCCAGGAGTACCAGCATGGCTGGTAGTGGTAGGGATTATTTTGGCAAGCTGTAATAGCCTTGGCCTCTTCGTCCATGGAATAATAGTGCTAATAAGATGCTGTGCTGAAATTCAATGGCATGAGCTGAATAATTATAGCAGGTTCTTGTTTCCTGACTGCCAGCATGCAGTTTCTTAACACCTCCTATAGAGCAATGGATCACACTCGTTCAGCGTTCCCTTGGAGAGGTATATTCTCAAATTAATTTGGGCCTGTAAAAATACCTGGTGAAACAGAACTCTTCAAAAATGTAGTGGCCTCACAGTAAGTCACAAATTAAAATACAATACAATATCCCGAGTTGGAAGGGACCCACAAGGGTCTTTGAGTCCAACTCCTGGCACCACACAGGTCTACCCAAAAACTGAGACCATGTGACTGAGAGCATAGTCCAAACGCGGCTTAAATTCTGACAGGCTTGGTGCCATGACTACGTCACCTGTTCTATTGCGAGACCACCCTCTCGGTGAAGAACCTCTTCCTGATATCCAGCCTGAACCTCCCCTGTCGCAGCTTGACACTGTTCCCGCGGGTCTTATCACTGGTCACTAAAGAGAACAGATCGGCGCCTGCCCCTCCACTCCCCACCACGAGAAAGCTGTAGACCGCGATGAGGTCTCCCCTCAGCCTCCTCTTTTCCAGGCTGAACAGGCTAAGTAACCTCAGCCGCTCCTCATACATCTTCCCCTTCCAGGCGGTTTACCGTCTTCATAGCCCTCCTCTGGACTCTCTCCAATAGTTCCACATTCTTTTTGTACTGTGGTGCCCAGAACTGCACACAGTGCTCGAGGTGAGGCCGCACCACTGCAGAGTAGAGTGGGACAGTCCCTTCCCTCAACCGACTAGCAATGCTGTGCTTGATGCACCCCAGGATACGGTTGGCTCTCCTGGCTGCCAGGGCACGCTGCTGGCTCATATTTAGCTTGCTATCAACAAAAAAAAACAGATCCCTCTCTGCGGGGCTGCTGTCCAGTGTCTTGTCCCACAAATGTATATAAATATCTGAGGGGAGGGTGTCAAGAGGATGGAGCCGGTCTCTTTTCAGTTGTGCCTAGTGATAGGGCGAGAGGCAGTGGGCACAAACGGAAGCACAGGAGGTACTGGCTGAATATGAGAGGGCACTTCTTTACTGTGAGGGTGACAGAGCACTGGCATAGGCTGCCGAGAGAGGTTGTGGAGTCTCCTTCTGTGGAGATACTCAAAACTCGCCTGGATGCCATCCTGCACAATGTGCAGGTGATCCTGCTTGGTAGGGGCGTTGGAATAGATGATCTTCAGAGGTCCCTTCCAACCTCAACCATTCTGTGATTCTGTGGTTCGTTGATGATTCTATGATGACACCACCACAATCAGCAAACCAAGAGATGCTATTCATTTCTCCCATCCTCCTTGGATAGCCAATAGTTGACGAAGTTCCTCATATTGTTTAAACAACTCTTGAGTTCTCAAGCATGTTGACACTTTCTTGGGCCAATTTCCTTGTGCCCAGGCTCTTTTTCACCTTCCCAGGTGATATGTTGGTCCCCCAATTCTTGTTGTGTCCTCCTCAATGGTCTCTTCAGGACATCTCCAGTGCTCAGGTGTCCAGCTGCACATCAAGGATGTCCCTGGCTCCCAGGCACAGTTTCCAGACCAAGACAGAGCTCCTGCCCTGGACCCCAGCCTGGCAGACGTTGCTCCTGTCATTGTGGAGCAGCCATTTCATATCAGCATTTTCTCACAACAGTCACGTTACCTCCATTAGTGCTGCCATCAGGAGCACACCAAGTGATGTCACCCCAGAGTCAGTGTCACCCTCTGGCCTCACAAAAGGCAGCTGGCCATAAGTGCCCTGAGCGTCCAGCCTGTGTTCAGTCCGGTTGGTGGCACTCAAGAGGTTGAGGTCCCACTGCTGGAACGTGAGAGGTGAAGGTGTTACTGGTGGAACGTGAGACGAGACGTCAAAGTTCTTCTTGTGGCACAAGAGACGTCGAGGTCCTTCTGTGTGGCAGGTGAGGCACATGGGTCCTTTTGCTGGAACTCAAGACGTTGACGTCCTTTTGCTGGAACACGAGACGTTGACGTCCTTCTGGGGTCATGTGAGATGCTGAGATCCCTCTGGTTGCAGGCAAGGCATCAAGGTCCTTCTGG
Source organism: Anser anser (assembly GCF_964211835.1). Taxonomy (NCBI): domain Eukaryota; kingdom Metazoa; phylum Chordata; class Aves; order Anseriformes; family Anatidae; genus Anser; species Anser anser. The sequence goes on along the minus strand of NC_139721.1, from coordinate 100,935,227 downwards.
TGGAGTGCAAGGCGTTGAGGGGCTGCTGGTGGGCTGCGAGTCTTTGAGATTCTGCCAGCAACCGGCGAGGGAGGTGCTGAGGACCAGAGGCGCTTGATACCCGCTCTGACGTCAAGTCAGAGCAGCATCCCGGGGAGGACAAGCGTCTCCACGCCAGAGCAGCCGCGGACACCATGAGCCAGCCACACCAGGAGCTGCCAGCAGAGGCCCCAAGAGAAGAGAGCTGCACCATCTGCCTGGGTCCGCTGTCCGACGCAGCACGGCTGGACCCCTGCGGGCACTCCTTCTGCAGGGACTGCATCCAGCCCTGGGCCGCCCACAGAGCCACCTGCCCGCTCTGCCGCCGGCCCATCGTTGCGATCATGAGGCTAGTGCCGCGCCCCGTGCGGGATGCCTTGGCCCGCTGGCCCCGGGGAAGGTTCCAGCGCAATGTGGGGCCGGGGCAGCAGCAGTGGCGGTGGAGCCCCTCCAGTTACTGGTCCCGCAGCGTCTCGCCCAGGCGCAGGGACCGCAGCCCCTCCACGCCACGGCTGCTCGTCCGTAGCTTCTCCTGGCACTGGGAGCAGGACGGGCGCAGACGGACCCAGTCCCCGCAGGACATCAACCCCGAGGATCCATCTTGGCTGCGCAGGGCCCAGCAGGAGGAGCCGGGGGCTGGCAACCACCCAGGCCGCCAGGCTGGGCCCGTTATTTAAGAAAAAAATAAATAAATCCTAAAAAGCAACCGAGATGGAAGTCATTTGGGGGATGGGAAATTATCATGGTGTTGTGTCACTGGGTGTGGGGAGCAGCCATAAAGGTGACCATGCCCTAACGGGAAAAAGGCTGACAGAAAAAGTCTCCTGAACCAGGGGCAGAAGAAAATGCCTGCTGGCCTCCTGAGAGCTGCCAGCTCGGGAGCTGTACCACAGGGTGCAGTCCTTCAGGAGCAGACTGCTCAAGGATGGGCTCCTCTCCATGGAGCAGCACAGGAAGCTTCTCAGACGAAAGGAGCTCTATTTTGGGTAAAAATCAGACCTGTTTTATACCATTTATAACTGTTACACCTAAGAAAGCATAGGACACCACCACGTCAGGTAACCAAGAGATGCGGTTCATTTCTACCATCCTCCTGGGACAGCCAATAGCTGACCATGTTCCTCGTACTTTTTAAACAACTCTTGATTTCTCATGCACATTGCCACTTTCTTGGGCCAATTTCCATATGTCCAGGCTCTTTTTCACCTTCCCAGGTGATAAGTTGTTCCCCAGATTCTTGTTGTTTCCTTATTGATGGTCTCTTCAGGATGTCTCTGGTGCTCAGGTGTCCAGCTGCACATCAAGGACATCCCTGGCTCCCAGACCGATGCCGAGCTCCCGCCCTGGACCTCAGCCAGGCAGACGTTGCTCCTGTCATTGTGGAGCAGCCGTTTCAGTAAAAGTTTTTCAGCTAATGACTGCTCGTACCTTTTTACCATATATAATAGCAAGGCTGGACAAAATGGATTTTGATAACTTTTATCTTCTGAGGGGTCTTGTATGTGTTTTATTTTCTAATGACTGTCAGTAAATGTTCACACCTCGGTAAGTCCAGTAGCTGATTAGCCCATTCCACCAACTAGTATCTTACAGCTGTCTTTCTAATGAAAATTCCTTCAGGTAAGTAATAAGATTCTGATGTGTGCCATCTTAAAGCGAGTACTATTACGATGTTGCTTACAAATATGATTATACAATGCTTCCAGTGTTTATCAAGAGGCGTGTTTTGTGCATGGTTTTGTTGTTTGTTTCACAATAATTCTTTTTCATGTAATTGAAGTACTGGGACGTTACTTATCATGTTCCTTCTTACTTTTTGTTCTCTTTGTTCTCTTTGTTCCTATAGGCAATTAGTCGTTACTTGCCCAGACGGGATCCAGTTTTGAAACCTCTTATCTATGAGATGGTCCTGCATGAGTTTTTGGAGAGTGACTATGAGGTACTGCAGCCTGACATGTCCACATGTAGTAGCTATTGCCAGCCAAATACTCTCAGCAACATAGAATTCCGATTACAAATTCTCCATTGTGTTCAAACAGGTTGCCAGTGGACAACTTCATGATAGAGAAAAAATAAAAAGACAGATTTTGTTTGTTTTCAGAAAAATAAGTAGAATGTTCTTCAGAGCACACAAATTTTGTGAGATTGTTTACTTATTATGAATACTTTTATTTTTAGTTTATTTAATATAGCACAAGTGGTTCAGGTGCCGCACAAAGCGTACAGCACCTGAAAGAGACCCAGCTTCATGAATCTTGATAACATTGCCCTAAGAAGGAAAATCTGTGCTCTACACTGTGCAGGTCTCTGGGCACGTAAAAGTTGCTTAGAGGTGAAGCACAGCAGGTATCATCTCAGAGGCTTTGATGTTTTGAAATGTTCCTTAGGCAGTTCTTTCTGTTTCTGTTACAATCTCTTATACTTTTAGGGGTTTGCAACACTGATAAAAGAGTGGCCTGGAGATCTCTACAACAACACAATCATAGTTCAAGCTGTAGTAGATCACCTGAAGAAAGATCCACAGAACAGGACTTTGCTAAGAACACTTGCAGAACTGTGAGTACAATTTCAAACTCCTATTACAAAAAGTAAGCTTGAGATAGTATACTGTAGGTTATAAATAACCTAACTCTCTTAACAGAAATACTTGCTTTTCTGCAGTTTTTCTGCAGAAGGCAAAGAGTTGCGTAGGAGATCAGTTTTGCTACTTCTCTTTCCAAAACAAATAGCTAGCATTCCTCATTGTGCTGTCAGAGGAAGCCTCTTTTGTGAGGTGTGTGTTTCAGAATTATCCACAGGAAAATAAACAGTTGGTTTTTTCCCTCTTTTTCAAAAGTAGTATATTAAGTTTACTGCATGGCTGGAAATATGTGACTGGAAAATGTGTTAAAACTGGTCTGGTTTTAGGCTACTTCTTCCAGGGATAAGTTCTTCAGTTTTCTCGGCCTGATTCTCATATTAAGTTCTTTCCATACTGCCTCTTTGAAGAAAGCAAAGCTACTGTCTGTTCCTCTGTTAAAGCCCATCCCAAAGTTTTAAGAGAATAATGTTTTCTTAGCTCTGAAGTGACTTCCAGTTAGCTTCCAAAAATAGAAAAGCTAATGTTTTGTGTAGCTTCCCCTGTGGTTTGAAAACAGAGGATAGTGAAAACTCAGAGAACCACATAACAGCTACATATTTGTGCTCTGTTCTGTAAACAGAATTGAAAATAATATTGCCCAGTGTTAGTTCCCCATCAACAAAAGTGAATCATGGCAACTATTCAAACATTCATCAAATCAAGTAGCATCCTAATAAGTTTTACGTCCTAAGGTATATTTATTATTTCCCCTCAGGTAATTTTCCTACAGTTAGATCAAGTAAATTGTAACATTGGTTTTTATCAGGTATACTTATGACCAGCGCTATGGCAGAGCCCTAGAAATTTACCTAACTCTGAGGCACAAAGATGTCTTCCAGTTGATCCACAAGCACAATCTTTTCAGTTCCATCAAAGATAAAATCGTTCTGCTCATGGATTTTGATTCAGAGGTACGGTGATTTTAATGATTTTATATTCACTTTCAGCTAGAGGTATTTTAACAGAAGAAAAATAAATGAGCTAAAGATACTGCTGAGGCAGGGAGTGTGTTTGCTGTGTTTGGATACTTTCTGAGATAAGGAGATGTTTGCCTAGACTGCAAGTAATTGACCCAAGGATGAAATTTTCCTTTGTATTTCCATACAAATTATCATTCACAGTGAGAAGAGTGCTGTATCTGAGATAGGTGTTGTTATTCTCAGGTAGACTTTCATGATGATACTCCTGCATTTCTAATCAAATAATATTATTAATGAGCTACAGAAAGTAAACAGTTAATTTATTGTGAGGCAGACTTTAAATGTACTTTCCAATTTTCTTTCATTGCAGTTGATTAATCTACTTCTGAAACGTTGCAAGATTATTGAGTTAAATCCCCCAAATCAAGAAGTATGCATATTGTATTGAATTTAACCTTCTTTCTTCCCAGTTGGCTAAAACCTCAGCAAATGAGCTTTAGTGTGAGCTTTGGGGAAAGAACCTATATGGTCCTTGGGGAAACAATCTGCGTGTGGTCCTTGGGAGAAAACCCAGTAGACTGCTGTTTCTGTGCAGCTCTTGTTTCAGCACTGGGACTATACCAAAGATGATCGTCTTTGGTATGCCCCTTGTAAACTACATATGACAAATACTGTATAGTTCTTTTTTTTTAATAAATTAAAAAAAAAAAGTTATATCACAGGCATCTGTGATTTTTTTCATTTTAATGTGAAGCAAATTTTGCTTTTAAAAGGAAGCAGAAAAGGAACTCTGGTGGCCACTCTGCTTTGCATGATCGTGTCTGTTTGTGTTCCTGTATCAGTGTGCAGGTAGGCTGGAGGAATCTAGTTGTGAGGCAAGTTAGGCTGTGTGTTTCCTATATGGTCATCACCCTAAAATTGCCTTTTGCAATGGGGTAAATAGTATTTGTACAACATTTGCCAGTAGGTTTCTGTGACCCACGATTCAATGGGCATATTTTACCTGCAATATAAGTGTATAGAAGTGATTGGTGATGGTGTGGAAACTTAGGAGAGATGTTCTGGAAGAATACGTGATGTGTTTACCTGTAATGCTCTGCTGTTAGAGAATGCTGATGTTATGCAAACTACTCTCTGAATTAATGCTGTTGAAAAGAGTAGGTCTGCAGTGTCCATTGGATACCAAGCAGTGAACAAGCATAATACTGTATCAAAAGTGAGAAATTGTGCAAACTTATTCCGTAACTGGGTTTTCTTTCTTTACTTTAGAAAGCAGTAGACATGCTTTTGGACAATGAAGATAAAATTTCTGTGAGTATAACAAGTTTATGGCATGGTGATCCCAGTGCTTGCTTGCCTTTTCCGTCCTGCTTTCAGTCCGGTAAATGCAATGTTCTTCACAAGTTTGCTGATCTCTTAGTTTTTATTTGTGTTTTTTTTTTTTTTTTCAGATTGACAGAGTTGTTGAAGAGTTAGAAAACAGACCTGAACTACAGCATGTGGTACCTGAACTACAGCTTTTCTATATTCTTCTAGTTTCACTTTGAGCTGAATATGATCTTTGCAGGATATATCTTTTATAGATATACTGTCAATGTGCTCCTGACACTGAAATTGCATATATGATCAGAACCAAAGTGACTGCTTCTGCTAATCCACTTTTTACCATGGCAATAGCATTTTGCCAGTAGTAAAATAATCTTAAAATGATTAATTTGTGAGAACTTGATAACATACTGCTTACTACTTAACATCTTCTGAGGTATTCCTTATTCACATTGTAGATGCTTGTCTTCTCTGGTTAATTACTTCTTGTTTGCATCCTTCCTCTTTCCCTACACTAAAATGGGGTTGGATGGTGGTTGCAACTCTGAAGAGAATTTTGCTGTTCCAAGCAGTAAACTGCTTGTCTTTCTAGAGCAGTAGATTCCATACACTTCAGGATTGTTCTGGTTTGTGCAGAATTACGGTATCATGGGAAGCTCCACATTGCTATTCCAAGAGCACCTCTTCAGTTGGAATGCGCTGTCGGTAGAATGTGTAACATATAACTGCAGTCTTGAACTCTGTTAGGGAGGGAAGTTTAACTTGCTGCTGTGTGCTGGTTGGGGTTCAGTGCATCGATCTGCTGGAGAGCGTGGGTTTATGTTTTAGAGATGTGATTATAGCAAACAGCTTTATGAAGTGTGCAGCCTGCAGCCCAAGTGCTTTACAAAGACTGGCTGTCAGTTTATGGAGGAGGTGCATTAGTTTCAAAGTGTGAGCCTGCTTCCCTTTGGGTAAAAGGGACCCTCCAGATTATTCTTAAAACTTTTTTGTGCTCATCAAGAGAGAAGGAGCTTTGCCTCACTATTTATAGTATGAGTACTTCAGTTAAAATATTTCATAATCTTTGCTTATCCATAACGGTCAAGCATATCTATATAACCAAAATGTTTCATATGACGTATTTGTCCAAAGTTTTCCATAAAATTCAAAATCCAGTAGTTTCCTTGAAAGTTAAAGACATTTACTCAAGTGTTGCTGAAAACCTCTTTAACAGAGGTGGTTTACAGAGATTGCTGTGATGAGGGTACTTCAGAAAAATGTAAAGTGAGTCCTCTGAATCGGTATTTAATCTCTGTGCATTTTAGTATGTACTATTATATACCTGAGGAAATTTAGAGGAGATTTTTATACAGCAGAGTCCAAATAATGTTATAAAAGAGTTTTTAGTTCCAGTTCTTTTTATTTCTAGTATTTGCACAAGCTTTTCAAAAGAGATCACCATAAAGGACAACGATATCATGAGAAACAGATCAGCCTTTATGCTGAATATGATCGTCCAAATTTACTACCATTTCTCAGAGACAGCACACACTGTCCACTAGAGAAGGTAAGCCCCCCAAGATGTAAAAGTAAGTCTTTGATTTTTATGTCTGTCACTTGTAGTCTGGTAAATTTGTAAATGTGTCTGGTACTGCCCTCTGCTGCCAAAAGGAGGAATCCCTTGAGTTTGTGATCATCACCTGCAGAAGTGATGCACCCACAACTGGCTGATAGCTGAGACCTTCTCTTAGCTCAGAAGGCAGAAACTGTGTCTATTTTTAATGCAAAATTCCCAGATTTGCTCTTGATGCATACCTAAAGCATATCCATGCATCAGTGGCTGACCTGATTAGACAGTGGGTTGTGGTTGCAAGAAATCAACAATTGTTTTGAAGAACCTAAAGCTACTCAGTGTCAGATCTTAAAAAATGAATAACTGTAACTGGACTTTTTCTAACTTTGTATTCTAAGATCCTAAGTTGCTTTCCAGTAGTTTACACGATGTAACAGTCACTAAAGGAACAGAGCCAAAAGTGTTTTGACTTTGTACTTCTGCTAGTAGACTTGGAATTTTACAAAGTATGGTGTTGCCACCTTCTTTAACCTTTTTATGTTTTCCCCTCCTTGATCTTCCTCATCAGACAAAAAATAAACAAACTGATGAGGGGCATATTTTGATTTTTTTTTTACCCTTCTTGTATTAAGCTGAGTGGAATGGAAATTTGAGTTTTCCTCTTCAGCTGGGTCATTATTTTATTATTTGTGGTTTTGCTGTTAAGCTCTGCTCTGCTCAGCCATTCTGAAATGTTACCTCTCTGTGTGCAATATAATGATGACGCCAGTGGAATAGTTTAAATGTAGTATCAAATACTGCATTTTACATGGTTAGCACTCTAAACAGAACCAGTAGCATTCTTAGCACCTCTCTTATTTTGCTTGCTTTTTGTAAACTGTCAGTCATCTTTTCTGCAACAGGAAGCACTGGAAAATACTGTGTTATCCTTGCAGCCTTGGTCTTTGAAAATATCCATAAAACTAGGTTGTCTCAGTGATCTTTCTAGACAATGAGCCTGAGAGGTTTCCAGCTAGAGACTTTTGTCAGTGATGCCTGCTTTTTTAACTGTGATTCTCTCTAGCTTTTACCTACTGTGTAATTTGCACAATCGTGGTTTTATGTATCAAAACTTACCTGCACTTCTTTTTTTCTTTTGATGCAAACTAATTTTAGTTATTCCAGATCTAACCACCTATATTCAATGATGGGTGATACAGAAAAGTGTAGTACATAAATGATGCTAGCACACTGCTGGCACTGCTTTGCTGAAATCAAGGGCTGTGAAAAAGAACACATCAGAGACCCATGAACCTTTAGAAAGTTGATGCAATGATCATAGAAGTGAAAGAAAACAATATTAGAAAAAGAGTCACTTTAACCTTATGTTAAAATGTGAATATGTTTCAGTAAGAAAGAAGCTAAGGAAGAGAGGAAGGATACCAACAAAGTACAAATCTTAACTGAATTTACTTTTGCTGATAATCTATAATTATACTTCTTACCTTACATGTCATATAATAATGCTTTTTGCCACATACAAATCTTTGCTCCAAGGAAATAAAAGGGGAAACAATTATTTCCCAGATATCAGTATCTTCAATTCCTGTTAAGCAGATTCCAGCGCTGTTTAAAAATGACAAAGGAAAAAAAGAAAAAAAAAAAGAAAAAGAATAAAAAAACCCACACTATAATGGACAAATTCACACTTACTGTTGTCATAAATAAATGATAAACCATGCAAGACTAAATCATTCCTGTTCTTTAAGAGTAAGCCACTGTTATTCAAGTTTAGTTTAGCAACTGTTTTATAAAACAAACTGAAAGAGAAGTACGGTTGTTCCCTATTTTCCTCTAGAGGGAGCATGACAGTCAGTAAATGTGCAGCTCCTGGAAATACTGAATACCTGGTACTTCGTACTCTAATGTCTAAGTGGAGAGAAAAAAGATTGTCAGCTGTGTTTATAATATATCCATTAGTAATTATGGATAGCTACAAGCCTCCAAAGTATCTAGTTGAGAAATCACTACCCCTGCTCTGAAGATCATTGTGTGTATCTTTAATTTGCAGAGTAACCCATCTGAAACAATTTGAGAATGGAAAGAAGAGTTAATTCCTACCTATATCTTCAGCTGTAGCTGTATCTTATCAACTTACATTTTTTTATTTCCAAGTATAACTGTCTTTATTGGTGAACGTTTGTTTTTGTAGCAATGCCATCAATCTTGAGTTTGCTTTCTGCTTTCAGATTGGAAACAGACATGGCATCATTTATAGCATATCCAGCCCTTCAGTTACTAAAAAGTCTTTGGTAATCAGTTTGGTAATTTTAGTAATTGTGGTTTTGGTCAACTATGCACAAGTTCTGTAACTGCTCATGGCATTGGCTCTGACGTCTTTAAACCAAATTTACAAGAAATGCTTTCACACTTGGATTAGATTATCTTTTGTTTTGTTGTCTTTGAGGCTGTTCGCAAAAAATTTTGAGGTTTCTCTCTCTACCTCCCCAAGCCATTCTGGTTACCCTGCGGGTATGTACAGATCTACATTCATTGTGTTAAGAATGAATGTCAAGTAGATCTCTATCACTGGAGACCTCATAAGTCCACCTGCAGGAAAAAAGTCTTGACAGTAGATAACCTTAATGCTTTTGGATTAGCCAACTTTTGGAAGGAGAAAAAAGTTGCCAGTAGATTTAAAGCTAGAGATTGACATAATCCAGACTCAAATGCCCATCCTGTCTCCAGACTTATCTTAGAGAAAAATCAAAAAATGCCATGGAGTTTCTCCTTTTAATTAATGCCAGAGGACCTGACAGTACTTATTAAGGGAGCTCTATTCCTGTCAAAATGAGTAATGCAACTTCATGGAAAAGTATCCTTTAGTCTCTTGTAGCATTGGTGATCAATAAAATATCATGTTACATGGTTCCCTGTATTCTCTTTCCCTCCTCCCTTCTCTTAAATTCAAGGCTCTAGAGATCTGCCAACAGAGGAACTTTGTAGAAGAGACAGTCTATCTTCTGAGTAAGTAACTTTTGCTGTGATAAAATATAACACGCGTTTAATCTTGTTATAAAGTTTAAGCTGCGAAAATATGTGAGGTGTTGTCTACGATCATTTAACTTGCTTTCCCAAAGACAAAGCTGTTGGTATATAGTCAATAGAACCAAATAACATGCTTTAGAAAGTAGAACAAAGACTGGATTATTTGTATGATGTCTTACATTCATGTATTGTGTTACTGTGTTTCTGGTTTGTTGTTTTTCTTTTTTTTTTTTTTGAGGTTTTGTGTTGGTGTGTTTTGGGGAGGAGGTTATGGGGGCAGAAATTGTTTATTTTTGTGATGATCTGCAAGAGTAAAGTAATCCTATCTGTTTGAAGGGAGGGGAGAAATAAAACAGATAGTTTGCTCTGTATGCATCACAGAAGCTTAGTATTGTCTTTTGTTGAGGTGGAAGATTTGCTTATGTTGCTTTTTTTTTTTTTTTAAATAAAGTTAATTTTAAACTGTTCAAATTTAAATTTAGCTTGTTACCTTCCTCAGCAGGACAAGGTATCCGCCTCTAAATGGGAGACATTGTATGACTCTAAGATTTTTATGTATTAGTCACAAACAATGGAAAACATTTATTATTGACATAATCAATGTTTGTTTAAATAAGAATGTGTTGTGGACTATTTGAGAACAGAGTGGGATTTACTTAAAAAGCAGTTCAGAGTTTATACTACTGCTTCCTCTTTCTGTCATTTTCCATGGGTGTAGGCTGCACTATACTTAAGGCAAATTAAGTGTGTCCATGGAGGCTCTTAACAGGGGGTAACTCATGTTAAAGTTTACATGCACACATATACACACACACACTCGATCTTATATCAGATCTTGCTGATATTTAGAACCCCTGATATGACCCAGCACATCCTTAAGAAAGTCTCTGGGTCCCAGCCCAGCAAAGTATTTGAGCCCATGTTCAGGTTGTACTGACTGCTCTGGGATTTGCATACCTTTCGTCAAATTAGATTAGATTAGGTCTTGAATTAGCCTGAGGCAACTTCACACTTACAAAATTCATATGGAAAGAGCAATACAAGCTTCTTAAGTATTTATCAATGCTCAGTACTTTAGGGTTTATAATCTCTTTACTTATTCTGTTCTTCTAGGTAGAATGGGCAATAGCCGCAGTGCCTTGAAGATGATAATGGAAGAATTGCAAGATGTAGATAAAGCTATTGAATTTGCCAAGGAACAAGACGATGGAGAACTTTGGGAAGATCTAATTTTATATTCTATCGACAAACCACGTAAGCAGGATAGTTTCTTAGCAGCCTTGTTTTTGTATTTTCTGTGAAATGTATTGCAGGTGAAGGATTGATTTTTCCACACGCATGTTAGCAAAAGTGTTTATGGATAGCCAGGAAGGTGTTTTGGTTTGTGGAGCATGCCATAGCTGTCCTGGGCATAAAAATGTCCAGTAAGGCAGCATGTGGGCATGCTACAGAATGAGTACTTAGGGATTTAACACTTGACTAAGCTCTGCATAGTTATGTCCTTACGTCAAGTTAAGGAGAGAATGGTGCTTTTAATTTGGCAGTATATGAAGCTTTATTTTTAGACACGTTCAAAACATAGTCAGCAGGCTTGATGAGGATGTCGTGTGGTCTGTTTATTACAGCTGCTTCCCTTTGAAATTCTGAAAATGAAGAGCCTACACCTGTCTGCCCCTCAATAAAATAACCATGTTGTTTTGTTTCTGTGGCGCAAAGATAAGATCTGCAATAACAAGAGTATTTTTGCTCTTCATGATATGAACGTCTACTCAACTTTAAAGTTCAGATAGAATCAGAATCTGTCAGAATCTCCTAATCAGTTTTGTTCAGGAGGGAGATTCAGAGTTCTTATGACTGGGAAAATAGAGAATTGTTTTAACTATCCTGTTAGTTTTACAACCTCTTCTGGTGCTTTAAATCAAGACTGTAAAATCTCTGTTGGGATCTCTTTTTCCAAAGGATTGCATGTCTTGTAGAATTAATATCAGAATAGATATCTTTTCATCACTTGACCACTAATTCTGACAAGCAACAGCAAACAAAATCTTTTACTCCTTTAGAACAATAGCCTCTCCTGGCACAGCTTTGTGGCATTCCCACACATACTGTCATAGGTTACCAGGGAGAAGAGACCAGCACCTCCCTCTCCACTTCTGCTGCTCAGAAGTTGTAGAGAGCAATAAGGTTGCCTCTTAGCCTTCTTTGAGGTTCATCCTTCTAGTGTTTCATTTAGCCAGTTGCACTTCAAAAAGCGAGACTTTTGCATCACTCTTCTCACTGCTGAGAAACATGGTCCCTTGGAGTTAGGTTAAATACTTACAAATATGGTTTTTAACCCTGTAATTAAGTATGGAATATTCAAATAATGAAGTTAATTTTCTGTTTCTGTTTGCTCAAGTGTCTTTTTTATTGAATTGAAATGTGTTATTTACTCATGTTTTTGATGACTTGCACTGGATACTCTGGTATCCGTTTTCCAGATAGCCTAGGAGTTCTGTGCATTGCCAAACTCTGTGTCTTCCTCTTCCCCAAAGGCCTATTTTCAAGTGAATATATCTGCAAGAAAGATGTAAAGGCTATATGAAAGAGGCTTAATGCTATCTCTCAGTATAGAACTGTCATAGAAACAGCCAAAGCCTCTGGCTGTCACTGAAACATCCTGTGATCAGGTGTTTGCCTGGATTTTTATCTTAATTTACTCGTCTCTTGGTTTTCACAGCTTTTATTACTGGTTTGTTGAACAATATTGGAACACATGTTGATCCCATTCTTTTGATCCACCGCATTAAGGAAGGCATGGAGATTCCTAATTTGAGAGACTCTCTAGTGAAAATTCTTCAGGATTACAACTTGCAGGTAAATGTTGCATTCTCCCTGTGATAATCATTTTCAAAAAAAAAAAAAAAAAAAAAACACACTTCACTACGGAGTAGCATGATAAATCGTTATCCTGAAGGCTTGTTCATTCTGTTCGGACGTCTGCCGTTACCAATGTGAGTTGGTATGAAACTTTGACAGAAAGGGTGGGAATTAGTCAGGATGAATACTCTTTTCTCTAGATAGCTTCTGGTCTTCTAAATCTCTCTCATACTGTTATAAGCCTTGTGGGTAAGTAGAAATGTTGAAACCTTGGATGATATAGGTATTTCTTTTAGATCGTGACTTTGAGTATTTCAAAGAAGCATTTTAAGTGTCTTGTTCTCCTATACATATGTAACGTGCAGGGAGGTACCCCAGATAGACAGGTACATGTCTGTATATACTGCATGTCGTAGCATTATTTGCAGATTTTTGATTGACTTAATTAGATACTACTGTCCTTCCAAAATAATGCTAGCTAAGTTGCATTCTGCATTTAAACAGTTACATGTTAATCTTGTTGCTGTCAGTACCCTGCTGCTTGCAGTGCTGATCCCACTGTTACTGCATTCTGTGGAAATCAAAATGGAACATTTTCTACGTCTGCACCCAGAGTGATTTTGCCTATATGTGAAGTATGTTGGTGGCTGATGAAGTCGTTTGGTTACATTTTGGGGAGGAAAGAATCCTTTTTGTCTTCAGATAGCTTTTAACAAAATTACTTTGGGATTAAAAGGATGTATTTAACCTCTAGAGCGGTATCTAAAATTATTTGCTCTTAGCATTGAAGCGCTTCATGGATTTCAAGTTAATTCATTTTAAAGTAGATTTGGATAGCTCTGGGGCTAAAATTTATACCTCTTAGGAGTACTAGAAATTAGGGAAGCTTAATGTAAATTGTGCTTGGCTTGCTTGTACAATAGCAAAACAATATAGCAAAAAAAAAAGAAAGAAAGAAATTAAAGTGACTATTTTTCATTACAGAAATGTAAGCTATAGCTTAAAATAAGACTGCTCCTGAAGTGTTACAGGAATGTGAAGTGCACCGTTATAAACAGATGGTGTGTCTACACTGAAATTTAAAGATGCGATCACAGCTCTTGAACATGCTCACTTAAGTATCTTTAAGTTGGCAAGCTCAGTTTTTGATAGAACCATTTTTGCATTAAGCGTGTGCTTCATGACACGGCTAGACCTTCGTGTAAATAAATGTCTTAAGCAGCGTTTCCTAGCAGAGGGCAATTCCACCCTCACTTCTTCATTTACTACTGCTGCCTCATTAGCTGTTTCAAAGCTAGTCTCTGGTGTGTTGGCATGATGCCTGGTCACACCTTTACATCATGTTGTGCAGGTTCGTGCTGTGAAATGTATGTCCTCTATTCTGGCCTGAGACAACTCCTTTCAGATTCCTGATTTGTATTACCTAATGTACTTCAAACTTGTATAGCGATCCACATTTTTTTTGGCTAGGACTTTCTGTGGTTTCATCTCTTCAGATCATCAGTTTTGTATGTGCATAAGTCTCATCATTCCCATTTTCAAAGGTAAAAAGGAAAATCTTGTGCCAAGAACCACAAATCAGGAGAATATGTGAAGTTAGAACCCATTGCTTGGCTTGCAAGTTACTGCCAAATATGAAAACTGTGCTGATCTTGTCATAACATCAGCTCCCAAAAGGTATTGCAGCTGTGCCTTTCTATTATTTAATTGTGACCTGCTTTGGCAAGCCCTGGTAAGATTGTTTTATGCAAAACTGTACTTATGCAAGTGTTCAGGTACAAATTTCCTATTATGCTCCTAAATTTCTGTAGCAGTAAACATTTCATTAGATGTGATTTGAAATGTAGGTGTGAGCTAGATGCAGTGCTTTAGACAGACTTTCTCTCTTTGAAAACAATTATTTACATGACAACAAATTCAAGTGAATCAAATTGAATGGCTGCCAAAACATGCCATATGTAGCTTGCACTGTGCATTAGAGAATCCAGCGAGGAAGTCTAGTAATGCAACAAAATTTGTTGTAACTTCTTTTTTAATCTGGCATCTTCCCTGAGTAGTATAAGTTTTTATTAAAATTGGCATATTGCAAATATGAAGCAGATATCATTAGATGAAGGGCTGCAACTGTTTTATGTGCTACCCTAAGTTCACCTCAGCTCTAAAGTAATGTGGGTAACTTACACCTGTGTGAAGGAGCTAATGTTTGCTGCCAAACAAACATGGCACTAAGATAGGATTAGGTATTCTATTGGGTAAAAATAAGATGCTGATCATGTGAGACTTTGCTCTTAGACCACAAGTTCAAATAAGTATTACTAATTTATTTCTGCTGTGGAGTTACAGCTCTGCTTTATAAGTAGGGGTCTATCAGCTACCTTATTATTTTTATCAGAATACCCATTTTTATTTTCCCATTTCAGGAAATGCAATTTCATACAACCTAATGCTGAGCATATTCCTAAACAGTGTCAGGAGTATTTTCCTAAACAGTGTCAGATTTAAACACTCATTTAAGTGAATTGGGAATTAAGTGAATTTAAGTGAATTGGGAATAAAACTACAGATAGTTATTGCCTTTTTTCACCTTCCCTTCCTAAGGATCATTTTTTATGTTTTCTATTTGTCATCTTCAAAGTTAATGTATTAAAACCACAACAGATAATTGGGTGCCACTGATATTTTATAATGATGAAGTTTACTTACTGCTGAAACAGTAGCAATTTTAGTGTTTTTGTACAGTAACATTGACAAAGTTATGAAGACATAGTAAAAACAAAGTTACAGTTGTCTGCATTTCAACAGGAGTAGTTACTAACTGTAGTCTAAAACTTTTTTTATTTATTTTTTATTTAGCTCCTGAAATCTAGTTCTTCAGTGCTATAAATTTGTAGATAAAATAGGCCACGGACTACTTACTTTGAATTTATAAACTTCTGAGGATATGGTGTCTTAAGGAGGGACATGCATATTTAGTAGGAATAATATGTACTTAGTTCATTTTTTAACAGCCAGCATTTCCAACATAACTAAATACCATTCAAATCTGTGACAGGCTAACTGTATTGAGCCAAGACATATTGATATCCTAGCAAAAGCTTAATACTTTTCATCTTTATTGTTTGCATTTAAAAGGGCTTGCAAAGACAAAGAATCAAAACTTAGCTATCTCCGTACAAGTGAAAAGTTGTCAAGATAAAGTTGTGGTTTTAAGAAATGACTTTTATATTTACTTAGATCAGAACACCAGCCAGATGTATTGTCTTTTTCATCCAACAGTCCTTAAATTCTTTAAATCTGCAAGTTCGTTTTTTCTACTGAAAGTCAGGATTCAGTCGGAATAAAATATTTTTTTTACAGTCTTCTGGAGTCAAACTGTATTTAACTGGAGCTCCTATATAAGAACACCTTCAGTGGAGGAAAAACAAAACAAAACTACAAAAAAAAAGTTCTGAGACTCAAGAAGTTCTAATACTCTTCGTCAACAGTGAAATATTTGAATGTTGGAGGAATGCTTTCTCCTGGGATATCCAACCTGTCTTCAGTCAGTAATGTGTAAACTGCCGTCAGAAGGCATTTCCTAGACAGAGATTTTTAGTCTGGTGCCTGTTTTTCTATTTCACATTCCAAGGTAGCAGCAGTAAGAACAGGTCAGGATCTGCTGACAGTGATTTAGGCTTCTAAATGAGGGATGGACAGCCAGCTTCACGCTCTCACAGCCAAAAGCTCTGCTGTTTGAAGACCATCCTGAAAATGCAGGTAGTTTGCTACTTGCTTTTAAGTAAGCATGGTACTTGCCCGTTTTGAGCCCCTTGAATGAAATGGATGCAAACAGCTTAGGCTTGATCAGCACCAAAAAATAACATTTTTCTGGTGTAATCTACTTTCCACAGTTAGTGATGGTACTTTTCTTAGACTCATACATGTCCTCTGTTCCCATTAGGACTTCACCAGTGCAATTATTTTTTAAACCTCCCTTAGCCAACAGAGTGAGGCCAGTATTGCTTTTATGTGAAAATTGTAGCAAAAATTGACATTTACTAGGATTTCTATGCAAAGTAAACATTCTCTCTCTTTTTTTTTTCTTCCAATGAAACTGATGCTATTGGTTTTGTTTAATTTTTTTATATACATCATCTTTGGACTGAAATTCATCAGTGTTACAGTGATTTAGTCATAAAAAAGACCTTCTCTCTCTAATGTGTAGTCAATCTTTGTATTTGCCTTTATTCACTTCTCTGAGAATTAAATGGGAAAGGAATATGAAATCGTTCACATGTGTCTCTGCTGTCTGATCTCACAGTGGTCTTAACTTAGGAATTAGGAATCTGGGAAGCTTTCTTAAAGTAAGTCATGTAATCATCCTCCAGGTCTGTAGTTTCTATAGTTGCTGTATCAGACTTCTCTCTCACAGCGAAGGCTGATATAAAAAGTCCCTTATTTGTACACTTGTGTGTTAGCCATAAGTCTGCTACATTTTCTGAATTTATAAAATAAGAATCTTTTCAGCTTCTGTCTATACCTAAGTGAAATATACAAAAAGCTTGTGTTGTTGGAAGAGATGTAAACACCTCCCTCATTTCAGAATGATGTGCCTAATTTCTGAACCTTTTTTGACAATTTTTAGAAAAAGACGTCAAAAGATTTTGGTATTCTAATATTACGCCCCCCTCCACCTCAGTTTTAAAATATAAAATTAATTCATTTAGATTCAGTACCTCTAGGTTTTATGGATTAGCCATTTTACTCAAATGTTATTATGTTATTAGTTTAAACATGGATTGAACCTGCAGTAACTCTCTGATGGATAACTGGGGCTGTCCATCCATAATTCTTCCATTTGTAGCATTCATGTCTGTCCATTCACAACAGAGGTTATGAATTAACAGACATCAATGATAATCTGATGAACACTGATTGAAAGAGCATCTGGAAAAGCTGTTAGGCTCTTCTGAATCCGAATAAGCCGCTGTTCAGACACCTCGGAGGCACTAGGGGGCAGGTGGCAGCTTGCACAGTGGGATGCTGGCTTCTTGGTCATAATGACTAAAAATAATGCGCTTTTGATTGGTTTGTGACGTGTTTTGGAAGCATTTATGTAATTGTCCTTGAGAAACTTGGGTTTGGTTGAGGGCTAAGCTGAATCAAGGCCTGAATGTATTCCTTGTGCTTCAGGTATACCCTTCTGCATACTGCAGTGGTTTCCTTTAAAGATAATATTAGGCATATGTAAATCAGGACTTTCTAAATTAAATAGTTTTCATGGCTTGTGGTTTTCATTCTGTAGTAGCACCTTCTCTAGTGTAGTCAGAAAATCAGATTCTTTACCTCAATAAATGATTTGGTTCCAGATGTTTTCCTTAATTTAGTAAACTAATATATCCACTTAAAACTTCTTTCTCTAGCCTTAACATAGTGTCCTAATTGTGTTTACAGTCCTATGCTTTTTTAAGGGTAAAAAATTTCATTTTCACAAGACTTTTTTCAAAGTCTCCTGTAGTACAAATAATCAGGAGAAACAAATGGACACTCCCTCTGTATAACACATTTTTTTGTAGGTTTGTTCAGCTCAAAATTGA
The DNA here is from genome assembly GCF_964211835.1 of Anser anser. Classification (NCBI taxonomy): domain Eukaryota; kingdom Metazoa; phylum Chordata; class Aves; order Anseriformes; family Anatidae; genus Anser; species Anser anser. Next base: position 100,917,326 of record NC_139721.1, on the reverse strand, counting down.
TTGTGAACCTCTTTGAAAACATTTTTAGAACAATTGCAGTCTTGGAAAACAAATTTCCAAACATCAATTTAGTATGGGGTGGAGGGAAGAAAACTTTCACAAGTTTTAATTTGTGTTTGTCACATTTTCATGAACTTTCCTCACTAGGCATTGGGAAATAATGCTCCGTATAATTTTGATGCCCTTTTTGTGTTTCACAACATTGACAGACAATAACATGTCAATCTAATGTAAAATACTGAATAAGTTTAAAAAAAAAAAAAAGGAATCTAAGACTTTTGCTAAGGAGGAACAAAATCTGGATCTTTGGTTAATTACATGGGCTTTTTAATATGGCTAACTAAATGACGCCTCAGTAGGAAATACGTATGAACAAAATATATTTAGAATTACTGTTTTTTGGAAAGGTTTTATGATTAGTAAATGCCTTTCCTAAAGTAAGTAGGGAAGGTCTGGAAAAAGAGAGAGAAAGTTTTGAAGTGGTTTAGAGACCATTTCTGAGAGACAATGTTAAAAAAAGTCTCTCAGTTTTATTTTCTTCAGAGCAGTTTGCTGGAAGATCGTCGTAATTTACAACAGTAGTAAGTTTGCAAAGGATTTTATATTTATTTAAATGTGTTTTTTTCATTTAAATAGAGGTGGTAGTAGCAGGAGGTTCCTCTTTTCCTCCTTTCCTTTTTGCCCCCAATGCTAGAGGTGTAATTGTTTGGAAAGGCTTAAACATTCCTTGTGCTTTCTATAACAGCAAAACCCCATAGATGACTTGCCAAAGTAGCTGCTATGCCCATCTATTCCATAACTACTCTATTTTGTGTTCTTTGCACAATAGATCTTGCTGCGGGAAGGTTGCAAGAAGATACTTGTTGCTGACTCTCTTTCTTTGTTGAAGAAAATGCATCGAACTCAAATGAAGGGTGTTCTAGTGGATGGTGGGTACAGAGGAAATGTGATGACATTCAAGATTTTGAAGTCTTTTACTTGGTTTATAAACCTAAGCCACATGACAGTCCATTTTGGAAGCTGACAGAAAGCCTGAGTATTATACCTTATTTGTAGAGTACAGTAGGGTGCTAGCTGCTTTCCCTTTTGCAGAGAAAGCACTTGTATTGCAAAAACAAGACCCAGCGTGCAGCTTTTCACTTTCTTAGTCTCAGCATAGCCAGTAATATATTGCGTCCTGAAATCTGTAACACTGGAAAATGCTGTTCAGTGCCAAAACAGTCAGGTAATAATAATCTGCAACAAGATAATTTTTAGAAATAGTTTAAAATATTTTACAAGGTGCTAATTGTGTACGTGAAAAGATCTGTGATTCATGCAAGATATGTGTTAATGCCATGAGGCAAAAGCTGATGGAAAGACAGAGGATCAGAGCTTCTGCTAGAAAACGCTGCAGAGAAATCAGGAACCCATCCTGTGCTGCTTTTTTTTTTTTTTGGAGTTTGCCTTGTGTCTCTACAGCCCTGTTCTTCGTCTAGCCCCTGCACTTCTGCCTGCACCAAAATCAGAGGAGCGAAACATTTTTCCTGCTGTTAATAGAAATATTGCTTCAGTATTGCTCTTTAATTTTTAATAGTCTGTGGTAGGTATCTTAAGGAAATACTTTAAGATCAAGACCCATTTCTGTAATAGCAATATGTTAATGCCTGCTTTATTAAAAGAAGAAAAAAGAAAAGGAAACATGAAGTATGTTAATAAAGTTGTTACAAATTTATACAAATTTTATTCTTTTTTTTTTTTTCCCAGAAGAGAATATCTGTGAATCATGCCTGTCTCCAATACTTCCTTCAGGTAGGATGCTTTTCTGGAAGAGTAAGAAACCGTCTATTTTTATATTTTAAGAGGAGCTACTGTTTGCTGTTATTCATAGAAATGTGTAATACTCTTCCCTTGGTAATCACTGTGTAAATTTCAGTCTCCTATGCAAACCTTGCTGTTGAATTGCAGTGTGGGAACAGAGTCTAATTTGAACATTTTTGTTGTAGTAAACACAGATTTTCTTTCTTCTTTCTTACTCATGTTTGATTTTCTTATTTTCTGTTTTGCAATATATTGAGTGGAAGGAACTTTAATCCATCAACATACATATTCTTAAAGATTATGAGAACTGTGAAACTAAGCTGTTCCCATCAAATCTTGCTTATAGCTGTTTTATGATTTATATGGAACTTGCAGACTATAAACTTTTATGGGATATACATTTTGTCTGAGTGGTAGAAAACTCATGGCTTCAGTCACTGCTGGCATATTTGAAACAGCTTATAATGATTGTATTTTAAAACATCTTATAAAGTTAGTCTTGAAACTAGAAATTCAGTAAACTATTTTTAAAGATGTACATTCTGCAAGAGAACTATATTTAGAAATATCAGCATAGTCGCCAGGCATCTTAAGAAGTAGTAGTTTGACCAGGAAAATATCTGTTATGGCGTCTTCAACAAGAATATATAAGACAAAGTATACAGATAAAAACCTGTTTTTTGTTTGCCAGCTGCGAATAGAACGAATCATAGAATGGTTTTGGGTTGGAAGGGACCTTAAAAATCATCTAATTCCGGCCCCCCAGCCATGGGCAGGGGTACCTCCCACTAGACCAGGTTGCTGAAGCCTGACACATTACCTGATAGCATCACTCTGTGTGGTTTCTCTAAATAAGACAGAATAACTTGGAATTAAATATGATAAAGATATGACTTGATGTATATATACACTCTGTGTATAATGGAATGGGGGTGTATACAGCTGCAGTCACTGAATTCTTTGTTTCATTGTCCTCTTGTAATGGATTTACTTTTCTTTTTCCCAGATGCATCCAAGTCCTTCAATGTGGTAGTGTTCCACTGCAGACACATGTTTCACAAAGAGTGTCTCCCGGTATCTAACACAGTAAGGAACTAGCTTACTATCTCTGTCACCTTTGCCAAAGACAAAAGGATAAATCATGTCTCCTTTTCTCATTTGTGGAGAAGGGCATGGCTCTATCAGGAATTATAATATGATTACAGTAATTATTTGTGATGGTACCCTGTAATAGAATGTGAATAGGGAAAAGATGTGTTGGGCCACCGCAACCGAAGTACGTGCAATTTAAAAAGAAATTGCTGCTGTTTGAGAAGTACATTATCAATTTCTTCAATCTGAATGGGCAACACAACTTTGAGTCATACAGAAAATATGACACATTTGAATTTTTATTAGTTCTTTTCTAGTGCAACAGCTTAAATATGTTTAATTAAAGAAAAGAATAAGATATTTTTTCAGGTGATTTTTATTATATGAATCTGATCCCAATTTATGTTTCAGAAAGCAAATATTTAAATATCTTTGCAATTATTTTTATGCTTAGAATGTTTTTCTTCATTAGGGAATTTTTTTTTTTCAGTGAAAACAAAGTAATTTCTAGATATAACCATGTTTGAATTTAGAAATGAAAGCATAAGAATAGTACTAAAATCACAAAGGAAATGGGATTTAAGATTTGCTGATTCTGTTTCGCTCTGAAAATGAACATCTAGTTAAAAAATCACTTTGAGTCACCGCAAAGTGACCAAGCAGAGTGCTTATAGCCATATGGTACAGCTTGTATACTTAAATTGTTATCATAATCTTAATGAATATTAGATCGCTTGCACAAGAAAGCCCACCAACTATTATTTATTCAAATAATATTTACCACAAATGTGATTATCTGACAAATAATCTAAAATTTATCTAGCAATCACAGTATGCGGAGACAGGGGTGGGACTGGGTAACTCATCAAATGTGATTTTTAAATGTGACATATTACATAATATTTATTCTGTGTTACATATTAATATACAGGTATCTGTCCATATCTGAAACAAATTCTCCACTGCTATAGTATTTCTTGGCCTTAGACAGCCAGTTGTGTTACTGATACTTGGTTACTGGTGATGTAGGAAAAGGAAAGTAGTGCGTGCATAAAGCATCACAGAGGGCTAAATGCAGCAGTAACGATGAGCACTTATTTGATAGTAAATGGAAGGGTGTTCAGGTGTGACTGTGACTAAGACATCCAGTGGTCAGTGGAGCCAGCCAAGTGACTTAGTCTCTTCTTCATCAATGAAGATAATCAGCGATGTTTTGAGTCTGTATTTTTCATCTTTGTTGTGGACAGAATTTGACTTACTCGCCTGGAGGGTCATGGTAGTACAAGTGGGGGGAATGGTGTACAGCCCTCTGACTCCAAAACAACCTGTTTTACCATGCTCCACTACATCACCTTCCTAAACCTATCCATGAGTATGTCTGTAGGGAACAGCCTGACAATGAATAGTGACACTGGGACAAACACTGGCAATTTTCATTCATCTTCCCACATTCTAACCTGGCTATATTTCTCTAAGAGGCTCTTGATTTTTTTTTCATTTCCAGGTATCTTCTGTCCAGTTCTGCAACATATGCAGTGCCAAACACCGAGGGCCAGGAAGTGCAATCCTGGAGATGAAGAAATAGCAGTCCCCTTGTTCTACATGCCAGTCTGTGACACCAAATCTGTTAGGACCATGCAGAGCTACTGTAGTTTTTGTTTAGTTGTCATTTCTGTATATAATTCTGAACGTGATTTAAAACTGTTTTCTTTAAGTTATCCTGCTTACCAAATACTTTCTGGAAAGAGAAGATGTGAAAATCTTTGCCTAGGAACTCCTTGTTCTGCAATTCATATTTTACTGTTCCTCTGCTCAGCTTGTTCATTACTTAACTCTGGAACAGAAAAGGGAAATAAAAAGGGGGAAAAAAAATTTGGAGATTTGTGTTTGGTATCAGTTAAAGTGTTTCGCATATTGGGAACATATCATGGTCACGTAAAGAAAGATGAATCACTCTGAATTCAGCTCACCAAACTACTGCAGTCTGGATTTACTCTGTCAGTGAACTGTTTAACTTCAGTGAGATCCATGAGGAGTCTTACTGCTTTCCATGGAGCTGCTTCAGGACTTGAAGCTGACTGTGTACTGAATCATATATTAAATTAACAAACTTGTTAATTGTTAATTCCATACATTGGGAATGTACCTTTTTTTTTGCGTGGCAACACATTCATTTTGTTATAAACTGGTTATTTACTCAGTCTTCACAGTGCAGTAGTTTATGCAGTTATGTTTTCCTAATATTAAACCCATCCAGAGACTTTATTTTTAAATGTCAGCAGTAGGTCTTGTACACTTATAAAGTAAGTGTAAATGTAGTATATGACTTCATTTAAATACAGAAAAAAGTGGCCTTTCAAAAATGAGATATCCAAGATTTTCTTTTGTCCTTAGGAGCTCAAAAGAGGTAAGTTAAATAAGTCTCTTCGGATATTAACAAAAACACATTTATTTTTAATTTCAACATCCAAAGGAAGTGATTTTTCAGAGTACATTATCACAGAATGTAATCTCTTCATAACGTTCTCTGATGAAATTAAGTAATACAAGCATCCCTATGAAAAGTTATTTTCAGAACTCCAAATATTTTTCCTTCATTTAGTCACTGAAGTTTGAAAGTAAACATACATTGCTTCACCAACAAGTTGTGAAGTTTGAACAAGTAGTTAATATCTGAAGTTTTGAAAGAACGCTGCAGTGATACTGCAGTGTATCTGTAAAACTGGAAGACGTAATCCCTCTAAGTTCTTCCATACCTTATTCCCATGCAGGTACACCTTAAAATGATCTATATTAAAAAATAAAACTAAAAAAGGATTTTTAGTTGATGTAAATTCACGATCCTCTCTTGCTATCCTCGAGGCAGTTGGCTGAGCTGCTCTAGAAATCCAATGTGTGATTTTGTCCACAATGTGGTTCTGTATAGTACCAGAATACAATTTTAAGTGTATTATAAATGCCGTTAATTGCATAGTAACAGACAACAGAACTATCGGTAAAAGGCTAGATCCCTCAAAACATAGCAATAATATTCTATTGTGATACTACAAATAGCTGAGGGGAAAACAAAAAATGGTGCAGGTTATTTGTGGACATGCAATAGATGAAGTAACGGAAGGTTAGGAACTTGGTAGTGCAGAGCATGGTCTGCATACATCAAACTTCACCCATAAGAATTACTGCCTGGCTCTGTAGCAGTTCATTTTCAGTGGCTAGTACACATTCTCGGGTTTATTGTTCATTTATCCCTTCTTTGCTACACTGATCAGCAAAGTTGCTTTGATTCCTTGTAAACAAAATGCTCCAGTAAGCTCAAGGGCTGTTTCATCATGATATTTGAGCTCTTCCATGCCAGTGAACAAGTTTAAAAACTTTTTTTTTTAAAACCTTTTCCTCAGTAGCTCTAAGCAGCTTTTCCATGTTATAGCCTAAGAATGAACTGTGCAGCACCATAAGCTGTCAGCTTCCAGGAGGAAAAAAGTCAAATTGCTCTTGCACAGTTATGCCACAAGGTGTTCTGTAGTTCACTTATGTGATAATTTAAAGCAAGTATGTTGTTTACTTCAGCTTGGCCTTAAATTCCCTAAAGCATTTGAGCATTTAGTGACAGCTTGCCATCACTGGCAACCATGTTGCATTATACCCTGGCATATTCTTTGCATTATGCAAGTAATTTTAAATCACTGTGTGAAAATCTAATCAAAATCTTCTCTAAATCCGAAGTTTCTTTCGTTTGGGCTTCAGGGACTACCCTTTTCATGTTCTTGAATTCCAAATCCCCTATTTAAGCTTTCAGCAAGAAGCACACAGTCCAGACTTTGATTCACTTTTCTTCCTGAGAAACATTCACATCATAGAAAAAGTCTGAGGCTGGAGTCTAAAATATTCAGCTACCCAAGAGCTTTTCTTCTGGAGAACAGTTCTGCCTAATAAGTAACCGTAAAGTTGCATAACCCTTCAGGAAAGCACAGAATAGTACCTACCCAGTTTCACCAGAGCTTATTTAAGATGTCAATCCATTTATCACAGTGCTTGTGCTTCAAACTGAGGTAAACCTAAGGTAAATTTAACGAGGGATTTTTATTGTTTTTTCTTCACTGATCTGTTCTGTATGATTTCTTCAGTTGTGACCAATTGTAACTGCAATGGTATGTGATGGGCCAAGTAGGAATGTATTCATCTGCCCTATCCATGAGACAAAAGTCATAATGAGTCTTAGGATTATTTATTTTTAAATCAAAACAATTTATTGTTTTGAAACCCACAATAGGCATGTGTGATAGGTTTGGTGTCAATGTTAGGCCATGCTGAAGTTTTGTCAGTCCCAGGTGAGGGGTGGCTGTTACTCACAAATGTTCTCTGTTTGGGTGTTTATTGGGTGTTCTTTTATGGCTGACAGTGTCTGAAAGGGACTGGGACAACCTCTGCAGATCTTTTGGGACTTACTGATGTTGAGATGCATGATTGGTTTTTGCATCTCCTACTACAGCTGTGTTTGCAGGCTGGAAGCTATGTCTCAGTGGGCTTGAAGCAGCTCCTTGAACATCGATGTACTGAATCGGCTGTGCTTGGTGCATGGGCAAGAACCTGCTGTCCTGCATTACGTGTGTCAGTGGGTCAGTTAATCCTTTGAGGAGTCATGCCACATACAAGGTATGTCCGTGTGTCCTCCAGCTGCACCTGACAGGCGCTCTCCTCTGGGGAACCTGAAGGCAGGGGGTCTCCTGTGCAGGAACAGGAATAGGTTGTTAGGTCTCTGACAGATGCTTAACGCTTTGGAGGGCTGGGGAGCTGAGCATTTTAGGCAAGTTTTACCACTGAATTTAGTAGGAGTAGTGTTTCACCGCAGAACTGGAGCATGTGCAGAGTGCTTAGCTGTACAGCAGCAGCAGGACAGGTTTCTGCAGCTATTGCTTCGCAGCAACTCTGGTGTCACATCAAAAACTGATGGTTTTGTAGCTGCCATTTCTGGCCTGCCTAGGCTTTTCTATTCCACGCTCAAAATTAAAGACATATATGGCCCTTGGGTAACGGTGCTTTTTGTATGCCCTAGGTAGACCCTTCAGGCTTTAACCTTATGCATAACTCTGTCAATATGCAAGAGGGAAGTCACGTGCTGCTCCTTTGGCTACGGTGGCAAAAGGACAAAAGTTGGACAAGTTAACCTGGTCTGCTAAGGGCAGCAGCTGAGTGCTGAGGCACAGGAATGAAGGAATTGTCTTGTGTTACTGAGACAGAGCAACACAGAATGAGTTGTTTCTATGTTTTTAGATCCACATCGTGTTCCTAATTGAAAAACCTATTTGAAATTCGTGGACAGTTGCTGCTACTGGCTTGACTGCAGAATTGTCAAGTACTACTATAAAGCAAAGAACAAGAAATATCCACTTGTCTGCAATGTTTTGTAACTAATGTTTTTAGTAGGAGATTGTTGCAACATCTTTTTCTAAATTTTGGCTGATAGGTGGGTAATCACTGTCAATACTCTGTATAGACTGCACAGGCTGGCTTATCAAGTTTTCATCTTTGGAACTTTATTCACTTTCCACCTGAAAGTTAATGGTTATTGAGCTAGAGTCTTCCCATTTCTGATCTGCTGTGATTTAGCATTCAAGTTTTATATGTCTCAGTCGCCTTGGAAAATACCGTGTCATCTTGGCAGGTTGGTTGGATCAGTCCTTGCATGTGTCATTTGATAGTAGTTTGAAATAAACTTGCAAGAAAGTTCTTGCCTAATGCTGAATGAGGGCCTTTATCTGAGGAAAGCCTCATTGAGAAGACTTTTCTCTCTTTCCTGTTGTGGGGTGCACTTCTGACTTCATATCTGTGCAGCATTACTTTTACCCGTGTTTACAAATACTAGACACAACATCATTCTCTTCCTCTCTAGAACTTCTACCCCAAGCAGGTTTTCACCAAATACTAGCTCTAAATCAGTTGCTGTACTCTCAGAACAATTTAAACAAAACTTCTAAGTTTCTCTTTCTAAGGAGTCATTCTCACATCTAGGGAATAACTCTTTAATTACCTGCTTTTGGGACTGAATTTTTACTCCACTGTGCCATGAAAGATTAATTTTGTCTTGGCATTAGAGAAATCCCTAGATGATAGTTTTCTCTTCTTCAAGACAACACATGCTTTCTTTTACTATAATCAAATATTAAATTATGCTGAAAAGAGGACATCTGAAGTGTCTGAGGTATCAAACACACAGGAAAGCAGGATGTATGAGAAGTTCTAAGAGAAGGCAGTAAGTCATGGTGGAAACAGCCTAAATTTAGTCTTAAATTAAATCCCAGGGGGATCATAATAAGCTTTTGCAACAGAGCAGGTCTTAGAGACCTTTATGTGTTCAGGCTGTGACTTTCTTTCCCCCAGGAGTTTGCAATCTGAATGGACAAGGTGCCAGTGGCTTCTACTGCTGAGTTGTGTTCGTGACCAGTTGTGGTGCTGCAGCAGCAGGAGTCAGAAACCTGCCAAGTGGAGGTCAGTTCCCCTGCAGCCTGGAGGAGCTGGCAGAGGTAGAGATGTTCTAGATTAATTAAGGGCTAGAAAGTGGCAGGAGCTGCAGGGGACAGTTGAATGGTAGTTTCTTTTCCCCTTGATTTTAGTGCGGTCCCAATAGGATTTAAGTCCAGTGAGATTGATGAGGTCTTGGTGATTGATGATGTCTTGGTGTGTGATGGCTGCAGAGTGGCATTTTGCAAGATACTAGATGCATGGTGTATTCCAGATCACATCAGATGCAGATTTCTTTGTTTCTGGTGGTAGCGAAGGACGAGACCACAATAAACAGTTGTGGTGGGCTTTTTTTTTTTTTTAATCAGATTGAGGGGAAATGTTTTTAGAAATGAGCAACTGTCCACATATAATACCACGCCTTGCACACAGTAAAGTAGTAGCACTGAAAGGTGCAGTTGACAATAGTGTTTTTACTCTGCAGGATCTGTTGAACAGGAGCTCTTCGCACATGCTAGCACAAGCATCACTGAAGCACTTTGCAGGGTCCATCACCACCTATTAGGAGTCCCCATCTGGAATTTCTGCAAAGTAATTGAGATCTTTAGTTAAACAGAGTGGAGTTAATTGACCCCTGGAGTACACCACTAGTGACTTGCCATCTGGACTTTGTGCTGCTGATCACAACCGTCTGGGCCTGGCTGTTCAGCCAGTTTTCAGTCTACCTGAAAACAGTTTTCAGTCTACCTGAAAACTTACTCAACTTCCTCTTCATCAGCTTACTTATGAGGATGTTACAGTAGACAGCCTCAAAAGCATTGCTAAAGTCAAGATAAACAATATTTTCTGTTTTCCACTCATCTACTGAGCTAGTTGCCTCATTGTGGAAGGCAGTAAGTTTGGTAAAGCATGATTTTCCCTTTGTAAATCCATGCTGACTGTTCCTGATCACCTTCTTCACCTTCATGTGTCTGGAAATGGTTTCCATAATTCATTGATCCACTCAGGGACTAAGGTAATGCTGATGAGCCTGCAGTTCCCCAGATTCTATGTTCTGCCCTTCCTACAGATGATGGTATCCCAGGGGATCAGTTAAAATGAAGACCAGGGCCTCAAAAAGTGACATTTGCTTTCTTCCAGCCTTCAGTTACCTCTTCTGATTGTCATGACTGTTAAAAGATAATCAAGAGTGATTTCTTCATGCTGAAGGCTTGTGCTTGGGAATTTTATAACACTGCAGTCCAGTCCAGAGACGAAAACAGTATAAATAACCACAGGGTTAGATCATGGTTCCCAAGGAAAGGGCAGATGTTCCTAAGCACCTGCACTTGACAGAAATGTTATTCAGTCTTTACAATCTTTATTCACTGAAACAGTGCCAGCTTACTTAGCTTTGGTAAAAATACATTGCATTTGAGCATGTTTCTGGCAGCAGATCTTCCTTTGCTGCCTTTTTCTTCCACAGGAAGCTGCTGCTCTTGTCTTGCTCACTTGCATAGCCAACAACTGCCCTTGTAGCTCTCAGTGACTGGGAATTGCAGTGGAAATCCTCACGTCCTCCATTGTCTGTACTATGGAACTGTGCCAGGCTGGTCTGAAGTTGTTCATCTTGTATCAGATCTTAAAAAGCATATTTAATACCTTTTCACTACTGAGACTTTTCACTAACTGTCAGGTTTTCACTGACAGATGAGGCTGGACTCAAACTAATACAGAGGAATGAATAAAAACACTTTGCATATGGTAGAAAGAGGAAAATAATGGCAGGCACTTTTTTGGAGGAGGGAGGAAGAAAATTTGTTCCTTTAGCAGGATCGCTATAGAGGTTTAGGTACTGATTTCATTTAAAAAAACAGTTGTTTTGGTGAGCTATGCATAAAGCAAGGTGTAACACATATGCTAGGGGTCAGAGATCAGAGGTGATCAGCATATACAAAATCCCCTGCAGCTGTTTTAGAGGTTAATGAAAGTTCTGTTTTTATAGGGTGCATTTTATTCACTGATGTTCTCTTCGGTTTACTTCTCATGATAGGACCCGGTCACCTTTAAAAGACTGAAAAAAAGGCAGCCTGGATGTGCATTCTCCTTCTTGCTAGTTTGTATTATGAATAAACACCATAAAATTGATTTGATCTGGAGCTTTTCTTTTTGAGCAGGTTTTGATAGTCTTTAACTGCCCAGATGCATTTAGTACAAAATTACTTTAATAGTAGAGCTTCGTGGTCATCTATAGGATTCATGGCATTAGAGGTTTATAAGTGTCATTTACCATTCTAGGAAACAGTGGAAACCATTTTAATTAATAATGTGTACTTCCAAACCACATTAAAACAAAATTATAAGCGCATTTGAAGAGGTTATACCATCAGCTGCTCCTGTGAAATATGAGTATATTGATGGTTATAGTTGTTTTTACACACTTCTTTCCATATGCTGCATTGCAGTGTTATACTGGAAAGGCAAATGCTGTTGGATCTGAAGAATGAAAATCTAGTTTTGTTGCACAGTGAGGTTAGGTAAAGAAATTAAATCATCAGGCTTTCTTAAAGAGATTTTTCTGGATATTGAATCCTTCCTCTCTCCTTTTGTGCTCCACTGCAGGCTGTTCTTTCGTGACTGCAACCAGATTTTATGTTGAATTGAATCGAACTATGTTCCTGAATGGGCTGCATGACTATTCATGCAGTGGCAGGAGACAGGAGATGGTTTTATATATTTTGCTGGGGTTGAATCCCAGCAAATAAAAACTCAAACTGGCCACAGATTTCTAGTGTGATGTGCTTATCATTTAATTCTGGTCTAAAGCAAATTTCTTTTTGAGGGGAGGAACCAACACTTTTTTATTTTGACCATTGTGATTGTGGATGCATTGTCTCAAGAATATTCATAGTAACTGTTGTCAGCACATGATCACGTAAGAGAAATAACCTAAAATGGGCTAAGAATACAAAACAGTTAAGTGTTAAAAGATGAAATTAAAATCCTCATGGTAACACTTCTGAAATATTCCCAGTCGCTGAAGCATGAAACATAGAAAGGCAGAGTCCCAAAATATATTCAAGAAAATAACATGGTGAAAGGGGATTTAAGGTTATAATGAAGTGGGTTCCACCTAAACCAGTATGAAATGAAGTTCCTGGCACTGAAATAAGTTAGCGGTGTTTTGAACCAAAGACTAACAAGGAAGTTGGTTACTCTTTGCCCAGAAGACTCCAAATATAAAATTACAAAAATTATATTTTCAATAAAGCAAAAAGACAGATTTTAATATATTTGAGAAACTGTAAGAAAAAAAAATAACAAAAGGAAACCCCCAAACTTGTAATCAGGGTACATAAAATTCAGAGGAAAACATACCGTGTATCGTAGAAGTGCTGTTTGAAAGTGATCTCTGTAGTCATCTAGTCCAGGCTTTTGTTTGAGGATTTGCTGAGAAGAAGGTATTGATAAGACACCTTGATACCAAGGTTCAAATTCTGTAAAAATATCAGAGAAAACCTTGTGAGGGAAGGACAGACACTATATGTTAGGGAAAAAATAGAATCAAAGGAGATAAATAAATAAATACCGTCAACAGGTAATACAGTCATTAATGGCTTGAAATTTTATGCCTACATATAAAGCAAAATATTACTATGGTAGCATGGAGAGTAAGGAGTCAAGCAGAACAGGAGGAGCAATAACAATGTCTTCAGTGTCTTCAGACTTCAGCCATTCCCAGGTTGACTGTGAAAGTCAGGATTAGGCATCATGAGAAAAATACATTTTCAGTGCTGCAAATGACTAACTCTCAAAGCACCTAATCAGAGAGCACAAAAGGGGAAGCAGTCCTTGATTTTTGCCCTGGGAACTGCAGAGAACCTGAATGCTGCAACTGAAAAGCCACTCAATAAGAGAGTTCTAAATAGGATCAAAGTCAATATCCTTGTAAGACACAGCAGCAAAAGAGTAATCAGTCAAATAAAAGGTTAATTCTTTAAAGAGAGAGAAAAAAAAAAAACTTTAAAAAATAAAATAAAAGCAGCAAATTAAAAGCAGTAAAGTGCTTATGAGTGGTATGAAAAATGCTAAATTCATCATTGCGGACTTTTAAAAGCATTTCCCCTTCCCAAAGCAAACTTTGATAAGCAGCAGAGGGAAGAGCCTGCTTAGATATAAACAGATTTCCTTCAAAAAATGCAAGATGTGTCAAGGAAAATGGAAGAAGAACATGGCATTCTGGCAGTTCGTATCCAGCCACAATAATATAGGCCAAAAGAGTCAAACAGAGGCAACATGCTGAAACTCAAAGCTAATGCTAAAGACTTCGTCGGTAAGCTACAGAGGGATATGGCCACCTGAATTAAATTTAAAAAAAAAAAAGCAAAAAATGATTTCAGCAAAGACAGACCCCAGCAGGAAAAGCAAATGAGTTCCTAGAAGATGTATTTATTATGAAAGTGCTAAAGGAAAACCTAGAGTGGAGCCTTTTTTAACAAGGAAACTTATGAAATTAAACTGTTTATAGAAAATGTAGGAAAAAAAAATCATTAGATAGTATCAAACCACATGCATCAGTAGCATTCACCTAAAATTCTGATGGATCTGAAGACAGGATATTGCTACATGATTAACTGTTGTATGTAAGCTCTGTTATAAGTACTATAAGAGGAATGAAAAGTAGTAAATATGCTGCTAACATTTTCTAAAAATGTCCAAGACAAATCCATAGAAATACAGGCCATTCAGTGGAGATATCAATAGAAACACTATTAAAAAGAGAGACATGAACATACCTATTTTATATCACATACTGGGGAAAAGTGAGCATGGATTATGGAGATGGAAGGTATCCCTCACATTTATCTGAGTTTCTGGAAGGACCTGATGGACTTGTCAGTAACTTATTCAGATGTTCAGAAGTGTTTTTACACGTACAAACAGACAAAAACTCATGTTGAAGTCCTTCTGCAGATGCTTTAAAGAGAGAGAGAGAGAAAGAAAAATATCAACCTGGAAACAAGAAGCAAAAGTTTGCTTTAGAAGATTTATATCCATTTAAAATGAGACACGGAGTTTGATAACAAGGAAGGAATAATTGCTAGTAAAATTCCATGGGGATAAGCACTGGGACTCAGGCTGTTCAACCTAATTATTGATGGTGTGGTGAAGGGATGGAAAGGGAGAAAAACATATTTGCTAAACACATAAAAGTTTCCAGAATCAAAAGAGAAAGTTGACTGAGGACACGTCCTAAAGTATCTTGTCTATTGACTGGGCAAGATTTTATTCAATTGTCACTTAATCTCATTAACAAAAGAGAAAAAATAGCAATTCAAAGGCAATGACGGATTTTAAATTAGCTATCATCACTGAGAAGAGAGACCCAGGAGCCACTACATTTCTATAAAAATGTCACCCCAACAGATGGTGGCAGCCAAAAGGCAAGCAGCATGTGGGAATTACTAGGAAAAGTATAGTGCATTAGGAAAAAAGTGCACATTTCTTTGGTGTCTCCACTTGCTGAGTTCTACAGGAAATCCCAGTACCCATTGCTTCCATCTCAAAAGGCTGAAATACATTTTAACAAGGCTTCGTGGACCTGATTCAGTGTGGTAAGTTGTTAGCTTACGAAGGAAAAGGAAACAAAAGGCAAAGTCTTCCCTATTTTTAATGGCATTTTGTGAGATATGGGAAGCATCTTTCAAAAATAGTATGTCTGTGACCAAAATATTTCTTTACCAAAACTTACAGCAATTTAGAGATGAAGAAACATTAAATCACTTAATCCTTCTTTCTGACACTGAAGAATTACTCCCTACAGGACTAGGATGTTGTCTGGAGGTCTTTTCAATCTAGTTTTATGTATGTCCAAGCAGTACCACATCCTACAGGTCTCCTGAAAGTCTGCATGTAAGGGCCAATAGATGTTGCCATTAAAGACTTTACCAAGCTTGTGAATGCCTTTTATTTTCTTTTGCTTCTTCCCCAACACAAAAACAGTTGTTCCAGAAAAGGTTGAGCTGTGCAGCTGATCTTGGTGTGGACAGGAGATAGCTACAGCATTTACTTCCTCGAACTGTGACATTATTATTAATTATTATTATTATTATTTTATTTTATTATTTTATAGTGTTCCTCTACCACTGCTTTTTCCTGCAGAAAATTTCCGCTAACTTTAACAGGTTTCACAAAGCAATAATGCTGGGATTAAAATGGCTCCATGCAAAGGTTCATTCCGTCCTCACTGAATCTCCTCTTCTGTTGCTTGTTGATCAGGTAGACAGTCATTTTTCACATGATCCCTGCAATGGGAGGAAGAGGTCTCCAGAATAATGAAAGAGATGATATTTTTCTACTCAAATCCATTCTGAGGTGGCAAATCTATTTTGAAGCTGCTCTCAAGCCAGTTAAAATGTTTTGCAGAAGCGATTTCTCCTGTGGGCGAGTGCCCTGTGTCCAGCCGTGGAGCCCGCTGGGTTCGCACTGCGGGAGCTGCTGAGGGCAGCTTGGTGTGGCAGCAGAAAACCCGTGTTTGTGCCTTTCTCTGTCAGGTTCTGCATCAACACACTGTAACAGGATCCCTTGTCCTCCCCCTAATGTCAGGTGCTGTCCCACCTGCTGTGGTGGCAGCTCACTTACGGGAGATGTGCCCCAGCTCACCACTTGATCTGCTTCATTCGGCACAGGCTGGGACGGGTGAAGGAGCCAGTGAAACAATCCAGCAGTCCTGCTGTAAACATAAAGAAGTGAAATGGCATCCTTATTTCATTTGTTCCACATAGAAAATCTGGATCCTTCTTTCTCTCAAGCATGGGCTTGTCCCAGGGTTCCTCTCTTTTCTCCCCTTCCTCTGCACCTCATGGTAGCAGATTGCTGGCTGGCTGCTGCTTGGGATTTGGCATGGTGAGAGGAGGTGCCTTACAGGGAGGGAGCTTCACAGTCCTTCAGAGGCAGCAGTCATTGCTCTGCTGTTATTAATTTTTCTTAAAAGGGACATTGGCAGGAAAGCAAGTAGAACAACTGCTTTTACTCAGCCAAAATCTATCACTGAGAAAGTCACGCTGCAACACTTTAAGCTGCTCGTGCTACTGAGTGGCACAGCAGAAGCCTGTACCATCAGAGAAGGTGATGGTTCAACTCCTACTTCTTTTCAGATGGCCAGTAAATCTCACTGAATGGCAGATGGTGAGGTTTTAGAAGGACAGCAAAGGAGAAAATTCATAACTGAAAATGCTGGGCACCACAATGACAATGACCACATGCATAAAAGTGAAGATGACCTTGTAAATGCAAATGAGATTATTTTATGGGCTAAAATAAACAAATCCTTGAGAAGGTGCACCATGTTGAGCCAGTCTATAGGTTTCCTTATGTCCTTTTCACAAGGTTTTTGCAAAGAAGTGAACATAATTCTTTGTAACTTCCTTTTATGTGTTGTGATGCTTTCTATCATGCGATAAAAACCATAAAAAAACAACAGCACCAACCAACCAACACAAAACCTTCCTGTGGTGAAAGCAAAATCTCTGTCTCGTGTGCTGGACTTGGTGCAATCTTACTAGACTGAAGCAGAACAAATTCACATTCCCAAATGGTTTATTGGTTCTGAAAAACATAGAAGTGATCTCTATGATGGCACCAGCAAGCAGCACGGTGCAAGAGGAGCCAGGCTGTGGAGCAAAGCAACTAGTGCTGAGGTTTCACTGTCTACATTATGGATGATTATTTGCTCCAGACAAAGCCTAGTTTGATCCAAGGGGTTATGCACCCGCAGGCAACTGCAGCAAACAAGATCAGCTCTGGGAGCAGGTTTTTGGGTTTAGTTTCATTCAAAAGGAATGCACTTTGCACACTGTGGTTGCTCTGGGGTGTGAATCGAAGCACAGTGAGTGGGGATGGTTCAGGGCTGGTCTGACCCATAAGGCCAGTCCAGGTGAGTGCTGTTCTGTGGTTGTGATCTTAATCTGTGAGAACTGGATAACAACACCTGAATTGCATGGAAACTTGCTCTGGCAGATTTTTCATGGCATTTATGAACAAAAAGGTAAGAGTAGTCTTACTCTGTATGTGATAACATTGTTAATTTGGCTTTTACAGATACTATCCCTCGTGTTCAAATTTATCTCTACAATTTTCTGTTATTTTGGACTCCGTTTGGATCAACTGTGTAAAGCAAGAATTATAAAAGCAGAGCCTCAGCGCAGTGATAGTTAAAATCACTGCGACAATTTTAATTACACTCAAACAGTCATCATTCTTTGCAATACAGCATTTAAGGCTAAATAAACTATAAATGACAACAGCAAAAAAATGGCACTATCTTATTTAACACATATTCTGGTTGTTTGTTCTCAGATGTATATTTTAAGAAGCAAGAGGCTGGTGCATAACCAGCTTCAGAACCTCCTCCTAATGTTGCGTTAATCTGTTTATAAGATTGCTTCTTTATGGCGGCAAAAGACACGAGCTGCTGGTAAGTACTGTGCCAGGCTGGGGAAATAATCCTGCTTTGCAAACTAAACCAGTCTCACTTGCGTTTTTAAAGAGCATCTTGGAGGAAAAAAAAAAGTCAAAGGAAAAATGTTCTAGTTAGACATCTTTTATGTGATGCATTTTGAGATGCTTATAAACCTATTTGTCATTTAATCGCTTTTTAACTTTGTAAGTGAAGCAGGAATATGTGAGGAAAAAATACATAGTACAGGCATGATACTTGTTTCCAGAGTCTTACTTTTATTTTATATTTTTTGATGCTTAGTAAAACTTGGAATGAAGCCAGATGCCCAAACATCCTGATCCTCCAGCATCACACCAGACAGATCCTCCCTTAAATGATGCTTCCAACTTTGGCAGTTTTAGCTCCTAGCATTGATGAACATATAATATGCTCTTTTAAGATCAAATGGCTTGTTGCAAGGTGGACCTGTTTTTCTCTAGCTTATTCTGTCATTAGCAATCCCTCCTTTGTTACCTGATACTGAGTATTATGCACTAAGGATATTCCCACCACTAGCCATTATCACCATGTGTACTGTGCCCTCATCTGCACATTACTCAAAAACCTTCCTGGATTATGGACTTTGACACATAGCTCATACAATACGGTTGAAAGAGTGTCATTGCCCTCAATAAATTTTGAATCAGACCAAATTCACACAATTCTGGCTTGCTAATATAAACTCCTTGTGATAGTTCACCTTTTCAATTTCTCGCCAGGCAGATGAATTAGCAAAGACTAGTAAGAAGATTTTCCTAATGAAGTTAATTATGCACTTTAGAAGGATCTCTGTAGGTGTAGGAAAAAACAGTGTTGTTCTGCTTGCTGCCTTTTGTTGTTGTCTGTTTGGAAGTTATGTCAGCTCTTGGGCAGCTGCCTTTCCTTGCTCTGCGGTGCACAGCATCTCTTAGGATTAATAAATGACTATTCCTAATATGTTCCTCTCATGACAAATGTTCCAGCAGAGTCATAAAGTGTATGGCCTGATTTATTAAGATACTACAGTACAATATTGGGAATGCTTCTATGAATGCCTCACAAGGGGTGTACATCTGGATTTTATGAATGTAGCAGTGTAAATGTCCTGCATGTGATGGATCGCCAGTGTAAAAATTATGGCATCAAAGTGATGTTGTGATGCAGTTAGGTGGGACAGGAGAAATACATTATAAGAAAATGTAAAACCTCTGAAGTGATGGTCTTTAGTGATCTTGGTATGGTTTCACAATGACACCAGCATCACTTCTGCTTCCATTACAATTCATCTGCCACGTCTTTAAATATTCATTGTGGCCATCTGCCTGACCCAGGCTGGTTGAACAAGATACCACAGCATCATTTGATATGCATTCCAACCTCTTCTCCTTCTCCCCTTTCCAGCCTCTGGCCTTTCAGGCGCTAAGCAGCATCTACCTTGTTAAACTTTTGCTTCAATCCTCCTGCTCGCTTTTCTCGCTGATGGCTTTGATTCATCATTACAAACTTTATCTACCTTAAAATGATAGCTCTAAATTCCATTTCATGTAGGCCATAGGTAATTGCTGTCATTTGTCTTAGGAGGAGAGTGCTTCCATGCATTTGTCTAAACAGAGTCGAATTTCTACTCAAAAGTTGAACTTGTAGAGGGCTGCAGGGAGAGGAGAAGAATCTTGCTCTTAACAATTACTGTAAAGTCTTACAATGGAATTTGATTTCCTTAACTTCTTACAAGCTAGCCTTGTGCTTTAATTTTGTTGGCTCTAGGGTGCAATACCATTAGAGGGGTTAGCAACAGAGACGTGAAATAAAGTGGAAAAGCCTTGGAATTCTTCCATTTCAAAAGGATCATGTTTTCACTTTCACTTAATGACACTAGCTCACCAAGAAAAATGTGTGCCTTAAAACTCACATTAAAAACAAATTAAAAGTAACAGCTGCCATGAAAATTCGAAGCAAAGCTGTTCATTGTCTTTGTGTAGGCAATTGCATGTTAAGGTTGAGTAGTACCAAAGCCTACATTACAATTAATGTTGCATTGTGTTGTGTTGCAGAGTCACAATATGTGGATATGTGCATCCTCTGCCTCAGAATAGGAAATCCTAAGTCAAAATTATTAAAGTCAAACCAAAGTTTTTTATTGTTTTTGATAGGACAGGCCTTGAAGCCCTGCTACTTCAAAGCAGCTTTGTAGTTCATTACGACTGTAATTAAAAATCCATGAAAAATGTAAGCAATTCCACCTGGTGTCTACCAAGGGCTGTTTCTTCATCACATCAGATTACATTAATTTGGCATTGATCTGTTTGTGAGAACTGGACAATAGGCTTGAGACTGTTACACTCATTCCTGTAGTTCTTTATTTCTCACTTCCAGTAAAAGACAGAAAGCTTTTGTCCTAGTTATTTCCCTCTCTTTTTGCTCTCTCCTAAAACTATTTTCTTGGTGCACCTGTTAGCTGTGTTATAACTTAGTTATAAAGACGACAATCACTATGTGTCATGGTTTTGGCTGAGATAAAGCTAATTTGCACAAGAAGCTGGGAGGGGACACGACCAAGACAGCTGACCCAAACTGGCCAAAGGAATATTCAATGCCATATGGCATCGTGCTCAACAACAAAAGCTGTGGTAAAGAAGAAGGAAGGGGGGGATATTTGGAGCGATGGACTTTGTCTTCCCAAGAAGCCATTATGCAGAATGAGCCCTGATTTCCTGGGAGTGGCTGAACACCTGCCTGCCGATGGGAAGCAGTGAATGAATTCCCGGGTTTGCTTTGCTTGCGTGTATGGCTTTTGCTTTACCTAGTAAGCTGTCTTTATATCAAGCCACAAGCTCTTGCACTTTTACCTTTACAATTCTCACCCCCATCACACCTGGGGAGAGTGAGCGAGCGGCTGTGTGACGCTTAGCTGCCTCCTGGGTTAAACCACTATGCTATGGAAAGCGGATACTTTTCATTTACATTATGGTATGTGAGCATAGACATATATGTATGGTATATGAGCATAGACAACTTCTCCCCTTCTTCTGCCAAGTGTTGTTTACCTCTTCTGAAGTCCTTATATCTAGGAGTTTTAAAAGGAAATGAATATTGCAAAAGATGATGCCAACAAAGGGGCCTTGCTGTTTGCATTGCTGCATGATCCTAATCTTGCTGCCCTTCTGACATCTGCGGGCTAATTTTGGAGCTCAGGAATTGGTATCACTGCTCTTTTGGATCAAGGTTTTAAATTATATCTCAATGTGCGTGGAAATGTGTCATGTAAACTCTTTGTTTTAAGTAATATTTTGATGAGTCATGTAATTTAAAGCCTGACTTAAAATATCTTTTCACATCTACGCGACAACAATCTGCCTCAGTCTGCTTCTGCTTATCTTTATCAGGTCTCATTGCTCCCTATTCACCCCTACATCTCCATATGCTCCAGTATGCATTTCCATATGCATATTGCCTCTCATCTCCTACCTAGGTCATCAGACACAGATGCAAATAAAATGCTCAGTCTTTCGAAGCCTAAACTGCATTGCAAAGTTGGGTCTAGAAGGGCTGAGATAGTTTCCAAAATTTTCTGAGCTCTGAGGAAGGGAGAGGGAGCAAAACCTCCCTGGCAGTTTGACCTAGACTCTCAGTCACATTGTTCAGACATTTACCACGTGCAGCTGGAAACTAAAAGCGGGGTTTACACAGTATATTACCAATATATAGGACTTGTAATTGCAAAGCAGTTCAGTATTGTCTCCCAGCTAAGACTGGTAAGATGCTAGTCTAACATGCCACCACCCCAGCAAGGCACTGGATGAATCCCATCCCTCCTCTCAACAAGGCGGAACCTTCTCATTGCTATTCCGATTCCTTGTTTTACCTTTATAATCAAATACTTTTTCAGGTCACCATTCTTCCTCTGAAATTCTCCATTTGCTGTCTATAGCAGACTCAGCAAACTTGCCTCAGCCTGCAGTTTTACTTTCCGTGCTTTATACAGCTCTACCAACGTTATTTCTCACAGCTTCTCCTCGCATCTTAGCCTCTGTCTCAGGAGCCTGAGCCTGGGTTGTGCATGCATCAAAACCAGCCCTTGGCTCATGACTCCAACTGCAGGGATGCCTCTGCCAGTTGCTATGAAATGCTCAAGACAGGGATGTTTTTCTCACGTGAACGTAGGTGTAGCTAGGCATCTTTGTGAAAGTGGGACTCGGCACCTGATGCTGTTCAGTGCCTTAAATCATGATTTTTCTTCTCTGGGTGGGAAGGGTGGGAGGTGAGATTGTTACCACCCGCTCGTCTAGTAATAGTCTGGCATTCAGAGCGTCTACTCTGCAAAGGGAGAAGTAGGTTTTGTGCCTTGCTCCTTAAGCTTTACTTTACCTTTCTCATTCCATGATGGGCACCTGCCTCGACGGGGCTGCTCCAGCAGTGTTTGGGAATGGCTTTGCAGCAGCTCACACCGTGGCATGACTCCCTGTAGGTCTCCTGACATGAGATGGAGCTTGCTTCCCTGCAGTCACAGTGAAACCCTACAAAAAGACCAAAAATGTGTGTCCCCATACACAGCCATGCTGGGACTTTTAGGCAGAAATGAAGAGAAGGATCAGAAGAAACTCATTTCTCACTTGACATATGGAAGCAGTGGGGGCTTCAGAGATTTGTTCATGGGTAGATATCAGCTACACTGAGATAAATAGTGTTGTGTGTATCACTGTTCCTACTCATGGCTCTGTACCATTTCTTAGCTGCCCCCGTGAGCTCCTTGTTGAGGTGTGTATCAGCTGGTTACCATCCCATTTGCTCTCCATCACAGTGAAACTACTGACACTAGCACTTATGCCTTTAACACTCTAAAATTTATTTAATGCTCATCTACTATTCCACTAGCCTTGCTCAGAAATTATTTCCTTGATTTCAAGGGGCATATGAGTGAGTCCTTCCCTTTAAAATTCTTGGTCAGATTTAAACAAATACTGGTTTTAAACAATAACGTATTGAGGTGAAGAGAAACCAGTGTTCAGTGAAAAATACTCACCACCAGGTTCTGCTCACTCCTTTTCTGCAAATTGTGACCACAATGAAGGAAAAAATTTATTCTATTACTCACCAAGGGGCCTGAACTTTCAACCTGCCACAGATCTGCTCTCTGACCCTGTTCCTCAGTTTTCTTAGTATGACAGATTTTATTTTTTCCGCCTGTTTTACAGGTGTTCAGGGAATACAGAAAAGTATAGTAAGTCCATGACCTCTCTCTACAGAGCAAAGCATTCATTATTGATTATACAAAGTGTACTGGTCTAATACAGGTTTTTTTGTTTCGTTTTCAATTAATTGATATGTAATAGTAATGCATTAGTGATAAAGATTTACTGCATTTTTTTTCCTTTAAAAATCACTGTTTTTAACAGACATAGAGTTAGAAAATATCATTTCTGTGTAGTTAGCTCTCTCCTCTTGCTGCGTGCCACTTCTCAGATACAACAAGGAGAACAGTAGCAATGTGTGAACAGTTCTCAATACCGTTTTGAAGAGGGGGGAGGGAAGGGAGAAGGTGTTAAAATTTAATTTGGATGATGTATAACTTAAACTTTTAGCAAGGCTGCCACAGATGAAAGATGCAAAAAGCTGCAAAAATATGCTTCTAAAATAAGACCAGCATAACATTATTAGCTATAGACTATTTTTTTTTGTTTGTTTCCACACAGTGTGAGAAAAATCACTGTCTCACATGCCAAGGACTAGGAAGCCTGCAACAGTTTCAGAGTTTGGTTCCTATAGTGACTGTTAGCATTTAAAGTGTCTTTTCATCTAATGATTGAAGTAGTTCAGAAAAATGTCCTTCCAGAGACAGTGGCTGGATGAGTGGAGTATTTATTGTCATGTATACATCTACAATAAGGTGATACAGATCAGAAATGGCTTTTAGGGAAAGGCCAAATAAAGCTTTGCTGAGCGTCTGGATGTAGGGTAACTGATCTTCAGTCCCTGCTCTTTGTTTTTAACTCTTCAAAATGCTGCAGGGATATATTCTGGGGAGGGGAGAATAGAAAATAAACATGGAACTTAACTTTTCAAATATGCTGAAAAATATGCTAACCACAGCTAAACAGTCTGTTAAGCTAGTCAGGCATTTAGAAGTAGGACTGCTCCAGGGGATTATGGTAAGAAACTGAAGTCAGGACCAGCCTAGCTGAATTAAGGACAAGCTACATATTAAGAAAGAAGAAAGGAGAAATTTGAATAAGGATCCTCATTAATCAAAAGCCAGCAGTGAGGTCTTCAGAGGCCTTGGGTTTCTTAAGCTGACTTTAGACTCCACAGTTAAAAGCAACAGATGCTACAATTGGCTGAGTCTTGAGAAAGGATGCCTTCCTGAAGTTCGGATTAATCCTTTGCTATACTCTATGGAACTCACTGCTAAAATGCCTCTCTTGTGGCCAGAGGTCACACCATTCCTGGCAGATGTTATTGTTTTGGGACGTGTCTGGTGGGTCCAGTGCTAGTAGCAAGAGCAGGGCATCTCCTCTGAAAGGTGATCTTCTGCACCTTCAGAAGCAGATCCTGGTTGCTCTAAATTGGTTTTGTTTCATTGAAATCACCAAGTGTCAAGACAAGAACTGCTACAGGACAAGAGGTTTCCAACCTCCATAGTCCAGCTCCACAGGACTAAGAGGAAAAATCTACTGATATTTAGTAAGCACTGTGTCAGAGACTGAACCAACACAATTAGCTTACATGTGCCTTCTTGAAAAATAAATCCTGTGACCTTCATGAGATAATAAATGTACCCTTTGAATTTCATGGCCTTTTCAAATTAAGACACACAATCAAAATAGTTACAGCTCTGAAATGGAGCATCTTGATAGATGTTCTTCTTTAGCCATCTTTCTCTTCACATGAAATTTAAAATTTTTCAGGATTAGGATTACACATCTTGCACCCCACTCCTTGTCCTAGCCTATGTGAGTTTGTGGATTGATGGCACTGTGTAAATGTTCATTAGCACTAGGAATAAAAATGGAGAAGATAGGTGATGATATGATGTGCTCAGAATGTAATTGTCCTCCAGTTCATGAGCAAGAGTCATTTATGGAATCAAACTGATGTCATGCAGCTGCTCCCTTGCAAGTGCCTAGTTTGTGTGAAGAACTTACCTCTGGTGAGGAATTCACCAAGGAAGGGAAGATTTGTGGTAGAATTTGTTTAAAAAAAAAACGGAGACGTAAAACGTTACAATATTCATTATTGCTGTTATCTTAATGAAAGGTGTTTTTTTTCTTTTTCTAGATTCTCACTGTAAATATCAGGAATATCATAAATATATTTGATGGGAAAGAGATGAGGAAGGGTATGGAAATGTGCGTAATGGGGGAATACACTTTCTAAGCAAAGAGATTATTTTTTCTTTCAGGAGAGATCCAAAGGGTACCCAACAGAAAGTGTTTCCATCCTTTTTAGCTGCCAGTTAAAAGGCATATATTTCTGGTTCTGGCCTCTGACCTTACGATTCTATCATTGAGAGCATGAAATGTGTCAAGCACGTCTATCTATATGCAGACTTTTCACAAGCAATTTTGAATGACTTCTAAATGCTCACATCATAGACTAAGGAAGCCCGAATTTAGGCCATGGGTGGTTGCTACTTCTCAGAAAAATTAAATTCTTCTAAAGAGTTGGAGTATGGGAGCCTCCATTTTTTTAAATCACATCATGGGAGTTTTTCTGCTTAGGTGCAAGAACTCATGTTGTACACATGATTTTCTATAATCCTTCTTCTGAACCATTCCCAGTGTTTTTCATATAAAGCCTGACATATCAGGATAAGACCAAACAGAGCATGTGTCTCCTATTCAGGAAGCATTCTTTATGTTTGAATCAACAACGTATATGTGCCTATCAAGACCCTATTGCTGTCTAAATGACACAACGTATAGCCAATTTTGTTGTGCAGCTCCTTTTGCAGCAGGGTCCAGATTGGCAGTTACCCTCGCTAGGGGAGGGAGCTGTGAATTCCAGGAGCTCTGGCAATGCAGAAGCCCATTCTTGGATGTCCACAATGCTTGTCCTTATCATCTTAGTCTTTTCCCCTAAGTATATATTTTATTGACACTTCAACTGTGTACAAAGAAAAGCGATATTTAGTATAGAGCTGAGCGATACTTAATTCCTTACTCCTACCCCCACCTCCTAGCCCTAACAGGTTTTGGATCTCTTGTCATGTCTACTTATCTACTTGAGCAGCCTCAAACCTGGAAAGATTCCCCCAAAGGCAGTGGTAATTCCAGGCACTCTCTCACTAGCGTGACATTAAATGCTGGTTTTGAAGCATTTCTCTAATTCCTTCTTTTTTTCAGGGAAGAAGACTTGGAAAGGGGAAGGAACACACCCCCTGCTGAAGTCCAGCACGAATACCTGTGCTCCACAGGTGTTACCCAGGAGCAAATTTCACACAGACACATCACCGGTGCTCATTCTGTGAGCAAGTTCTGCAAGCCCCTCATTAGTGCTGCTTTCCAACCTAAGGCTCATTTTCCGGGGTTTCAGAGCCTGGGGTGTCATCCCAACTGTTTGCTGATAGAAATCAGTGGCAGGACAGACCTCCAGATGAAAAACGTGAGGCCATTGCCAAGCACATCCTCCCTGTGTGTAGCTCTGTGAAACCAGACAGGTTCAAAAAATTAAGCTGAAATCAAAGAGCACTTGCACCTCTCAGATAAAATGCGTCCCAGTGATGAAACTGGTGTTCTGTGCCAGAATGTAAGTGTAGATTCAATGTATGTTAGCACGTTAATGACTGAGAGAGAAGTGTTAATCTGAAGTTACAACAGTGATGAAAAATATAAAAATAAAATTAAATCTGCATTTGGCTTTAACTATAACAATTTTAATTAAAATTAAATGCCTAAGTCTTTAAATATAGAACATATATATTTTATTAAAATCAGATTTTATTATTTTTGTCCTCTGGAGTAGATTTTTGCAGGGTTTGGCACCACATTTGTTTTATGAAGATACTTTTTTCTTCTGACAGGTATCTTCCACAGTGTTCATTACCTTCCTTGTCTCATGATTTGACAGGTAGCTCTCCTCTCCATGACCCACAATCAAAGACCAGTGAGACATAAGGGAACTGGTCTGATAGCTTAGTAAGTCTTTCTCTGCCCATTATATCCTGACCTAAACTGCTAGAACAATATTAAGCAGGCATTGTTTATATAAAAATGTTTAAAAATCAGATCCGTTACACTGGAAGTTATTTAACTTCTCATGTTGCTTTTCTATCGCTAATCTGTTTGTCCTGACCGGTGCTGAACTTGTGTACAGGCATTCTGCCTTCCAAAATCCCCAGTTACTGTGTGATTTCAACTGCAGCTTTATTTGGATAATCTTCATTTCCCACTCTACTTTGCCACTGCTCTGACCTGTTAAATAGTCTGCTTACGATTGAAATGTCTTTTATCTACCATATCTGGCTTATGAGTTGTAAGTCTCTGTTACTGTGTGTACAGTTCCTTGAGGTGGAAATCTCCATGTTACTCCTAAACAGTTGATAGCTGTATTGGAATTATCATTTCAGTGGAGATGGCTGTAAGACACTTGCCATTTTTTTTTCTCTTCTTGACATTGTAAAATTGACTCCAACAGACCAGTCTCTTCTCATTTTATTGTTTTACATGCATTAAGAGTGCTCAGAAAAGCAGAAGTGATTAGAAACCTTGTTGTGGATGAGTCAGAAGAGATGTAGATTTGCTCCTTCTCTAAGATTTTGGGTGAACCAGGATAAACACCTGGCAAAAGTGGTGACATAGCAACAGTAGTAACATTTACCTCCACCCTGCCCCTTACAGATTTTACATTTCAAAGTAGACACTCCACTAGGAACATTTTTCTATGAATGACTGATCATCCCTGCTATTCAAGTGTGAAACTGAAATGAAGTCTCAATTTAAATAAAACCAAATAAACACTACCATAACAAATATAAGGAATAAACAACCAGGGTAATGTGTAGTAAATAATTCTTCATTTTGAAACATTATTTATTTCAGACTAAGGTATCAGCAACACAGAGGAAGAAATTTCCTTTAAAACATATTTTAATGGGGAAGATTTCTCTTAAAATAGATTTTAGATAAAGGTTATAAATGACAGACTGAGATTTTGCTAGCATAGGGAATATGGATCTATTAGCCTGACCATTTGCTTTTACTTACTTTCCAAAATTTAGGTGATGTAGAGCACCATGCACATTCATAAACTGACCAGTGAAAAAGACATTCCTGGCTGTTGTCCAAGGCCGTTAAATGGGGCAAAACCAGTGCAGATTGACTGACTGAGAAGGAAAAGACTGGGTGTATGACTGAGTACAGCTGACACACCTTCATGCTCCTCATCCACCAGCATGAAAAAGCATTTTGGGGCTTGGCACTGTGGGATACACTATCACTAGATTAGACAGACAGCTGGGGACAAAAAGGCATAGGAAAGTGTCTTCCCTAGTAGCTTGCATGCAGCCCTGTAACCAAATATAATCTGCTGCTGCTATGTGCTGTGTTGGTTATCTTTTGATGAAGAAAATTCACGAGTAATCAAAGTTAATACAATCTTTTTGATTATTATTATTAAAGTCACACAATCCTTTTGGAATAGACACCCACCTGGCCAGAAAGAAAAACTCTGAAGAAGCTGTTAAAGAATTTGGAGCCACAGGCACACTGGGATTTTGTTTTGATCTTTCATCAGCTTAACAACAGTATAGGAGACTCTGCCTGCCATTTTTTTTTTTTTAATAAAATGCTTTCCTTGGTTGCTATGATGCACTTTCTTTGTATTTCTGCATTTGTTTTGTATTTTTCTCTTTTTTAAAGTTGTTTATATAATAATTAAGTAAGCACCTACCGTAGGTCGCAAGTTCATTAAACACTGTTACCTCTGCAGTCAGTACATTTATTCTGCTTCCTAATGTTACAGGAAAACATATCATGCAGGTCTGTGACTGGACAGGTATCAGAAATGTAAGGTCTCATGAAACATGGTTGGACTTAGTAGCTGTAGGAGATGTTTCCTTTTGGCAGGTACAAGTGATGGCCTTCTGGCTAGTGTTTTGCACCGATCTGAAAAATCAGTGGAAAGCATTACAGATCTAGAACGGCTCCCTGTAGAAGAACACAGGCTCAGAGCCTGGAGCTCCACTGTGCTTTGCTTTGTGGTGTTTGTTTCTGTTCTCTGGGATCAGGGCACTCTGTACTTGGCCAAGGAGCAGGAATAAATACCAGCTGTGAATTTGGGGCTAACTAAGAAGGCAGATTTCAGACTCAGTGCCACTGCCAGCCACACTTGCGCACAGCCCTGGATGCAGGTCCCCAACACCTCGTCCCCCAAAAGTCACCCAGAGCAGACCTGAGGGTGCTGGCAGAGCTTGGATGCCGGGAGCCACCAGAGGTCTCAGCCATCATCACCTCAGCACTGGCGGCTTCTGGCAACCTTTGTGTGCTCCCCGCGGCCTGCATCTCCCTGGATTTTGTGTTATTTATTTACAATGTGGGAGAACCACAGCGAGGAGACGCTACCCCCCTGCGGGGCCCACGGCTGCCTCGGCGGGGGGCCGCGGCTCACCTGAGGCTCGGGCGGCCCCGCCTCTCCCGGCTGTCTTTAAGGCCCTCCTCCTCTTCCTCCTCCTCCTCTTCCTCGCCCTCCTTCCCTCCCTCCATCCATCCCTGCCTCGCTCGCCGCCGCCGGGCTCTGCTTCGCCCGCCCGCCCGCCCGCCCGCCTCCCCCCCGCTCCCCCCGCCGCCAACCATGGCCGACATGAAGACGGGCATCTTCGCCAAAAACGTCCAGAAACGCCTCAACCGCGCCCAGGAGAAGGTGCTGGCCGGGGGCAGCAAGCCGGGAGGGGGCCGGGGAGAGGCAGCATCATTGCCTGGGGGGGGGGGGGAGGGGTGATAGGGGGAACGGGTCCCCCCTGCCCGGCGGCGGCCGCTCTTATATAACCGCCCCACTTACCGGGTCGGGCGTCGTGAGGGGCCAGCCCGGCTCGGCTCGGCACGGCTTTACCCGGGGGCGATGCCACCTCAGGCCTGGTCCAGCCGCCCCCCGTTTGCTCGCAGCTCGGGTGGGCGCAGGGTGGGCGCACCTGCTGGCCCCATCTCTAAGAGGATTGCCTTGCCTTTAATATCCACGCCGGCTCATCCCCTGCTAAAGCGCTCCTCATCGCCCGGCTGCCAGCGGCCTGACCAGAGCCATGGGGCTACCCGGTGTGGGGATGGTAGCCCAACGAGAGCAGCCCGAGCGCGGCTTGTGGCCACCCGCTGCTTTCTGTGGCTGTGGGTGTCTCTGGTGTATGTCGTGATGTTGGTCGAAGCATCGCGATTTGTGTTTGTCGCTGAGAAAACCCGGTGCCGATTCCTGTGATGCTCTAGCTGAACAAGCAGTAAAGTCAGGGAGAATTTGTAGGAGTTTCTGATAAAGGACCTTCGCTAATAAAAGCCAACAGATGTAAATGCTGCACGTAAATAACCCACATTTAGCTGCTCTGTGCCTCAACACTGGACCACAGGCATCAAACCAAGCAATAAAAGCATTTGTGTGTGGCTGTGTGCAGCTTCCGTATCAGCTATCGGTGCGGTTTGTTATAAAGCTGTTCTCAGTGCGAATTTGAGTCAGAGGGGTCACCGAGTGTTACGTGTCATCATCCCTTTTGAGGGCTGACAAAGCCTCGATACCCCTCTGGCAGGTACTCCGTGCTCCCGCAGGTCGTTGTCACGGGGCTCGGGAGAATTAGAAGAGATTACTTTATGCCCGCTGTTTTTCATATCTCGCTGCCGCGGAATTCCCTCTGCCTTTGTGCCGTGCGCTGAGCTCTGCAGTGCTCTAAGGAAATAAAAATCACAACTTTCATGTAGAAAAGTCCCATGTGTAATCATGTTGTTATTTATGCATCTAATGGTTGAGACTGTCACAGGCAGGCGATGGATTTTGTCTTTCAGAAGCTCGTATCTGGCTCACAAGGTCATAAAGCACTGGACTTTTCAATACCAAACTCATGATGCATTTCCATTCTTTCAGGTTTTGATTGTAATTGCTTTTGAATAAAATAATTGATTCTTCAATATTTTGAGGAGATCTGGAGACTTTATGGTGTGACTTCAGCTGGGTCAGTAGCTGGAGTAGAGGTCTACAAATACTATTTGTTTCCTGGCATCTTGGTCAGTGCTATTTGCTCGTGTTGTTCCTATTAACTGTCCAGTGAATCACAGGTGTAAGATATAAAATCATGTATATTGCTTCCAAGTGTGTCTGCTCAGCCAGGGGAGGCCAGCAGAAATGCATGGGCATCCCAGAGCACACCTGGTCCTGGTGTTGTGGCAAAGGCAGCTCATGCACTGGCCCTGGAGCAGCACCCTGGGAGTGGCCGGGGTGTGCTGGTGGGCTCTGATGGTTGGGCTGCTCTGCTTGCACTTTGGTGGTCTGCTGCACTCGGGAGGGGAAAAATTGGCTGGGTTGGCATGGATACATTGGCCTTGTCGTGGCATCTGTGGTGGCTGGTTCTTATTGTGTCCCTGGGTCTAAACATTGCATATTTACAGGGAATAAAAGCTGCCAGTGGTCTGACGCAGCAGTGTGCACCGTGCAGCTCAGTTACCCTGCTTCTTTCCCCATGGCATGCATATGGAGTTGCTGTGTGAGCTGTGCTCTCCTGTTCTCTCATCCCTATGCTTCTGGTCAGTCTTGAGTTCATCTGCGGTTGCACAACATAAGATGCAAAATCCTTCATTATTCTTGCTAAAACACCATGGTTTTTTTTTTGTTTGTTTTCAAATAAATGAATAAAAGCCCAAAAGCCCCACTCCCCCCAATGGGCATGACACATAATTGCTGTTTTTAATTTATTTATAGGGTGATTGTCATTGAGTAGATTAAATTTTAAGAGTTAAAAGTCTAGGAATTAAAAGTCTGGTATTTGATGGTGTGAACAGGATGGCTCTCTGATGGGTGTGTAATATCACACTGGCCTAGAGGGATTTTAAACACATTCTGAGTTGTTTTATCTTGTTGCCTACTCTGGATTTGAGCACCTGCAGTTTTCTTAATGTATCTCTATAGTCAACTGGCTTTATAACACATTTGTAAATAGTTTTCTATTATTTATTACTGGTGTGGCAGCTGTATTAAAAACATGGAATGGCTATAAAACATAAAGCTTTATGGAAATTGTTTTTCTAATGATGTAATCATTATCATAATTTCTTTGCAGTCTAGGAGAAATTTTAGTTTCATGGTCTAGGTAGTGTATATGCCCATATACATGTGTCTGCTCCTTATTTATATGACAAAAGCTCAGTAACACAGGAAATATCTCATTGGATAAATCCAGCTGTCTTGCATTAGAAGTGCTTAATCCAAGAGTTTCATAGACACATCCTTTGATACTATTTTCCTAGTTTAAACAAAAATTATTATTATTATTATGTGATACAGTAGACTTCTGGTATTTGTATATTAGACTTGATAACATCAATAGTGTTTTATTTTCTTATAATAGTCTAGAAATACTTGTAAATTACTTCCACCTGGGGAAACAGGTGGGGTAAATGTGTCAATGGCTTGATAAGGCAATGACATTACAAAATAGCCTATGACTAAATGAGGGTAAGGATCTAATTGTCCAAGGTGGGCTGGACCAGGCTAGTTCTCAAAATGAAACACGAATTTAAATGACCAGAAATAATTATTGGTCAGCCCGTTTTTCGTGTCATGCAAAATATGGCACTTTCAGTAGCATGCATGCCCTGACACCCTGACTTAAATTCAATTCAAGTGTCCAATGTACCAAACTGTGCTGTTCTCCACTGCCTTTCTTCAATGACTTTTTCCCAATATTCAGGAAGCCTGGATGTGCTGAGCTTGCAGCATCTGCTGGAAGCTGCCAACAGTCAGTTGAATGATCTGGATTAAAGTTTTCAATGCATCAGAGCACTTTAGGAGCCTACATCCCAGTCATAACAGTAAATGAAACACTGACATTCTTAAATATCTGCTTATACTGAAAACTGAACAGATGTATTTGTAACTCAGGCTGGCTCAGGCAGTCCCAAGGACAAGATTACTTGGATGAAAACTCTGAGTTTGTGTCCCTAGATTCCTCTGAAAACTTGAACTAAAGCTGTCAGCCCAATTTACAACACTAGTTACCTCCCTGTTCTCCCCTTTGTATCCTAGCACCTTTAACTGCACAGACTGGGTGTTGTCACAACACTTCTGAAACTCAGTAAGGCAGCTCCTGGGAGTTTTAATGGCTTTTGAAAATACAACTCATGCTTTTTTGCATGTTCAGCTTCCAGTTAGTAGTATATTTGGTTACGTCCAAAAGGTAAGGCATTAAATGCTCTAGGTCATGAGAACTTTGCAGGAGTAACTAGTCGTTAAAGATGTAGTGAAGGAGGAGGTGCCATAACTGAAAAATATAACCCCCAAGAAGGGAAACTGATAGTTCTGTACCCACCACATTCTCTGATGAAGTAGATGGGTATCTGCATTTGGGTTGTAGTCATGAAAGACATGTTACATTTATTCCATCTGCCTGCAAGTGTGATGATATGGTTCTAGCAACCTCAGGTTCATAAAAGCAAATTACTGTCTAACGGTTCAAAATATTGGCCCCATGTATGTTCTAAACACTGAACCCATGATAGTGTTATGACAAACCCCAACACTTGGGACCATGCTGGCACAGACACATGCAAGGTAGAGGCACTTCCACCTCTGAAGAGCTAATTGTTAATCCCTGAATAGACAAACAAAACCAACCAGAAGTCAATAATTTCTCATGTGAATGGTATGGTCTAAATTATGTAGCCCAGATTCTTCTAGGTTTAGGTTCTAGTGTGAAAAGCTTGCGCTTACCATTTTTTTCCTCCACTCCCCTCTCACAGAACTTGTAGAAAAGAGGAGCACAAGTGGTCGTCTGGCCCATTCTTCTGAACCAAAGTAGAATCAGCTGAACTTAAGTTATTCCATGGGAATGCTTTCCTTGCCTGCTTTTGAAAGTATTTCATGGTGGAGATTTTGCAGTTTCGCTAAAATGAATTGATGCTGTTGCTTAGGCACTTCCAGTCAGAAAGTTCTCTTGCTTAATATAAATGGCTTAAATTGTAATAAATAAATAAATAAAAAGGACCTTTATTCCCTGCTCTTTCTTTCCTTGATGTAGAGGGTATTTTCTCTTTTTGCCTCCAAATTTACAAGTGATTTCTCTACACAGTGCTTTTTTTGTCAGCATGACCTCTGATCTAACTGGGGTTGCTGCATGACCCTCCCAAGCAGGCCAAAGAATAGCTGCTCGTAAAATATTGATTGGTTTTAATTGTTTTAATTTCTGATATGTAAAACGTAGAGGTAGATTTTGATCATCTGGCTGCCAAGTATGTAAAAAAGGGGAGAGGAAACACTTAGGGCACCTGCCTGTTAGGTTCTCGTGTGACACTTTCCTTCCTGCATGAGGGAAGGGAATCAGTTTTTCTGTTTCCAGTTTTCTCCCCATATGCAGTAACAGCCACAATACTGTGATGCCTTCCTCATTGTCACTTAGCTTCCATCAAGCGATGAAAGTGCTGTTTCCTCAGTTTTATGGGGATCGATATCTCCACATTCACTGACCAAAGTTTCGTCAATACCAAGGTGATCTCTTCCTCTGTTCTTCCTTGACAATTATGTCTTTTCACTTTTTTTTTTCCATCTCCTCTTTTAGTTCTTGGTTGTCCATTTGTTCTTCTACCATTCTCTCTACAAAGCAGTCTCCTGAAATTTATCTGTCTCCATGCATTTCACATTTCACTGAGACATATATATATATATTCTTTAGAAAGGATCTGCTGCTAATTTGTTGGGCTTAGGTCTGAACAATCTTCTTTGCTACACCTTGCCCCTCCAGAAGATCCTTTATCCCTTGCCTGTTCGTATTGCCTAAGACTCAGTGCTTCTGAACCAAGGTCTGCCCCTTTGCTAGTGCTCAGAGGGGCTGCCATGAGTGGTCCCCAACTGCTCCACTGCACAGTGCTGCCTTCATGCTGTGGCACGAGTAGGAGTCAGACTTTCAGGGTGTGTACTGGGGAGATGCTGGGGCTCCCAGTAGCTTTGGCATCTCCCTCTGCTTATCCAGTCTTGCAAAGAAATGAGGGAATGTCTTGCTGTGCCTCCAAGCACCAAATAGATTTGAAACCTCCAGTTAATGTATGCAGTTTCCCCTAGGAAGAGGATCGCAGCTCACTGAACTCACCTGCAGATGGCAGGGGGATTCTTCCACCTTCCCAAAATACACAAGGTGGAGGGGGTTCACCCCCACCAAAACCTCTGGCAGGAGTCACTGCCTGCTCTGCCAGTCCTCCTACTCACCTCAGGGACTGAGGAGTGGTGTGGGAGAAGGGGTAGCAGATGGCTCTACCGCTTCAACAGGGAGAGCATTTTCCTTGGGGAGCTGTTGTCTGGTTTGATTCACTGGGCTTGGCTGCAAACTCAGCTGTTTGGAGCCTCCAGTCCCGAATGTGTCAAATGCTGGGTCTCACTTCCCTAATGCTCCACAGTATCTGTGCTGCATGGTGCTGAGCCTTTGCTGTTCTTGAATATGAGATAATTTGATCCTGCCCAAATGAACAGCTAGTTTGTCAGTAGTTGCCAGAATCTTAAACCAATGAGCAACTTGGAAAAGCAATCGTATACCTGCTAACTGAAGTTCATTAATCCGTTTGAGTGTAAGGTAAATCATAGGCCTTCGGTAAAGAAACGTGTAACGTGTTTCCAAAGTTCCGTTCGTGCTAGGAGAAAGCTAAGGTAGGAAACAGCCTGTTCCTTTTCTCGGCCTTTCTTTGTTTTCTCAGTAATATTCGTCTTTATCTGTAGGACAGGAGCAATTGTAAGACACTGGAGCTGGGGACTGGTGTGGACAAGCACTTGGTACAGTTCTGTTCAGGTGTTTTCTAACTAAGAAGTTTGGCAAGGCAATGGGAGAGTTCAGAGGCCTTTCTTTGGGCCAGGGCACAGAGATGTTAGGGGCTGGACCATATTTCAAGTCTCTTACTCCCAGTGCCCCACTACTACTGCTCAGTTATTTCTCTTGTTCCTTCTTTTTCAACCCCTCTTATTTTTATGACAAAAAGCTCCTGCTTACTTCCAGATAAGATCCTCTGCTTTGTTCTGCCTGCCTCTGTAGTAGATTAATTCCTTTGATGCTCCCTTGAATTCTCAGCTTGGAGTCTTTCATCCCACTTTTTTGCACCTACAAGATTGTTAAATCTGTAGTTTATGGTGATACAGAGCCCAGTGATACAGCCTGTGAGCTGCAATCAATCCTCTTTATCTATGATACAAAAGACAAGAGGAATGCTTGCCAAATCCCTGGGCTGTCGCTAAAACAAACCATTTGAAAAATAATGTATAGTCTAGATTAACAAATGGAAACCCTTACTATTTTTCCAGAAACATTTCACAAAATGCTGTTGTTGTAACATATACATATGCTCATATGTGTGTCTGCACATGCTGAGAACTCTCAATCCAGGTTTGTTTGAAAAATACTAGAAGAATAGACTGATACCTTATTTTCTCAAACCTGCATTTTGTTAAAAATTAAAAGTTGCCTAAAGAACACAGAGAATCTGAATTTCTTTTTCCAGATTGTGATTGTCAGT
This sequence comes from Anser anser, assembly GCF_964211835.1. NCBI lineage: Eukaryota > Metazoa > Chordata > Aves > Anseriformes > Anatidae > Anser > Anser anser. Next base: position 100,880,846 of record NC_139721.1, on the reverse strand, counting down.
GAATGTTTCCTTTTATTGAAGTGTAAGGGTTTGGTGTGTAGCAGAGGTAGATGATGGTCTGCAGTGCTATGGGAACACAGTTATTTCTACCGGTGATTCACACTTCAGGTTTCAGCAAAGCCTAATTAAGTGACCCACCTGCATGAGGGTTAATATGTGTAAGCACAAAGATAAAACACTGCATATAGAGAAGTTTAATTGAATAAAGATGATGCATTTTCTGTGAAAAATAATCAGTCTTTGAGATCTGTGAAAATACACTGATTTTTCACATAAAATTTATATGCTTGGTTTAGATTCAGGGAGTTGTTTAAAACTTGCATGCAGGACATGTAGAGAAGTAAAAAAAAATGTGATATTTTTATTAAACCTGTGCAGCTCTGTGTGTGGATGCCATTATCAGCTTAATCTGCTTTTAGATTTGTTTATGTGGGTGGAACAGCGTTATCTTTTCATGCTGCTCTAGCCACTCTACAGCGTTTGGATGAACTTTTAAAATACATAAGATATACTGCTGAAACATATCAGCTATGATCATGAAATCATTTTGCCAAAATAAAATGATGAACAATTTTAAGTATAGGACAAATTTTGTTCCTTATTTTTACATAAGGAACAGTTAATAGGCTAATCAGATGGGAAATAATTTAATTGACTGTTTCATGTTTTCCAGGTCTGTACTAAACACCTTTGTATCACAAGGGTGATAGAAGGGCTAAAATCAAAGGCAGACCAAAGAAAAAGTGAAAAGTCAAGGGTAAGCTCAGGCCTGAAGAGAGGAAAGGAGCAGGTTGGCCCAGTCTTGGCTTAGGGCAGCAGTCTCTGAAGCTGACCTTGGTAAGGGAAGAAAAACAGAGGAAGAAAAGCATACGATGTTAAATGAAGGAGCTCCAGGCAGGGCATGGCTGTATGCTGCAACCACAGCACTGTCACTGTGGGACTGCATTCAGGAAGCGTTAAAGGAGCAGATTCATTACATGTGAAACAGCGAGTGGAAAACAACCACAGCAGAATGAGGTCAATGTCCAGGTGAGAAGATGCCTGAACGAGGTCCAGAAATAAATCTGATGTTTTCAGATGAGACATGAATTCAAAATATGGAATTTGGGTTTCAAGAAATGTGGAAGTATAACAATACAAGGAAATCCTTTTGATTTTAAAAAAATACTACAGCCCTCCCTCTATGTTCTGAAATGCCTTCTGGATTAATTCATAAAATAAAAAAAAATTAAAAAAAACATATTCCCTATGATGTGACGGTGTTGCAAACTGCCAAAATGTGACTTGCTCATCTTTAAGTGTTGTCCTACTTAATTCTCAGCAAAAGTGTGAGCAGAATTAGTATCAGCACAGTTGCATCTTCCTTCATGTTTGTTCATCTCCAATCTCTCCCTCTGTTCTTTTAGGGCTACCTGAACAAATTATTGCAAAGTTAACCACCAAAGCAATTTACCAAAAAAAAATCAACTTTTGTTGCAGCATCTGGTTCCTTCAGAGGTGAGCACAGCTGCACTCTCCAAAGATGATTGCATGTTTAAAAATCAGTACCAAGCCTCCAAACACTGCAAGCTTTCTACTGAAAGGTCATTTTGTTATATTTGCCCTCCGTTTTGTACGAGAGGTGGGGCAGACAGAGTGGAACCTGGCTTTTCACTTGGCATCTGCAGGGCTGACCAAGGTCCTCCCAGTGATGGGAAGCTGGGAATAAAGTGACAGCACCCCACATGGGCAAGACTGGGGAAAAGCTGAAAGACAGAGAAGGTGAAATGGAGAGCAAAGTTACCTAGCAGTTAAGACACCAGTGCATAAAAGCAAATGTGTAAGCTGAAGCAGTCCTCACTGGGCTATATTCACAAACTTTATTTTTGTAGGAAGCTCCAGCTGAGTCCACAGGAATTTCAACCAGCTGGTTACCTTAGGATGTAGCCTAGCAGTTCTGTCACTCCACATTCAATGGAGTCAAGGTGCTGTGTGCTTTTGAGCTTACTTCTGCTGTCTGCTCCTGTTGTATTTCAAGTCAAACAACAAAAGAAAAACAACCTCCTATGAAATCTCTAGTTCCAGGCAGGGTCTAAAAAGCATGCTTCAGAGAAGGCAAACCTTGCAGATGTTTTACATGGCTGAAGAAGATTTTATTCTTAATACCACCCTAGCATTATGTTTGCCTGTAGCACCAGTCCAAGATTATATTTGTTGCAAGCATAGTGCCAGCGTTTTTTGCCCAAAGTTGCATATTAGGGTAAAAATAAATGGTAATTCACAAGTTGGCTGAGAATCCAGGTCGATTTGACAGCCAAACTGAAAAACAAATCCGGAAGGAATTTAGGCGACTGTTAGCTGACAAACACACCTGCCTTTTATACGGCATCTTACCCAGTCAGATCTCCAAGAGTCATGACATAGCAACATGGCAGGACAGAGAGGAGCAAGCTCTAACTGACAAATATTTTAGGTCAAGAACACACGTTCTCAGACTGCAGAATGAACGACAAGTTTGAGTATGGTGTGTTTTTTTGTCAATGTTTCAACTTCTACTGTGCTGTTCAGTTCTGTTTTTTTTGTTTGTTTGTTTTGCTTTGCTTTGGTCACTTTTCAGGAGGATCTATTTATGTGAGCAATAACTTTTGTGTGTGTTTTTTTGTTGTTGTTGCTTCTTTTGTTGTTTTCTCCCCACTCTAGTATACAATTTTCAGTTTGACTATGAAGTAAGCTATTTAATAGTGTTGTTGGATTGCTTATTAGTATCTGGTATGAGAAATGTTTTAAGGATTGAAGTAGTGATATAAACCCAGCACAGACTTTTCCCTTCTCTGGCTGAAAGAAGGATTTTTTTTCTTACACTCCCTTATATAAAAAGATTTCTTATTTGCATGAAAGGAGTCACCAATCAAGCAAAATTTATTACGCATTAATAGATCTTGGAATATTTGCACATTTAATGGATCTGGGAAAAAAAAGGCAGTGAAAAGTCAGTCTCAAATGCAAATCAGTTGTCGTTCCTCTTCTCTCCCTCTGCAGTTCAGGGTATTCTCAATTCTGCTTCTGGGAAGCTGTTGCCATTAAGTGTTGACCAAAAAATAATAGAAAACCTCGGGGATTGTGATGAATTCCTGTCTTTTTCATTGTCTTACAATAAATAAGTAAAATAAGTGAAAATAGCAGCAGAAAAATGGAGAAAGACTTTCTAAAAAGGGTCGCAAACTCCTTTCCATTCTAAGATCTATATACCAGCAGGTTCCCTTTCATCTAAACCAGCTTTAGCTATAGCAGTAGTGAGCCAGGTGCTTTCCTCTCAAGTCAGAGTTACCTGCTGTACTACTAGGAAGTGTTAAATGAAGAGCATGTTTCATTCAAAATTTTTAGTTCTGGTGCTTTTGAAGAGGCTCAGCTCCTCCTGACCTTCTTCACTTCATTTAGGGTTGTTGGAACTCAATTCCTTATTCCTGAACTTGCTTTTCTGTGCAGCTGGTACCTGGCTGTGTGACATGGAGGGTTTCCACTCTCCACCCCTCAGGTGTCTAGAAATGGAGACTCCAGTCAGATGCAGTAATTGGAGGTAGTAATGCTTTTGGTTATCCCATGAAAGTACAATTCATTGTCTACAACTTCGTCTCCATCCGGCATCTGCCCTAGCAAAATATGAGTTTTCCAAGCCCTTACTTGGTGAGGCAAGAAGCAAGGTGTAAAGCCCTGTGCCTGGGCAGGGGTATATTCTCTGTGTACTGCAGAAGGGAGAAATTGCATTTGTGTTCTCAGTGAGCTAGGAAAAAATGCAGTTCACATCCTAAACAGTTTATCTGGTTTTCTTATCCCTAAACTAATGCTTTTGAGAGAAAGAGAAGAATTTAAGATCAGATTAGTTTGCTGCACAACAGCAGAATTGTTGAACAATTACAAAATAGACAAGTAAAAGGCATACACTTCACACTGATACGTGGTTGGACTGGACCTCCATTGAAGTAAGTGAGAATAATCAGCGGGAAACCTTGCGTTCACTGAAATGAATGCTGGACTGCCCCAGGATGCTGGTTACAATGGGTCGCTGGTAGGCAACCAATGTCTGTATGACATAAAAAAGCCACTAGGTAAGTTCCCTTGCTTTACCACATTTGCTGTAAGGGTCTATCTGTCTGGAATGGGGCACAATAGATTTTCTTTGTAGATGTTCAACAAAATGCAACTGTTTGAAGAGAAGGCATGGTATTTTCCTCTGTCCTTTTCCATAATTCTTAGGAACTAAGATTTAAAAAAAAAATGTCTTTCACATATGCCATCTTAAAGAATTTTGTCATAACTTGATGTGAATATGGCAAGCAAACACACTCGTGTTAATATAAATTGAACCCAAACAGATGGCTGCATTGCTTTTATATAATCTATGATGCTATGAGAATTAAATAACTCAGTCTTAAAGCATTTGGAGTTTAGTAAACACTGAAGTAGTTGGGTCCAATACCCACTAGATAGTACCAATATAAGAAGAAAGTGATACAATGGTCAATGGTTAAGGCCAGCACCTCCTGATGAGAATTTTAGTTTTAGTGGGGCTAGCTATTTAAAATTAAAGGGAAAATTAGCAGCTTCTCAATATCTTTACATATACTGAAAAATTATAAAATAGGACTAGAGGTTTAAATAGGGACAAAAATCAACACTGATGTGTCTGGCATAAAATATTTTTATAGAAGTATTATAAAAATGACTAATAGCTGAGATTTACAATTAATATCTCATATCTTCCAGAAGAGTGTACGTGTAGAGAATAAAATCCAGTTACTCTGTATTATGTAAACCTGACATATAGTAAAGAGCGTAATTTCAAAACAATGGGTTATTTTCTAATCCTGGATGTGTAGACATGTAACGTTGCTTGGTCCGTAAAATCTGCAGTAGCTAATTTTACCAGAGACATGAGAAAATGCCTGTACTCCCATCTGGCATCTGACTGATCCTTTAGTCTCTGACAAGCGTAGGAGTGATAAAACTCTTCCTTTCTTGCCCCCTTCATCAGAAAAGGCAATGATTTATATGTATTGGATAAATCAGGGAAGGGTCTTTCATCAGCACAAGCTCTTCTGTGATTCATCCTCATGCCAAAAGACATTTTACTCTGTCGGTAATCTCACTGAAATGTAGTGGACTATCATATAGCAGAAAGAAATGTGCAGAAAGCAGTGTCAGCTAGCTTTCCACCCAGGCTACGTTTATTCCCATTGTCTTTTTCTTTTTTATTTTTTTTCCAATGTTTTGAGTTGTTTTAATACAAAACCTGATCTTTAATTGGATTGTGTAGGAGTATAGTCTGAATAAAAGAATTCCAATCAGAGCCACACATTGAGAAACACTGATTACATCCATCACAGTAGTTAGGCTTTATGCCTATTACAGATTGTGATGAACTTGGTATCAAATCACAGTAGTACCCATTCTTTAAAGGTCTTCCTGCTCATGATGATTTTATTGGCAGCAGGATGCGGCTCTGTTTGTTAAATGTAATTCAGTTCATTATGCTAGCACAAGATTATTGCTACATGGTCTCCATACTGGCTCTGTGTGGGACTGAATTTAGTCATAGCTAGATGCATGGTTTTCTGCAAATTACATCTGGTAATGTGTATACATATATTCTAGTGTAAGGGGAACCTTATTTTGAGTATCCCTTCAATATCAGAAGCCATGTTTCTCCTTGCTTTTAGGGAATCTGGCTGGCAATGTCAGCAGCAAATCTGTCCTGTGATCATAAAATTCCTGGTTGACCTTTCCATGTTGACCTAGCCATGGTCTGCATAAATTGATACTTCTGTTTTGCTGATACTGTAAGTTTTGTGGCTAGTTGTAACTGTTTCAGTAAATTTAAGCAAACCTGCACACTTATAACAACTGGGGGGAAGTGCCTGACACTGACTTTTGTGCTAAAATTTTGCAAGGGTACATGCATGTTCACTTGCTCAAGCCTTTTGCTTGCTACCCTTGCAACAAATACCTACGCACAAATACAGAGGGCTTAATAGATCAGTCTGGGACCGTCTGTCACTGTTTTTAATCTTGCTAATTTTTCTTTGCCTGTTTGTACCAATCAGTTGATGATACTTGGAATATGCGTGCAGTTTGATTGCTCCCTTTTCATTTTGCACATGTCTTACACTGTATTTTGTTTTGCTTCATTTGAGGTCTGAAGGTGTAAAAAGCTTAGGCTGTTCCCAAAGAATTACTGACCTAAAATACGGTCTGTTTTTCACCTCCTTTGATTTTTCAGAGTAACTTCACAAGAAACAGGGTAGGACAGTGTATCAGGCTGGTTTTATCATATTTTGGAAAAATAAGGGCTTTTTTTTTTTTTCCTCCATCTTATAAAAGACTTTAGCATGGATTTACTGAAAATGGGAGCAAGTAAGTCTTCCTTTTTTTCCCTGTGATTAGCATTTCTCAGTGCATTTCTTAATCACATACACGGACTGTAGAGTGTCCATCACTGCCTCTTCCTCTCTTTCAGTCAGGCCTGTGACTGATCTTTCATTTAAGTTTGGATTTAGAATCACAGAATAATTTGGGTTGGAAGAGGCTTGTCGATGCCATCTAGTCCACCTCCAGCTCAGAGCAGGGACATCCTCAAAGCTAGGTCAGGTTGCTCAGGACTGTGTCCAGGCGTGTCTTGAATATCTGCAAGGACAGAGATTGCCCAGACTCTCCGGGCAGCCTGTTGCAGTGCTGCACCATCTCATGATGAATTTTCATTGCTCTATTTTTCTTTCTGTGCTCCTCTGAGTAGCCTGGCTCAGTCTTCTCTATATTGGCCAGTTAGATATTTAGAGACAGAAAACAGAGTAAGGTAATTTCCTTCCCTTAGCTCCGTCTTTTCGTGGCTGAACAAGCCCAGCTCCCTTCTTATGCCAAGCTCCAGCCCTGAGCATTCTAGTGGCCCTCCACTGGCCTCTCTCATTTTCCCACATATTTCTTCCGATGTGTAGCCCAGAAGTGGATGTTGCAATGCTCCTGGTGCAACCTTATGAACACCGAACAGTGAAAATGAATCATTGCCCTTGACCTGAGTCTACACTGCAGTCTTGGCCTTTGTCTACACAAAGATCAGCTGGATTTCGGGGTGCAGATCCTCAACAGTATAGATCAGCAGCAGTTTTCTCATGTAAGAAGAACTGAGAGTTACAAATAAGAATGGGGAGGAGGGAAAAAGCTTTTAGGTACCTTGAAAACTCTTGTTATTGATGGATTTCATGATGACTTTGTGAGATTTGCTGGAATGAACTAATTAAATGCAACACCTATTCATCCCCTTTGCCACTGTTGTGTTTTGTCAGCCTGTACAGAAGATGGGTGTTGCATTGCAGGAGCAAGGTACTGCCTGCCCCAAAGTGGAAACCAACCTCTAGAAAAATGCAGGAATTCATTCCACATGGATAAGTTAAACTCTAGATTAGAGTCTGTCTTTGGCTCATATAGGTGAATCTGCAGTAACCAATGGAAATGTATCTGGTGTAGCTGAGAACACTTTTTAAAATATGTTGATTCATCTTCAGCTTTTGCTTAATTGAGGCCTGGGTTGCTCCTCTTGCTTTATTTTATGGGCTTGTGAAAGATCCTGTTGAGCAGCAAAGCAATGGCAATGCCTCTCTGCAGAAGTTCAGGATTCAGTCCAAGGTGATTTATTAGCTTATGAACCAAATCTCTAATTGAAGGGACCACAGGGAGTGAGTGGGTCTGTAAGTGTAGGAGCCCTGCTTTTCAGACTGACTAGATAAACTTGGGAATTCCTTCAGGATATTTAGCTCCAGCCTATCTTTGTGATACACTTAGAGTGCCATTCTATCTTCTAAACTTTTTCAGTATACAGCAGCAGCAAAAATATCATAATTTCATCATAATCATAATTGCAGCACCTATCAGCTTTGTGATATCTGTGCTCTGCTGCTAACTTGCTCCCGTAATGTTTCTGGGGGGCCCAATAACATCAAATAAAATCTTTCAGCAAGTGATTTACCAGGTGGAATTGTTTCTCATTGCAGGGAAGAAAGACTCTCCCCAGACGTTCTTCCTTTTCCACACAGATACACTTTATGTAATGAGTTTGAGATTTTTTGCATTTTGTCCAACACTTCCCATATGCATTTACTGCGTGGGACTAGTTTCAGGCATGTTTTGCATGTGTGCCGTGTGGTTGCTTGATATAAGCGCACACTGTACATGCTCTGATGTTGTCTGCATTGATACATTTCTGCCTTGGGACTCTTGTCCTGGCAAGGGTGTTTCTTCACATCTTCACGTTACCTGTTGTGATGCCGGATTTTTGCTATGGAAACCTCTAACACAGGATATATATATATATATATGTATAAAATTACTAATTTGAAGATAACTTGCTGTTATCTGAAGTGGACGTACAGAGGTGTATTCTCAAGTGCTCTATAAGCTCACCTAAATCTCCTGACTTCACTGGCTTTATGTTCTTTATTTTACATCAGGTGAAAATCTGTCTGACTGCTGGTGGTTTTATCTACATTACCTACAGATAAAACCGGTGGTTTTATCTACATTAATTTTAATGTTCTTGCTCTGGGAAACTGTGGCCTAGGAAAACCCCATGGACATGCAGAGCCTTATTGAAAATATATTTAAGGATCACACATACAAATAGAGCAAGTATCATTATACATACGACAGATCTTACCTGTTTGCTGAAGATTACGCTGCCCTCTGAGGCAGACAGAGATGTTCAATTAATAGAGGCGAGATCCTCCCATGATTCCAAAAGCACTGAAAAAGTGTGAAATGGAAAAAAGTAGGCATCAAAACTCCATCTTTAATTGCTTTTTTGGTGTTGTTCCAGCTGTCAGGGCCCTGAGGGCACCAACAGCCCTCACTGTCCCAGCCCAGCCAAGCCCTGGGCCTCTCCCCACCCTTACCTGTGGGACCATGGCCCCATTTCAGCCACCCAGCTTGGCCCCCTGATGGCATAGCTGTGCTCACCCCACTCCCCAGAACCAGCAAAACCCCTCCCAATGGAAGTGGTGCCTAAGCAGGACCTAGGTAAAGTCTGAGTAAAGGCTTTTAAAAGTGTTTTTATCCATAATGAGCAGCTACTGCCATTTGCATTGTCGTCTGACCTGTGTTGGCTCTGCTCCCTCCCTTCGCTTGCTTCTGTGTTGAGGAACTTGCAATATTTAATGTAACTTCATTGTTCTTCACAGTGTGGAAATGGATTGCACACAAATTGATCGATCTAGGCAGGGCATGCAATGTTACTTTATGGTCCGAACAGTGTACTGTGGCTGCTATAGGTACATCTGTAGCCTATTACTAGTTTTAAACAAGTTCTCTCTGGAAGCTGCTGATCTAGGAAGGGCTTTGGACCCTTAATCTTCATCTCAACCCTTGAATATTTGCCCCCAGATAAAGAGGTAGTGTTTTTGTTTTGTTTTGTTTTTGGGGGGGTGGTAATATGCCCCACTTAGGGGTGCAATACACACCTGGCCAGTCTCAGTTTTAAATGCCCCTCTGGAGAGCAGTTTCCAGCGGCATAATGAAGAGCAGGCATTGAGCAGACAGAGCAGCCATTTCAGATTTCTTCTTGTATTCATCCCCATATGTATGTTACTGTTGCTACCTGTCCCAAGTTCTATGAAACACAGGTTTTTGTCCTCTCTTTTCCTGTAGAGTCAGGATGATCCAGGTAAAGGATCTGAGTAAAGCTGTAAGATCTGGGTAAATCAGTCAGGAAGGGGTGCGAGCAGTTCTCGAAGTCAAAGGCAGTGGAGAATGTAGAGCTTTCCGCTGCAGTATAATAAACTTGGTAAATGTGGACTTTTTCCTAATGGCGTCTGTCATACAAGGCAACTGAGATGTAACATGTAAATGACTAGGTATTTCACGTATCATTGCAGGTATCTGCTTCAGAAGAAGTTGCAATACGAGAGTATATTGGGCAGTGGTTTGGGTCTAGCTGTGGCCAACAGGTGGTTGCTTAGGAGAGGGAATTAAGAAATGGGCAATCCTGCAACATTGCTTCCACCATTCCCCTTTGTCAGAAATTATAACTGCATATTTAATAGCATTTTTATAGATTTTTGATTATGTATTTATTTAGATGTTGCAAAAGTATGAATATATTCAAAATGTTTTGCTCTCAGTTCTGTTATATTCCTTTTTTTTTTTCTGACAAGGCAGATATCTTGAAGTCTAGGATAGACCACAAATATTCTTTACCTAATAATTTTTTGCTAACTCATTTTGCAGGCAGTGTGTGTTTTGTAGTTTCCAGTCTGTGTATAATATGCAGTTAATATACTGAAAGCCAAAATGCAGACCGAATGTAAATCCAGTGGTAAAATTCTGTTCTGCTGGAGACAAGAGATCCAGAAATCTACATTAAATAGTCTGTAGTATCCTTTCACCTTTAGGATGTGTACAAGTAAAAATGTCTGTGTCATCTCTGAAACTGTTCAAAAGATTTGTGAACTACTGGTGTATTTTGCAATATTAAGTGGATGCAATACATATTTTTGTCCCTTCAATAAAAGCACAAAACAGAGTGTGGCATTTCTTTTATTTCTCCTAGATTGGTCATATGGTCATATTTATTTATTTTTTTCTTCTACTTTTAAGAAACATCCCCCACCTCTCACCCTTGAAGTATGTGGGGATGGGAGGGAGTGGGAAAGGTGTGGGCACAAGACTGCTAATTGCCAGGGCAGCTCAGAACACAATGTTTTAGATTTTTTTCATATCTTCTGTTATGTAATGCCAATGATAGCTCCCTGAAATTTCTTTCTAAAAGATCAGGTTGAGTCCACTGACAGTCAAAAAATACCTCTAATATTGTGTGCCTGCATGCAGTTTTCATTAGAGGTTATTGTTTTTCTCCGTGGACAGAACAAAAGAGGCTGTAGAAATCATCTGTTAACCTGAGACAGCCCAGATGATAAAAATCTAGTTCCAGTAGTTTTGTCCGTACAGTGGAAGGATGTCAGGAAATCATTAGATCTCATCAGCTTTAAAAAGGTTTTCATCTTAACACTTCTCTAATTTTTCTAGCACTGAGCCTTTTGTTGCAGTGTTCTGTTAGGTCACCTTCGAGGACATGGGAAACTTTTCTGTTTATTATTTTGAATTGCCTTTGCAAATCAAAGAGCAGTGACAAAGCAATTTGAATATTCTACAAGCGATTCCTCTGGTATAAACTGTGAAGAACATAAATACAATTATTACAGCTGGTAGAAGTTTTCCCATTAAAATTCTTCTCTGAGTTGAGAACAAAATGAAGTTTCTGCTGAAAAATGCCCCATAGTGCATTAACTGTTGAGTATTTTTTGTTTGTCAATTACTTTCACCATGTTCCTAAATTATTTTCATTTAATTCACAGCACAACAAACAAAAGTAATTATACTTCTTGCTGTTCCAAAAGCCCCTTATTAAAAAGTTAGAGACTGCAGCATAAAGTCATGTCATCTAATTTTCTTCATTTTAGTAAACATTTCTGCTGGAAGTTCATTTTCCATTTAACCTCTATGAATTAAAGATTTTTTTTTGGCAGCCTAATTGTCGTAAAACCAGAATAACATCCATTTACAAAACTAACAAAAATACTAGTTTTTCCCTATAAAGTCAGAAAGTTTGGGGGAAAAGCTTCTGATTTCTTTTTTTTATTTTTATTTTTTAAATAAGATACATTTTTAGCAACTTGTTGAAGCTCAGCATATTAACTGCTTTAAAACTGCTTCTCCCTTTTTTGCTATCTTAAGTGTTGCTCTTAAGTGTTACTGTGAAATTGGTCTGCAGTTCTGGCCATATAGACTTCTTTATTTTTCTTGCTTTTTCATGATTTTGTGTTTGTGTGTGTGTGTGAGCTCTTTAGTCTTTACTGTTGTATGACAGTTCCAATGACACATTGGAGTACTTAGCTCAAGAGATTAATTTTAATAATCATCTTCAGACAGAAAACTTGTTCATCACAGCTGTACTATGGAGGAATCCAGTTAGAACCTCAAGGGAAGTTCATAAAAGGTCTAGATATGATGAGGGAATTTCAGGCAGAAAAACAGATTACCTAAATGCTGAGCTGCAACACAGTGAATCAGACAAATGACTTAATGTATGTCTAGTTGGATTGCATGGATAAGGTATCTAGGGCAATGACGTGCTTCTTCTAGAGCACTTTTGCTGTGAATGCCTAGAAAACAACTTTACATGACCTCAAGTTTATGGATTACTGGGAAGACAGGAGGGGGAGTTGTGGAGAACAGAGTCTGAATAGTCAGTCCAGTGTCTCTGAAATCCATGTATGTATAGAAGTGTTGAAAATACCTCAAAAGAGATGATCAAGAAGTTGGGTTTGTGTAAATACAACATTCAGTGAGAGAAGTAAACAGAACACTTCCAACCCTTTCCTGTGAAAAGGACTCCTAAAAGAGTAGATGAAAGTGTGATGGTTTCTGGACTGGTAGAGAAGTGCGTTACAGGGTGGAGGCTAAACATAGGGATGGTAGAAAATCCTGGTTTTAGGAGGAAGAGAGTGAGCAGAATTAGGGAGGGCATCTGTTTCTATTTTTTTGTTTGTTTGTGTGTGTGTTTTTGTTTGTTTGTTTTGTCTTAAGGTCTGTCCAAACAAGAGATTGGTTGAACCCTTATCACTTCAAATAAGAAGCAGGCAGAGAAAAAAGAGTCTGGCTAATGTCCCCAGCATCACACAAACTTGGACCTGTAGCTATCGCTGCCTGTTGGAATAGATGATGTATTTGGGCTGACTTCAGACTGGTGCAGGTTTCCTAAGGCAGGATAACGGATGGGATGATGATCCAAAGCAATCTAGCAAGCAAAATCAGCAATCTGAAAATTTGTAAAAATGAACAAGAGCCAACAGTACAAGGCCCGTCCAAGAAAGGAGAACTCGATTTAGGAGTTATTAGAGCTAGTGGAGGAATGTTGATGAAAATGGCAAAGGTAAACTACTTGCTCAAGCCAGCTACATTACGATATAAGCTGTCATCCGTTGTATAGTTTGGGGCAAAAATCCCTTGAAAAATAGATATTAGATGTACAATGAAGTTGAGGGGAAAAATGACATGCGACAAAGAGTTGAGGAAATTTACTGTTCTTAGTCTAGATTAGGAAACACTAAGTCCAGAGGTGATAAGTCTTCTCATATGTGAAACTACTTGCTATTGCTTTCCTTTGGAGATGATGGTGTTCAACTGTCCTCTGTCAACTGGACACATGACAAAATGCAAACACCTTAAAGTGAAAACAAAGAAAGGGTTGGGCTGCTTATTAGAAAAAATGTGGACTTTAATGATAATGAAGCAATGAAACTGGCTACCAAGTCACTACTACTACTACTACTACTACTACTTGGTCATTCCATGCTTTATTTTATTTACTTGTATTTTATAGAATAGGTCAGACTTATTTTACTTAGGTATAGGTCAGACTATTTTACTTATGTTTTATTTTATTTACTTGTATTTTATAGGATAGGTTAGAGCAACGTGTACCAGAGTGGGATGAACAGCATGGGAGAACAGAAAAATGATGTCTTGAGGTTTGCTACTCCTTACGGTTATGAAGTACAAATGAGTCTTTACCTAACTGATGAGAGAAGTCAAAATGTAGTTATGGTAATATAAATATAAGTCTTTTCACAGCTCTGAGCTATTTAATTTAGAACACCAAACCTTTATTATGGCCTGTCAAGCTAGATCAACCTCTCCATATAGGAAGATAGATTAGAAGCTCTTTCAAAGGGAGTACCACTAAAGGCTTGAACCCACCAAATAGTATTAAGGATAGAGAAACAAATCTGAAATAAAACCTGATGCTTTATACTTGCCGAGGGTAAGCAAATTGGGCTAGTGCGCAGTACTTATATGAGGGATGGCAGATACTGTTGCACACTGCCTTAACTCAGAACAAGATTTAGGGAGTGGTTCAGAGGCTTTGAATTCTATAGGTAGTCATAATTTTATTTAGGAGAGCAATTTTTAGTTGTTCAAGTATTTCTCTTGCTGCCTTTAATAGATCTTGTGCTTTACTTGAAATCTCTGTATTGGTCACTCTTGGGAAAACAGTTGTGGAGCCAACTCACGCTCTAGGACAGGTGTACTCTGGCAGTCTGCTATTTTATTTTCTAGAAAGCAGCGTAGCTGCAAACTCTGAGCCACTTAGAAGACATAAAAGTAAAGTGAGATACTTACTACTGGGCATGATGTATGAACATTTCATTAAATCGTAGATAATTTTCCCTAGGAAGGGAAAATTGACTGGAAATAATGCACCTGGAAAAGCAGGGAAAAAAGCAAAATAATGTCAGGAGAGTAAAACTAACCATTTAGGGGGTTTTAGCTTCAGATGTGTTAGTCATAATTCCACAGATGGAGCCTTGCACTGGTGGCTCCTCAGCTCTGTGCAGACATCATATGCTTAAATATGTATGTAGCCAGAGGAGAACTTTATGAAAGAATCACTTCTTTTGTTTCTTGAGATAACTATTACAAAATCAAATTATATACTAGTTATTGTCTAACAGCACATAGTGTGGTAATAATAAATCCAGGAGAAGATCAAAGCTGCATAGTGAGTTTCTAATGGTTGTGGAAATGTAATTTTCATGGTGAAATTTTCGTTGGGCATCTAAGATCTCATGATCACCAGAAATACTGAAACCTGTTTTCCAGTGGGACCGTGTCTCTTGCTCTGGTGGATTGGTCTATGCTGCGATTCAAAGACGGCTCTTGTCAAAGTCCAGTTTGCCAGAAAACCTTTAATTGCACCATCAGGGACACCAGAGAGACCAACCACATGGGGGAAAATAACTTGACTGCGAAAAAAATTGTCTATTGTCTGAAGTATGAGCCCTGGCTGGAGTTTGATTTGCAATCAAGGCATCAATAACAATACTTTTTAACATGAGTGTCAATTCTCTTCTATTTCTAAGAATGCTTGCATGTGGTCTTTACTCCATCAGGATTGCTGTAAAGTTTGTCTTCTGTGACCTGTGATGTGGAAGAATCGCATAATCTGATAATGAGGAGTTTGGAAATACTTTCATTTTATATGTATTTTTGGTGATTGCACTTTCTCAGAAGTTTTCTGGTTTTGTCACCAAAACAATTTTTAAATCAGAACAAAAATTACAGACCCAAAGTTTGGAACCTTGACTATACACTCTTTAAGTTCTTAGCTGGGATGGCTAAAGAAACCTTGGTGTCTGTTCAACTAATAGGTTTTCTTTTCTAGGTTGTCATTTCCTTGAAAGCATATATGTAAAATCTCACCATCACACAGCTTCAAAGGTTTGGCCCATGAAATGTGGCTTGACTTTGACGGTATCTATATAAGACTTGTGAATTCACTAAGAAGATTTTAAATCGGAAGGAATAAAATCTTGCCAACACGAAGCTAGAGGAAGGCAGAAGTTCATCCCAAAACATGAACAGTTGTGTGAATTGGGTGTATTTAAAATGCAGCCTAGAACAACTTCCATGTTAATGGAAAGGGGATTTGTGTATCTTCTGCAGCTTTGGATTTTCCTTTCCCTAAACTGGTGTTATGGTTTGTTAATGAAGGTCTGCACTAGAATATGACAAGTTGCAAAAGCTTGTCTGTAAATATTTATCTTCCATAGTCTTGAATCTGAACGCTGGCATGAACTTGTTTATGAACAAGATTAATTTTTTTTACTGCTTTTAGGTGAAGTATGAGACACTGGAATCATTAATGACTGCAGGGAAAACTTATCAAACATTTTTAAGTTTTCTAACTTTAGCTGAGCTGATGATCTTTTTGTCTACGTTTTCCTGCTAGAGCAGATTTGTGAGCATCCACAGAGATGTAGCTTCCCCTGCTACTGTGGAGAAGAGAAGGATAAAACAATAGCATAAAATACTCTACCATTTAGGAATCTCTCTCATTTACAGACAGACTGGAATAACATGTATTTCTGCCTAAATTTTGCTCTGATAGAAATATTACTGTGTCTCACTATTTGTTACTATGAAAAGCTAGAGAATATGCCACAGAAGCTGATCTGTTGTGACTTGGCAAAATAATGAAGTCAAGATTTGACTTTTGGGGCCCCTTTAGGGCACTGGGAGGCTTGAAATGGAAATTTCCAGCCTTAAGATGTCATTTGCTAGAACTGTTATGTCCAGTTACAGACCAGCCTGGGTAGTTTGCAGGTGGAGTGTGCTTCGTTTCCTTTTTCACAAAGCAGAGCAAGTCTTGCACCACTAATAGCAGTCGCTTTGCAGCATCTGGATTGTGAGATTCTAGCTATGGATCAGTTACAAGAAGGAAATAAATAAAAAAGGGGGGGAAATTCAAGCCCAATGTTGTCTTGCCCTGCTCTGATAGTCCTTTGGGGGCTGCAGACTGCACCAGGCTTGGTGCTGCGTCTGAAGGCTATTCCCAGGATAGGGCTCTACCTCAAAAGCACAGTAGAGCTCTTAATTATTTATTTCAAGCATGAATTATTTCTTTCAGAATTGAACACTATTGTCTTCTGCCAAGGCTGGAATGACTTAATGTGTTGATTGCTCACAGTTTTGCTCTCAAGCCTCAATTGTGAAGTCGGAATCCAGGGAACATATTTTAATCCTGCTGAATCCAGAAAGCAGTGTGTAGGCATCAGGAACAGGATGCACCTCGATGTGTAAGCCATAGACACAGCCAGCTGGGTGAGACATCTATTGAGCAAATACTCCCTTTGTTGTAAAGACCACGAAACAAGCTGAGGAAAACTGTGTGATAGGTTACTAAATACATGTCTGTAACGAGCCTTACATTGCTCTGAAGTACCTGTGTCACTGATGTGGTTACGGGTGGCCAGCCTAGCAAGCTGATGTCCCCATGTTGAAAGATAATGAATGACTGTGATCTCCACTAACAAAAGTGGTCCAGACATTAAAATATTTTCCCTGTACCAGCTTGCTCAGGGACTAGGTGTGCTCACAGGTGACTCCAATATGATCTTGCAAACTCATGCACCCTACAAAAGAGGTTCATTTTGCACATCCCTGTTACTTACAAAATACTTCTAGCATTCCAGCAATTCTATTGACCTCTTTGTGAATGGGGAAGAAGATTGAATAAAGGTGCCATAATAAAAATCAGATGGCAATAATAAACATAATCAGGAAAACTGCTAAAAGTAGATTATGTATGGAACAATGGCTTGTGTAGAAACACTGTGAGTCTTATGTTACCGTGGGTTGAAATATAATCAGAAATGTTAATTTACACCATAGATTACAGTACTTCTTGCTTTCATCATCCCATTTCTTCATAACATCAAAGGGAAGTGAATCAAACTGAAAGAGGTCCTCTGAATAAATGAAATCTTGAAACAATTACCTACATAGATATTTTCAAATGAAGATTTGTTATGGTCAGATTACCACGGTGGGATTCTATCCCCTCTGAGCTGAGAGAATTTGCCATTAGTCTGGGGAATGTTGGATGTCTCCTCAAATGTCGAGGTTTTTATTGATTTGGTTTATCTGAGTTTTCTTTCTATTTTCAACAAAAGCCATACAGTCTTCAATAGAATATAAATGAAAGTATCAGATGCAATTTAAGGTAAAAATATGGACTCTTGTCAGCACAGAGCCTCCAGTGAGTGCTGACTGGGGTGTCTGGCTCTACCTGGTGTGTATTATGTCTCTCTTGTCCCTGAAATTAGAGGTATAAAACACCAAAACTATAGTTGCTGTCTGTGGAGATGAACAGAAAAGGATAGTGTCACCTTCCAAGCTTTATTGAAGAACACTGGGAATGTCAGATACTCTCTGGCATCATGGAATTATACCTGGCATCATGGAGTTGAAGCATCTGGCACCTTGCCATCAGTATTTTTCCAGAAGCTCTAAAACATCCAAGGTTCTACATGTGTCGAAGCATCTCTAGTAGGTTTGCAGTTGGAAATGCATCTTTTGTAACCATATTCAAATAATTTCACGGCAGTCTTTGTTCAATACCCTTGTGCTTACTTATTTCCAGAAGAATGGGTGGTCCAAGATGGGCCTTGGTGACCTTTGTGGCACCACTCACTGGAGTGCAAGTGTGGTATTTCAGGACTGCCTTCCTATTACCTATTTAGACTTGCATTTCATTTTTTTTTCATTTTGTTTTGTTAAGCCTTTTAGCGAGTTGTTTGCTGAGTTTTAAACCCAAGCAGTGATTTTTAGTTCAAGGTTTCTTTTGAGGAAGCACTCTGCATTGGGAGAGCAAGTGAACTGAGCCGTTTGGGTCTATCCACTCTGCACTGTGCAGAGTGGCGTGGTGGTATCCAGCTCTCTGAGCAAGTATCTCGAACCTGGAGTGTATGATCTGTTAGCATCCTCTTTGGTCTGCTTAGCCTTGTTGCAGAAATTGTGATGTTTGAGTTGGCAATACGCTGTGGTGATGACGCTCCATGCTTCTGCTCTGTGGGTTTGCTGAAATAGTTCTGCAGGGGTCTGCATCATGCATGGTAGCTGGACCCTTTGGGTACACAGATGTAATATGCTGTTAGGCCAATAGCAAAATTCAGAAAGAGGAAAATTCCTTCTTAAAATTGCGGGCTGAACAGATCAGAGCTGAGTTACGTGGCTATTGGAAGTTCCTGATTAGTTAATCTTTCTCTACTGGGAAGAAGCTTACATTTTTACAGTACTGGCTCACACCATGTATAAATTCCCAGAGAGCAATGCTATTATCTGAAAATACATAAATTTGAACAATGGTTATCATTGTCTTCTCTACCCTCTCCTGCATGCTTCCTCAAAGCTTCAGACTGTGATATGCGTTATCCTGTGAGACACTCCTCTCATCTTGCTGTGTTCCTGTTGAACAGCTTTTTTAAAAAAAATTGGCTTACATGAAAGAAGAAAACATGTCCAGGATCTGCATATGCATTTCTCCTAAAAGACTGATCACTTATATCCTAATTATATGTAAGGTGTTTATAAAAATATAATGCATGAAAGGGTAATACAAACATAAACTGTTCATGTTATGAATTGTAAAGAACGGTAGTATTTTTATATTCTATTTTAAATAGGTTTAGATATTATTCGGTGTTTAGGTTGCAGTTATAAAGAAAAAGCTTTTTGAGGGGTGACTTAGGCTATTAAATGGAGAGAGAATAAAATCTCAAGATAAACAAGAACTGAGGTAAACTAATTGGAGAATTTATTTTTTTAATCATGAGTGATTTTTTTCCTAGCTGTTAGTGACTGATTTGTACACTGCTAATAAGCATTTCACATGATTAACTAGCAATTTGTGCTTCTTAACTTGTTAATGAAGAGTAGAAGCTGTATGTTGCTATGGAGCATTTGGAAGTGTCATGAACAGACAACATCAGTCAGTCTGAGGTCGGCTAAGTTCAGATAAAGAGCCCCAAGGTATGATTTTATTTAATCATAGCCCCATCTTCAGAGGAGGGAAAAAAAAAAAAAAGAAAAAAAAAAAGAAAAAAAAAGGAATGATGCAAGAAATAAAAAATACTGCAAGTCAATTTTTTGTTCACATTTTTCACCACAGTTTGTAAAGTCATTTTCAGATCAGGCAGTTTGTGGTGGTGTTATTTGCTGCTGCTAGGAATAACAGGGGTATTGTGTACAGTATGGAGGCACTGAAGCCATTTTCTTATAGTTGTTTTCCTGGCCCTGCCCCAAAATCTAGGGGTTGTTTGCCCATATGGTGAGATGCACAGAAAGAAAGGCATTAAAACGGGATCTTCCTTCTCAAAGTTAACCAGAACAAATGGTAACAAGCTATTCTTGAAAAAATATGAGCCTCCTGGGACTTACTCCCAGGAGAGGCCTTACAAATAGGAAACTGTTTACCTCTGTTGCATAAACATGGGAGTGCTTCCCAGCTCTAAGAGGCTGGCTAGCACTGCTGTGACTGCACAAGGAGATCTTGGAGTAGATGGAGATGATGATACCAAAGCGTGAGCAGGTGTCCAGATACAGTGGAATTAATTATTCTGGTGGAAATAGTGTATACTTCTGCATCTAATCCGATTATCTTCCTGCATGGTATTTTTGAACAGATTGCAGTTTCTTTGAGTTATTATTGCTCCAGTGCACTTTTTAAATAGCTCATTCATTTTTTATTTTTTTTTTCCCTTCAGGGTTGCTGACTTCCAAATGTCGTTTCTCATGGTTGTTGTATATATTGGGCACTTACTGGCTTGTCTATAACTGGCTGATTTTTTTAAACTAATTTCTGTATTTTTTAATAGTTGATCTACTTATGCAATTTTAAAAAATATTATCATGTGGTTTAAATTAATTATTAGTAAAGCAAATGTACTTACTTTAAATTTTAAAGAAAATTTCATCGAGCTAACTGTGTAACTATGAGCTAAACAATTAAGTGTCTAGTCCTGAGCAAAGCTTCTGTTTAATTGAGGCAATTCATCTTTGACGTGGTGTCAAAGATAGACTGTGTGGTAAGGTTTTTAGTTGGAGGTCAAAAGCACCTATCCTAAAAGAAAAGCAGATTACAAAAGAGGTGAGCTAAGGAGGAAACTCCTTGAGAGAGATGGGAAAGAAAGAGGTGGTGGATTAAGGTCAGAGAGCAAGAACCCAGAAATATTGGAGATGCTGGTACAGAATAAAACATACAAAACAGTTTGAAAGGAAACCAGTGACGATAGGGGAGCTGCAGGTGGAGAAAAAGAGGTGGAGAGCAGAGATGAACAGAGTGTTTGCACATCTCTGATTAATATCTGTGTGCGTGTTTAATTTGGGAGAATAACAGTTGTTTTCTCTCATAAAAGCTGTGTTGTTTTCTTGTTTCCTCTCCTGACATACCTTGGGGACTTGATGCACTTACACTCTTGCACAGGAGTATTTAGAGAACAGAAAACCCTGAAGCAGTTCTGTCCGCTGCCTGTTTGTAGTCAGTGGCATTTCTTACATGAAGCTGTGATTCACAGAAGCAATTTGTCTGTGCATTGTACTGTTAAGGGCTCCTCGAAAGAGGACTTCCTGGGTTAGCAAAGGTTACTTTGCTAAAAGCCCAGTCATCATTATTTTCTTAAACCTGTTACAGCACAAAAAGCTGCAATACATTTCCCCAAGTATTTCGTATCTGGGTAAGGTTGCCCCTGTTTGTATGATAACCCTTCATTTCTTTACATGCTTCTATAGCTAACAGTTGAGCAAATTTGTTACCAAGTGCACCGATGTGGTAGAATAAAATACAGCACTGTGCAGTGATACCAAAACTATGGCTCCAAGAGCTGTGCAGCCATGGTGGCGTGCTTACCAGAACTGGAGTTTTATAAGCCAAGATGGAGCTGCTAGGCTAGTGAAGCCAGGCAAGCCCACCCAAGCCTGGGATCTCTGCACACCCCTACACTTATGCTTTTTGATAAACCATCTGGTATTCATTTAGCTTTTGTATCTGCCTCCTTCCTTTGCTGCAACAGCTTCCAAATCCTTTAAGTCAAACAACAACTTTTAGACATTTGACAGCAGGATAATTAAAATATCAAATTATAAGGTTTTTTTTTTTTTTTTTTTTTTTTTACATTGAGATCTTTTTGGATTGCAAATTTCTGCAGCAATCTGGTCTTGCAATAGCAGAAATGATTTTTTTTAATTATTATTTTTTTAAGTAAGAAGACCCAGCATTCAGTTAATGGGTGAGTATAAACTGAATACTGCATATGCTAAGAGTACTACCAGTACTTTTTTTTTTTCCCCCTCCAAGGAAGAAAATGCTCCATGTTCTTGACAGAAGTCAGTGTGCATGTTCCACCCCATGGGTCACTGGTGAGCATATGTGCATGGAGGCTATGAATAAATGTGTTTCCTGATGCTCTCCTGTGCTATATTAGATAAAACTAAGAAGCAGGTAACTTCAGTGAGGTCTTCCAGCTAAGCTCAGCTGCTCATATGTTTTTTTCTGGCACGCTTCTCCTTCCCACAGTTTCCTCATGCAATGACAATAAACGTGCATTTTCATTCTCATGCTCAGCATTTTCCTGAGCTGGCAGTGACAGGACTCACCTTGCCCAGAGACTCCGTGAGTCAGCAAAACGTCTTGCACGGAGGAGTAGAAGCAGAGCAACAGACCCCTGGGGAGCATGCATGTGAAAAATATTTGTTTACAAAAGGCCCTTTTTTTTTTTCAGGAGGATAAAAACATCTGAACAGATGCTCAGTCCCACAAAATTTCTTTTCCAAGAGTATGTTTTTCTGACAGAAGTGACAGCATCTTCCTAGCAGACACTATATAATCATCTGGGAAACATTTATCTGATCTCTAAGGAAAAGAGTAAGAAAATGAAGATGCACTATTCTGATACCAGCTCACCCACTACAGAAATATTACAGGATCCTTTTAATCTAGAGACTTCAATCAAGGTCGTGTAAATTACCCAGTAAACATATACATTTGCATAATATAGTGTTACTTTTTTTTTTCCAGGTGTACTTTCAGTTTTTCAGTAGCATTCTCTTATATCTATTTTTTCCATTCTATTTGTAAAAAACACTCAAGTTTGGGATAGTCTGGAGAAGAAAGAAATTGTAGAAATGGCACAGTTGTTCACGATACTTCTCAAGAATAAATCTTCTCAATTGACAGTTAAATAAAAAAAAAAAATCTCTGATCTGATAGCTTGGCATACATAGCCCAAAATACAGGAATTACGTTCTTGCTGTCATAGTCATTGATGATAAACAGATTTTTTACAATCATAATTTCTTTCTGAAAGTTTGTGAGTGAATTTAACGTAAAATATAATCCAATTCTCTATTGGCACAGCAGGTCTAACAGAGAGGTATAATAATTGTATTTTAAAGGCCGACATAAATAGATACTTCTTGAAAGGCATTGGAGATTTTTCTGCTAAGTAAGGAGATAGTTTTAGAACGGGTTTTAATCACACAGGAGCTGGACTTGCTCAATAAACAGTCAGCTTAAGGAGAATTGGATTTCAAAAGGACAAATATTATAGATACACAATCAAAAAATAATTCCCAGGCTTGAATGGGGAATTTAGATTCTCCTTGGTTATGGACTCTTGCTCAATTTCTTGCATAGGTTACTAAGGTGTGTGGAATGCAAATTGTTCTATCCTTCTGTTCTAGAGACAGAAGAAGGGGTTTGGGCTATGATTTGCTTGATATGTGATAGCTTGTTTATAGTGTCTGTGGTAGCCCTTCACAAAATGAGAAATGAGGAGTTATGACTGCAAAAGGAAAATCTAGGACCTGCAAGCTAGGGAGAAATCTCTGCACCATCCAAGTGTGCAGGGCAAGCTCGAAGTTCTGCTTGTATGTCCCTTGTTGCTTTCTCCTGATGCGGAGCTTATCTACTCTCTTGAGAAATATATGTTTCCTTTAAGTTATGCAAGGTACAAGGCAGTAACTCTGAAAAGTTAAATTAATTTTAATATAACAGATACTGCTAAAGCTCTTCAGGTATTTGAAAGCTGTGTGTGAATTTCCAGGCTTGTTATATTGAATGATATAGTGCAGAGGGAAGGTTTCTCAAATAGTAGTTTTTTTTTTTTGATTGTTTGTTTGTTTTTCCTGAAGAAAGTGCTTAAATGGCCCTACAGGGTTCACATTGACTCTTTCTAAAATCTGTGCTCATAGGCTATTGATTATTTTTTTCCATATTTGGTTATCTACAGTTAGTTTTGCTGCAGAAGATTCTAAATTGAAACTGAAAAATCCTTTTGAGGATCATTGAGGATCACCTCATGACCTAGAAAATGGGCAAAAGATTTTATAGGTTTTGGAGGTGCTAAAGGGTTCTGGCTTATTCAAAGATTAGGTGTTTTCTTGTTGTTGTTGTTGTTGTTTTTTCTGTCTTTAACTAGACACTGAATTTGCAGTTTCATTCCTAAATATATATTAATAGAACTTAACTTAGAGCCATTGAACTTTGGCCATATGAGTATCTATTTATCTTTCAGTCCTCATCTCTCTCTGTTGGCATCTTTACTCAATTGGCATCTTTTTTGGAATGTAAAATCTGCTCAGAGGAGAAATAATTGCATTAAAATTAACTGGCAGTGATTGCATGGTTGTTTGGGCAGAAATTAGATTTCTTACGTTTATGGGTAAAATGCAAAAAATTAAACCCATGCATTTTGTGGCATGTTATGGAAAACACATCACATGCTTTTCTTGCACTTGTGTAGGAATCCATCCAATGCTTCCTGTGCTTTCTATTCTGAACAGGATAACATGATAAATCCCACTGTGGCTACTTCAAATTCTCATCAAAATTATCCTGGCAGCAGAGTTAGATGCTGCATTCTTATTCTTTCTGATTACTTGATTAATTCCCTTCCGATATCCCTTCAATTAAATAGTGATGGCTTTTCAAGTTGTCCTTACTTACAGGTGAAATTTTCCAGGCTCCTATCTATGCCAAAAATTTGTTGGTGGATTTTTTTTTTCATTTTGCTTTAAATTTGAACACTTTTTCTTTTCTTTTCTTTTCTTTTCTTTTCTTTTCTTTTCTTTTCTTTTCTTTTCTTTTCTTTTCTTTTCTTTTCTTTTCTTTTCTTTTCTTTTCTTTTCTTTTCTTTTCTTTTCTTTTCTTTTCTTTTCTTTTCTTTTCTTTTCTTTTCTTTTCTTTTCTTTTCTTTTCTTCTCTTTTCTTTTCTTCTCTTCTCTTCTCTTCTCTTCTCTTCTCTTCTCTTCTCTTCTCTTC
This sequence comes from Anser anser, assembly GCF_964211835.1. Lineage (NCBI taxonomy): Eukaryota > Metazoa > Chordata > Aves > Anseriformes > Anatidae > Anser > Anser anser. The sequence goes on along the minus strand of NC_139721.1, from coordinate 100,856,167 downwards.
TCTTCTCTTCTCTTCTCTTCTCTTCTCTTCTCTTCTCTTCTCTTCTCTTCTCTTCTCTTCTCTTCTCTTCTCTTCTCTTCTCTTCTCTTCTCTTCTCTTCTCTTCTCTTCTCTTCTCTTCTCTTCTCTTCTCTTCTCCTGTTGTTGTTTTCTGCAAGAATGGAAGGACTAACAGCTATGATAATCCAAATATTCCTAACCTTTTTTTTCTATCAGATGTATGTCAAAATGAGAAGATCTCCTAAGAATCAATAGCGTTGAACATACACTGCTTACTGGCAAAGGATGATGTAGGAGAGAGGAGAAAATCTGCTCTGACCGTAGACTAGCAGATTTCCCAGGGGTTATTCAGCATATCCCTGCATATGCCCAGCACTTTACAACTACGTCTGCCCAGCAGTTGTCCCTGACGTAGGACAGCCCAGTAGCTCTTTCTTTCCAGAAAAAGTCCCCGTGGGGGCAGAGCTCACGCTCTGCTCTTGTTCAGTGTTTCTCAGTTCCTGTGATTTACTTGCGGTGATGTTATGCAGTTGCACAGTCATGAGTTCTTCATTTGTCCAAGAGTTCAGCATATTTTTTTTTTTAATAAAAATGAATGGAAGCAGCAGCTCTTGGGATCTCCTTTGTATTTCTGGTGGTTGTTCCACTGATCCTATCTCTTGTATCAGGCTATTAATATTTCCTGCCAGGTGCTGCAGTTGCGAGGCTGCTCTGATCAGTGCAGTGGGGACAAGCAGGTTGCGGTGGGAAGGTCGCTGGGTGCTGGCACAAAGCAGTGGGAACCAGCACTGATCTGCAAGAAGCCAAGCTAACTGACTCCAGCTAGGTGAGCGAGGAGCACGGAGTTGTGCTCAGTATTGCCTGAAGCAGCAATGAAACCTTTTTGTGACCTGACAGCATCTTCCCACTGTACGGACAGCTGGGGAATTCATCAGGTGGTCCTAAGAAGCAATAGTGCTTTGGGCAATCACGCCTGCCTCCTGTTAGGGAAAAGGGATTTTTAGGTTACTACTTTGGGAAGTGTACAGCTAATTGCTTGATTTCTGAACACCCGAGCTGAATTCTTCCCTGTCTGGCTTCAGGGATCGAGAAATTCTTCATCTCTTCTGTGGATTTTTAATAGTTTTCATCTACTTCCAAATACTACTTTCATACATAATAAAAGCATTCATAATATACATATATAATAAAAGCATTCCTTGTCCATATTCATAAGGAGCGTTGTATCACTGTGGTAAAACTTTTTCTCTTAACCAAACATGACCCCAAAATCTCTGAAACATTTATTTTTAGAGCAGTGCTGCAATTTACACACAGCAATTTCCCCTGGAATCAGCCACTGTGACACTGAGAGAGATCTTGAAATATTCACAGATGCATATTTATTCTGAAGCAAAATAGTAAATAGCTGAAGGTTAGGAAAATAAATACTTACCAACATGGTACTTTCAATCTGAAAAAATGCTTTAAATAGCATCATCCTAATTTTGGAACAAATTTAGAATCGATTAAGTTAATTATGGAAAGAGAAAACAGAGGGCTAATGTGTTGTAGCTCTGTTAATCACACTGACTTGCACTTAATCATATCGCCTTACATTAATCACATAGCTGTGTATTTATATTGCTTTATCATCCGTGAGGACCACAATGTTTTATGCAGAAACCATTTCAGGCACTACTGATATTTAGTTTCCTTTTTGAAGGATGTGGCAAGTGCTTTACAGTGCATAGCAATGCTGACAACAGCTGAGACCAGGAAGAGAAGAACATATCAAATGCAAAATGGAGGAGAAAGTTGAGAGGTGGAACATAAGAACTAGAATGGTTTTATTCTTCTTGCTATGAAAAATATGCTGTGATCCATGTCTGCAGCTAACAGGATTTAGCTTTAGTACCTCTATGAAAATGTAGCAGCTCTAATGGCCTCCTAGCAACCTGCTCTGAAGTACTGGGATTAATTTAAATTTGAGGAAACAATGGCATCTACTGAATAGCTAATAAAATTTCTTGCAGCATCCAGGATTTCCATTGCAGTTATCCATCATAGTATATATCTACTGCATAAAACTCAGCACCTGAAGAAAGAAAAAAAAAATTATTCTTACTTTGTGCCTTTTAATATTTCCTCTGTCCTGTTATTATCTTGCTTATTACAAGATTTTGATGTAGAGTCTTTAGTCTCTATAAGCAGGAGCATGTGGGTAACAAAAGAACTATCCTGGTAGGAGTAGCATCATTGTTTAGACAATCTTTCATTTAAGTTGCATTTTGTGAACTTTCTTCACCTTAACACTGTGTCACAGTCTGGGAGTACCTTGTATAATTACCTACTTTTATTTTCCTTACCTTACCTGCAGGGTTACAGGAGCCATAGCAGTCAAGAGCATCACATGGATAAATTAGCATAAGTCACATTGATATTACAATGGAGGTGGCATAAAGAGACCGGGGTGCCGAATAGAAGTCATCTTGTCCTAAAGTTTTATCACTCAGCGTGACATAAAATCTGATGCCTGTTTTAGATTTCTGTGCGTGTTTGCAGTTTCAATTGCAATAAGATAGGTCATAAGACAACTCAGGGTTTCTGTCTCCTGCCTCTGGGATAGTTATTAAGAATTAGGACATTACATTTGTAAAATTACACTCACTAACAGTTGATTCCTTGAGTTTATGATGTGTATTAAATAAAGCTTTTCCTGCTTTATTTTCCCACAATGTTCTATTTATTAATGGAGTCAGAAGAGGTTTGTGCGTGGTACTTGATGTTACATTTCCTTAACGCTGTAGTTCAGATTTCACTCCAAATGGAGTTCTTCACATTGTAGGAGGAAGTCTGATAAACTTGACAAAAGTAGACAGATTTTCAAAACATATTTTTACTCAGTTTAGTGTATTGACTGGCACTTTATGATTATATTAGTGGAAATTTTTTTCAGAAGTAAGAATAATTTTCATGGAAAGTTGAAAGGGTTGTCTTAAGATTAAAATGACATCTTGAATTATGAAATAATTTTCTTGTTTTTATGTGAACTCTTTCACATCAGTTCAAGCAGAAAGTATGAGTAAGAAAAATACTGTTCTATAGAATCTCAAAAACAGGGGAACAGAAAAACTGGTTATATGGTTTTTATTCATCCAAGATTTCTTAATGCTTTAAAAAACAAACAACCCCCAAATTAGACATTCCTGGAGTACATGAGACTTGAATGGGCTTATACATTATAGTAGTAGCAGAAGTACTATATTAGTTGGTATTAGCTTATGCCCGACTACCTAGGTGTGCCCACCTGAAGGAGACTTTGTAATTTAAGAGGCCCCAGACCTCTCCCATCCAGGATAAACTTTTGTCTTTATCAGTTTCCTGGAGGCCAGGTCAAGAAGGGCTGTGTCTATGTTAGCAAGGAGTGAGAACTGATAAGGATCTATCTCTAGATCCAAACAGCAGGTATGGAGGACCCGGTTTCCCCTGTATTTATTTATTTTTATAAATTGCATTAACTCTAATTGAATAGCTGTCTGGGACTGGAACATACCAGCTGTGCTCCCAGAGTGCCCCCACAGCTTTGGTTCCTCTAGAATAACCATCAGTGGAGATGACCAGGAGATTCACTTCAGAAGTGCCATCCTGGTCCCAGCTACACAAATACAATGGGTGTGTATGTGTACATATATATGTACTGCAAAAAAAATGTCTATATACACACCTAAGTGTATATATACGTATTTCTGTGTGTCCGTATGTATACGCTCATGGGTGCCTCATTGCCTGCACTCCTTGCAGGCTTGTAGCCTTGCAGTTAAAGTGGGCATCGCTTTAGGTCAGAACAGTGATGATATTAATAGCTTGCTCTAGAATTAAGCCTTACAGTAAAGTTTAAACTTATGAAAGTCAGCTGTTTAATGTTAAACTGCTCCTATGACTGAAAATCAATGTAATGTCTCTACTCTAATGTTTGCAAAGACAAACATTTTAGTATCTCTAAAATACTTGTTGTTCTGCTGAGGGGAAAATACAGTCTCTGCTGAAAGGCAGTGGATGCTGCTTGTTTAGAAGGAAACTGGGAGCCAGAGTACTGCTGCAATAGTTCCAATTCATGAACAAGGCAGGGATTAGTTAAATTCGGGAAGTCAAATCTGATTACAACACTAATGATTCAGTACATTTCCCTCATAAGGAAAAAGCTGAACTGACAGCTTTTTCAAATCTCTGCTCCACAGTCTAAGGATGTAATCCATGTGCAGAATAAGCAACTTGCGGGTACCTGGAGGGCCTTTTTCCCTATAAACACAATTGGATGAAGTGTATGCCATGATCCTATTGACTGATTGATAGCTTGGGAAAGCCTTTAAATGCTTTTTTTTTTTTTCTTCTAAAAATTCACAGATGTAGGCACCATTATTTTTTTTCCTTTCCTAGTCTCCGCAGAGAACTGTAGTTGTTTTTAGCACTTTCAGCAATCTCACTGTCTACACAGAGATGAGTATTAGCCAAAATGTAATGGACTGAATCTTGCAGTGTGTAATTTAACACTCAGAGATGAATTACAAAAGAAGCAAAGTATTGAACAACTTTCGCAACTTCTAGATATGACATTATGAGTATTATTGGTATTATGAGCCTTTTGCTGTGGAATATGTTAAATCTTTCACTTAGTGTATTTTGTTACTGCTGTGGTAGGTAAGAAGGTTCTGAAAATAATCCTCTATTTCCCTGGAAACCATAGTCTTCCTGGAAGCTTCTGCCTTCTAGTACCATCCTAACCATCTTGCATGGAAGGAGCTGGAATTTGGCAATAGGAAGGTGCTGAGACTCAAACTGAAGTACAGGTACTTACTGCTTTGCTAGGCATGTTGGATCGAGAGGATGTCTATAATATTCCTCTCCTGTGTTATAACACTGTAGCATGACATGCAGAAAAAAAGTTTGTCCACCTCGGAACAGGGTACATCTCCCTTCACAGACTTTTCAGAGCTGTCCTTTCTGCATACTTTGGTAGCCAGCCATCAGTACTTTCTACTGTTGAGCAGAAAGCTGGCTCTTGAGGGACAAGTCTGATGATCAGCAATGGTGTATACTTTGCTGCTGGAAACAATGTCACTATACATTTAAATAACAAAGCCAGTATTTTTAAAGACATCTGAGAGTATCTTGAAGTACTTCTAATATCTTTCAATACCTTTGAGTGACAAATACAACTGTATTCCTAGAAATACTCCATTATATTCCATAAATGAACAAAATGTTACGAATATGGTGCATTTCTAATCTGGTAGTAGCAGTCAGAGGTTGGATTTTTATTTATAAATGCCTACAGTTCTGCTTGCCTTTTAAAGTTATTATGGTTTGTTATGTGAAAAGCGTTCCTTATGAAAGCTTAGAATCAACATCATTTTTAAAATGTCTTTGTTAACAAATTACTTGCTGCAGAAGCTATTTTACACAGTTGAAAATTTCAAGGACTGTATTTGATTACTAAATAAATCTAATCATGCCATACACTTACAAAAGTATTCACAGCAAGTTTTGATTTACTTATATTTGCACCACTATCATTAAACTGACTTTTAACTTTTTGCTGTAAGAAATATGACAGCTTGAGTAGCAGGTATGAAAGACGATATTAAACAATCATTGCCATGTGTATATATTTTTTTCTGTATGTGATAGAGAAACTAATCCAGCTTGTTTTTCTCACACATTCAGGTTCCCAAATCTAATAACACCAGTAAAATAACCAAGATGTGGCCCTTTTTATCACAGTATCACAGTATCACAGATTTCTAGGTTGGAAGAGACCTCAAGATCATCGAGTCCAACCTCCGACCTAACACTAAGTACTCCACTAAACCATATCGCTAAGCTCTACATCTAAACGTCTTTTAAAGACCTCCAGGGATGGTGACTCCACCACCTCCCTGGGCAGCCCATTCCAATGCTTAATAACCCTTTCGGTAAAGAAGTACTTCCTAACATCCAACCTAAAACTCCCCTGTCGCAACTTTCGCCCATTCCCCCTCGTCCTGTCACCAGGCACGTGGGAGAACAGACCAACCCCCACCTCTCTACAGCCTCCTTTAAGGTAACTATAGAGAGCGATAAGGTCGCCCCTGAGCCTCCTCTTCTCCAGGCTGAACAAGCCCAGCTCCCTCAGCCGCTCCTCATAAGACTTGTTCTCCAGACCCCTCACCAGCTTGGTCGCCCTTCTTTGGACTCGCTCGAGCACGTCCATGTCCTTCCTGTAGCGAGGGGCCCAAAACTGAACACAGTACTCAAGGTGCGGCCTCACCAGAGCCGAGTACAGGGGCACAATCACTTCCCTAGACCTGCTGGCCACACTGCTTCTTATACAGGCCAGGATGCTATTGGCCTTCTTGGCCACCTGGGCACACTGCTGGCTCATATTCAGCCAACTATCAACCAATACTCCAAGGTCCTTCTCTGCCAGGCAGCTTTCCAGCCACTCATCTCCCAGCCTGTAGCTCTGCTTGGGGTTGTTGCACCCCAGGTGCAGGACCCGGCACTTGGCCTTGTTGAACTTCATACAGTTGACCTCAGCCCATCGCTCCAGCCTATCCAGATCCTCCTGCAGAGCCTTCCTGCCCTCGAGCAGATCGACACACGCACTTAGCTTGGTGTCATCTGCAAACTTACTGAGGGTGCACTGGACACCCTCATCCAGATCATCGATAAAGATATTAAAGAGGACCGGCCCCAGTACCGAGCCCTGGGGGACACCACTAGTGACCAGCCTCCAACCAGATTTGACTCCATTCACCACAACTCTCTGGGCCCGGCTATCCAGCCAGTTTCTAACCCAGCGAAGCGTACGCCAGTCCAAGCCCCGAGCAGCCAGTTTCTTGAGGAGAATGTTGTGGGGAACAGTATCAAAAGCCTTACTGAGGTCAAGGTAAACCACATCCACAGCCTTTCCCTCATCCACCAAGCGCGTCACTTGGTCATAAAAGGAGATCAGGTTCGTCAAGCAGGACGTGCCTTTCATAAACCCATGCTGACTGGGCCTGATCGCCTGCTTGCCCTGCAAGTGCCGCGTGATGACCCTCAAGATAATCTGCTCCATGAGCTTCCCTGGCACTGAGGTCAAACTAACAGGCCTATAGTTCCCCGGGTCTGCCCTGCGGCCCTTCTTATAGATGGGCGTCACATTGGCTAGCCGCCAGTCAACTGGGACCTCCCCCGATAGCCAGGACTGCCGATAAATGATGGAAAGCGGCTTGGCCAGCTCCTCCGCCAGTTCTTTCAGTACCCTCGGGTGCATCCCATCCGGCCCCATCGACTTGCGCACATCCAAGCTCCGTAGCAGGTCGCCAACCATTTCCTCATGGATAGCGAAGGCCACATCCTGCTCCCCATCCCCTTCCACCAGCTCAAGGCACTGGGTATCCAGAGAACAACCGGTATTGCCGCTAAAGACTGAGGCAAAGGCGACATTAAGCACCTCAGCCTTTTCCTCATCCTTAGTAACTAGGTTTCCCCTCGCATCCAGTAAAGGATGGAGATCTCCTTAGTCCTCCGTTTCGCGTTGATATATTTGTAAAAGGATTTTTTGTTGTCTTTAACGGCAGTAGCCAGATTGAGCTCCAGATGAGCTTTGGCCTTTCTAATTTTCTCCCTGCACAGCCTCGCTACATCCTTGTAGTCCTCCTCAGTGGCCCGCCCTTTTTTCCAAAGATTATAAACCCTCTTTTTTCTGCTAAGCACAAGCCGCAACTCTCTGTTGAGCCAGGCCGGTCTTCTTCCACGCCGGCTTGTCTTTGGACACGTGGGGGCGGACCGCTCCTGTGCCATCACGATTTCCTTCTTGAGGAGCGCCCAGCCTTCCTGGACTCCTCTGCCCTTCAGAACCGCCTCCCAAGGGACTCGGCCAACCAGCGTCCTGAACAGCTCAAAGTCAGCCCTCCGGAAGTCCAATACAGTAGTTTTACTGGTCCCCTTCCTGGCCTCGCCAAGAATAGAGAACTCTACCATTTCGTGGTCACTCTGCCCAAGACAGTTTCCGACCACCACATCTCCCACCACTCCTTCTCTGTTTGTGAAGAGAAGGTCTAGCATGGCACCACCCCTGGTAGGCTCTCTAACCAGCTGCGTCAGGAAGCTATCTCCCACGCTCTCCAGAAACCTCCTAGACTGCTTTCTCCGTGCCGTGTTGTGTTTCCAGGATATGTCCGGGAAGTTGAAGTCCCCCACGAGGACAAGCGCCGACGATTTTGCAACTTCTGTCAGTTGCCTATAAAACTCCTCATCCGTCTCCTCATCCTGGTTCGGCGGTCTATAACAGACCCCGACCAGGATGCTAGCCTTGCCAGCCTTCCCGCGGATCCTAACCCACAGGGATTCAACCTTATCATTCCCAGCCTGGAGTTCCACAACATCAAAAGATTCTCTAATGCAGAGAGCCACGCCACCACCCCCTCTGTGCTGCCTGTCCCTCCTGAAGAGCCGATAGCCAGGCATTGCAGCACTCCAGTTGTGGGAGCGGTCCCACCACGTCTCCGCGATGGCAACCAAGTCGTAGCCTGCCTGCTGCACGATGGCTTCCAGCTCCTCCTGTTTGTTACCCATGCTGCGTGCATTAGTGTAGATGCACTTCAGCTGGGCCATCGCCTTCTTCCCCGGCCTAGTCATTGTTTCCCCCGGCACAGCTCCAACAAGCCTTGTTTGAGCCCCGTCCCCCTTCTTACCTAGTTTAAAGCGCTCTCTATGAGCCCCGCCAGCTCCTGGCCTAGGATCCGTTTTCCCCTTGGAGATAGGGACCCGTCTGGGGCCATCAGGCCAGGTGCCGAGTAAAGCTCCCCATGGTGAAAAAAACCAAAATTTCTGTGCTGGCACCAGCCTCTGAGCCACCTATTAACCACGCGAGCTTTCCGTGTCCTATATATCTATGCATACACATACTTTTTCAGTTCTTTGTGTTTCTCAGCTGTTTTTGAGAGAGGATTACATACACGGGCGTGGTGTTGAAGCACAACATCCAAGTGTTCATTTAAAAAGTCTCCTGTTGGTATATTGCATGGTTAGCTACAGGCTGGGATTAATCAATTAATCAATCTGCTTAACTGATTCCTGTTCCTCAGTTTCTTCCCCCTAGAAATGGAGGTATTATAATCCAATCCCAGAGTGATTTTAAGAGGTGCTGGGGGATAACTATACTGTGGTGATCATGGTGGGTAGGAGTATTTAAACTAACATTAGGTTTCAGCTCCAAATGGAGTGAGACACTCAGAAACAGGTATCTTTTTGATGAGAAATGTACAAAATGCTTTTATTCTTAGGATTTGGCCCTGAATATTTTTTTTTTAATCTCTTTTGCTGATTTGCCATTTTTGGGTCTATTTTCACATGTTAAGCTGATTTTTTTAGTGGTTAACACATTTTTTTTTACCACTGATTTATAATACATCAAGTGTTTTTCTAATTATTTTCCTACCTATGGCTGATTTTTAAAGGTGGGAGAATGAAGGGAAATTCAAGGACTTTGAACAATTCAGGGAAACTCTAAATGAGACGTACTATTACTAGAGAAGAAAATTACCTACAAACTGGAGAGAATCCACAGAAAAGCAAAGAGGATACTGGAAAACTACCATGAGGGAAGGCTGAAGTCAATGCATTTACTTTACAAAAAAAAGAGTAGACTGAACACAGGAATGACAAGTTTTCCATTTAATTTTTTATGAACTACTTCAAGCTGAACAGTGCTCAGTTTTTCCACCTTTGCCACCAGATGGATGACATCAGCACAGCTAATCTGCAAAAGGAAGAAGAGAGTCATTTACCCCTGTCCCGTGCTGTGCCAAGATACATAAGGTATGAAGACTGTTAATGTAGTGCCCTGTTACATCCAGTTGTACCAGCTGGTCAGCTGTGTACCACATTCCTGGTGATTTTCAATAATAGCCCGTCCATGCCCATTTCCTGTGGAAGAATGTCCTTCTGCCTTATCTGCAATGATGAAGACTTCTGCTGAGCTGTTCACTGAAGCATTGCTTCAGCCTCAATGCATATAATTTGCTTTTGAAGATTTTGAAAGGTCTCACAGCATAGAACTTGCTAGTGAGTCATTCCAGATCACCTTTGCTACTGTTTTTCATCCAGCATGCTTTGGTGACCACACTATTAGGTTATATGGCCACAGCATCCCACTATTCTATTTTATCCCAGTTCTGGAAGTGTAATTTTCTAAATTTCCTAGCACTTAGTTTGTGATATTTTTCTTATATGTCTTAACCCTCCCTCTGAATTGAACCTGTCCTTTGACCAGTTCCTGAGTTCTTTCATGTTAATCATGCTTCCACAGTGGTACATTCCTCTGACTCAGTGTTTGTACAAGTAAAAACCACTAAAAGGTGTCAGAACATGACTTCTGATGAGCAGTGACCCCAGAAGGACATAGCATCTCCCGCTGTAAGAGGTCTGGAAAAACAGACTTCACATACCAGTTCTTTTCCAGAATCAGCAGATATGTTCCTTTTCCTGACACCTTTTTTGCATGGAAACTGTAACCATTAGAGAGCTCTTGAATGTATTGTTTTTGCAGAAGCATGTGGAGTAGAGCAGGACTTCTGTTTGCTTGGCAAAGAAAGGACTTAACTGAAAAGTGGGCCATACCTGTGCTCTGGATGTTGCTGATCCAAGCAAACCGTATCTATTTCCATGTTCAGCAGCTGAGCTGCTAGAGAAAGGGCTGATTCTGGAGTCTCATTTCCAGACCCTGTGGGAGAGGATAGAGCTCTATTTGCTTGCAACATCTCATGCAAAATCTAGATGTCAGATCTGGAGCTCTTGACACTACCACAGCTGGTAGACCTTGCTAACATCAGTGTCAGTTCAGAGCTTTCCTTTTCTTTTGCCTATCATCCTAAAGTCCCGTTTCATTTGTATTATTCCCCCAACCTCATGTGTATGCATGAGTATGGTTAATTTTTTCCTTGGTTTTGAAATAATTTCTGAATAATTCCTTCAGTTACCAAAAAGCCATGACTTAGGGTGAATACGAAGAAATGATGCACGTGAACTCCTGAGAACAGGCAAGCTTATCCTCAGCAGCAATTAATGAGGAAAGTAGAAATACGTTGTGTTAGCTGAGCATCTTCAGAATACTTTGATGTTGTGAAAAATACTCAGAATATTTTGATGTTGATGTTGTGATTGACCTTCAGTAATGCAAAAATGTTGAGTAATTCTAAAAAGCAATGAGGTGGAAAACGGTAACTTTCTTCAGAAGTATTTGGCTAGCATTATGTGCTAATCAATGTTACCATACTATGGTAGCTTAATTATTCTTTTATAAATCTTGTCTTGGGATATTTGTGATTGTTATGAGATTATGCCTTCACAGATTCTTTTGGTAAGTCTGAAATAAATCTCTTGTGGATCAGTGAATATTTTAAAAAGCTATTTTGAAAAAAAAAAAAAATGAAATGCCTGGGTGACATCAATGATTTCCTGAGTTTTTAAGTTAATTGAACAAGTATGTATACTCTACCTAATTTTTCATGCTGCTGGGACATAATTTCCGTAATTATTTGAAACAGAGACTTAATTATCATTCCATCTACAGGGGAGTGAATTCATTTGGAGGTGTTATGTTGGTTCCTCTTCCTCTGGATGAGGAGAGAGGAGAAAGCTCTGGAGCACCTGAAGGTGAAGAATAGCTCATTATCAAATGCTGCCATGTCAGGCACATCATTGATATTTGGTGTGTAATATATTCATGATCTATGAAGAAACAATAAATTCCTCCACAGATGAACATCAATCTGGCAAATGTTTTGCAAAGTACTAGGCAAAGTTATCTTCATGTTCTGCGTTGCTATGTGTGGCGTGACATGAGACTGCCTAACAGGTGGTGAAATATTCTGTTGGCACTCCATCGAACCACACTGGAAACTTTTGGGTTTGCTTCTTCAGGGCTGTACTGTAAGTCCGATAATGAAGGTTACCCTGAGTCTGCATAGAGACATTCTGTCCTGGCTGGGCATTAAGGAGCCTCAGGGTAGGTAGTATCTGCACCCCTATGCATACTGGACTAAATGTGAGGGTTTCTTTCAAGCCTCAGCCAACACCTTTCTCAAGGAGGAAGAATATCTGTGAAAATGTCAGAGCTCAGTCTGGAGGAGGCAGTCAGGATTAGGCAGCTGTATTGCTACATTGAGCATATGGATTAATTTAGATGCCAAACTGCTAAGACACAAAAACAGTGGTAGCCTGCCTTGTAGATGTAACGGTGAAATGAAAGGAAAGTCTATTCACCTGTTAAGTCTTCAAGACTGCACAATGAGAAATGTGTGAGGTCTGTTACTACTCATATCAGGAATGGCTGAACTCCTGTCTCTGCCGTCATCACCACACTTACTGATGTAACTGGAAGTTGGGTTCTAAGAATGTGGATTGTAATCTTATTGCAGAGCTAAAACTGGAGCAGTTCCCCTGGACCTTGCAGATAGCTGATAGACAAGTATATTATATCAAATTGAAATCTCTCTTTTAGGTCAGATTTTGATTTCCTTCCTCTCCCATGGAAATCCTGATTTGTTCTGAAAGTTTTTATCTGGTTTTCTTCCAGGCTTCGGAAGTTACTTTCTTTTGTAAATCGCCCTTTATTTGCCTTTTTTGATTAGAAGTTACCTGGAGATGCCTATGATGCTATCAGGTTGGACTTACCAACTTCACATAAATCTACTGTAGGGACATTGTGTTTTAACACTAACACTCTTTATTTACTTAGTGCCAAAATCCATTTCTGTTATTACAAATTGTTTCAGTTTGGTGAGTTTAATCCAGACTGAAAGAAATTATTGTCCCTGGATCTCAGAACTGAGTACAGAAAATTAGGTGCTGCAATGTGGATGTAATGGGAAATAGCCTGAAAAGCATCATTACTTAAATTGAAATTCTGTTTGTTTGTTTGTTTTTCTAAGTTCTTTGATCCACTGAAAGCATACAGCCAGAGATAAATAAAATAAAACAGGATTCTGCTATATGTCCTCCATCAAACTGGATACTGGGAGAATACATGCACTTTTAAATTCAAGTCTGTTATATTGAATGTGATTTTTATTTTGGCTTTGTGGCTGTAAAGCTTTTTGCCTGATTGTTTTTTGTTTGGTTGCCATCAGGCAGAAGGAACGTCACATACTTGCTGTGATGAATCCAGAGAGACAATCTGTAAAGGACAAAGTTTACTTTTTCCAGGTAGAATTTAAATGTTTAATTAAGAAAGCAAAACTATGCTATCCACAGACAAATTAGTTTTATCTTTCTTCTCGGCCAAGGAAAAACTTGATTAATTTAAAGATAACAGAATGCCTGTCAGGTATCAGTGCTGAGGACTACAGTAGGATAAATTAATTAGGTTCCTTGTGCAAGGATGAGCTTTAGTGGTCTTATTGTGCAGGAGACAGGTTTGTTTATTTTATTGTGGCTGTTTTCAGCTTGAAAGATTTTTATCCTAAATGTCACTAGTTGACTTCAATGTTCTATTTACAGGAACTCAGAAATTAGTTTTGAAAATAAGTATATATGCAATCTACTATTTTTTGATAATTACTCAAACCCAATTTGGACCATTATTTTATTTTATTTTATTTTGAATAGTAATTCTTTTATAATTGGTTTGATGCCTCTTTTTATGATTTGAAAATGTGGTGATCGAGTGTTTTGAATGGCTGCTTTAGCTTTTTTTCCCCATTGCTCTGAAGTACTAGGAGTAGCAAGTAATTAGCGAAGGAACTAGCTGGTCACTAGGTTAATTTAAACATCAGAAGTGAAGTTATTATTAAGCACAAATCACAGCTTTTTGAGTAGGATCTTCAAGCAAATCAAGATGCTTTGCCTTCAGTACTGTAAATGGGTAAAGGATCAGATGGTTTCTGCTTTGAAAAGCTTGAAGCCCAAATAGGGCAAAAAAATGAAGAGAAGATTGGATAAATGAAGTTATAACATGAGCTAAGTGAGTTGTTATCAGGGTAGAAAATAATCTATTTCTCATTAATATATTTTGTAGGGAGTGGTATTATGGAAAGTATCTGCTCAACAGAAAGTATAGAGGATAAACCAAAAAGGAGCAGGGAAGTAGAGGAGCTGGTTAGAAAGAGGCAAATGAAAAGTGATGAGTAGAGTGTAACCAAGCCTGGATGCACAGCCAGTTTCTACAAGGCTGAGACACTCTGGTCCAAGTACTTTTCAGCCAGATGAGTAAGTTTAGGCAGAAGCAATAGCAAATGATAGGAATTTTTATTAATTCAGCAGAGTAGTTTTTTGATTTATTTGGGATGCAGTAAAGGACAGAGAAATTCAGCCAAGGATGTTACTGCTAATTGTGCTGGCAGTTAAATTTAGCTGCTCTTCAATGAAAATAAGTGATCAATCATTTCAAGAAATAAGACATCATCAGTAGCTAGAAAAGGGCAAGCAGATTGGAAAGACAATCTTTAAGATGACTTTGTTCACTCTTTCTCTTTCGTTCTGTATAACACTAATACAATAATCTGAACACAGCAGATTTCTGTATGATGCATCTCCATTTTACAGAAGGATGGCCTAGAGATTAAGACATGAGTGTAGAAAAATCAGGTCTGGTACCCAGCTTGTGATCAACTTCTGAAGTTGGCACAGAAGTTAACTTCTCTTTACTGTATCTTGTTTCCTCAATGGTAAAGTGAACAAAGAGGAGGTAGTAGTGCATTAATAGATTTTGTGAGGAAAAATAATACTCAAAAGTATGTGAGGATTGTAAATGGTGCTACAATATTAATAGCTCAATTCTGCTGCCCACACATACGCTGTTGGAGTCGTGTCCTGCCTTACCTCAAGCTGCTGCTCCAGGAGAAACCTCCACAGGACTTGTGTCATGTTTGCCACCTGCACAGTGGTGTTTGAGAGATCCTGTGCCATCTGAGTTGCCTATGGGTAGGCAAATGAATCAAACTCACAGTTTCTCAAAGTTGATTCTTTGGTTTTAGGTTGGTCCTTTTTATCTTACTGATTTTTCTCCCTTTTTTTTCTCTTTGGTTTCTCACTTGTGTTTTCCTCCCTTTAAGCTTTGTCTATGTTGTTTCTCCTTTCTTTCTATTTTGTTTTCCTCTTTAAACTGCATCCCTTTCAAATCACCTATCTGGATGCCCTTCCCTATTATATACAGGCTAATCACACAGAGCAGACTGTTGAAAACTAGTCTAACAGCTTGCCTCTCCGTAGTTTATTTTTTTGAAGTACACTGCGGTTCTTTGAAGCTGTGCTAGGCTTTCACTTTCAGTGGGGATAAGCACCCTTCAGAATACATGCAGAGAGCAATGAGCCACCCTACCAGGTGAGAGGGCCCCATAGCATTAAACTCCATGCAAGTTGTCAGAGACAAGCAGGAAAAGTCCCTACCAATATATTGCCACAGCTGTTAGCATCCATTCTCTTCTCACCAGCAAAACAAGACCTCATGAACTCCAGGTTCATCCTCAAGTCTCCTTAAATTCTCCATAAATACTACTGGCCAGCTAAGCTTTATTGCTGGACCTCTTAAAATCACACTTAAGCGGAACAATAGCCAACTGTTATGTTAAATTGTGCAAGTGTGCCCAGTTACAGTAGAGCGAATTTTCTGGATGTTACAAGGGAAGTGTGAGTAATGGTCTAGCATCGTGCTGCTCTGCAACGTGCAAGTCAGTACTCTCTCTAATGTACTTTCTGGCTTTAACCAAATGACCAAGGAATAATCTAGGAGTTTGTGGCTTCATTGTGAGAGGAATCATAATGTTGTTTATTTTGTGGATCCCTCTAGAGCATTTTAACATCGTCTGGGCCATGATGTACAATTAGATTCTGTAATTTGCAGAAAGGTTATTATAATCATCTCTCATAGCATAATGTTCATATTTGTCATTTAGACTGTGTAGAAAGAGCACATTTCCCTCTTTCAATTTTGATTAAGAGAACATATCTTATCATAGGATTTTATGCTTGTCTGATTATTATTTAGCTCTCTTCTCATTTGTTATGTAACTGTTCCCATGCATCATGGTATTTTACAACACTCAAATTGCGAGCAAACAAAAGCTGGCATTAAATTAACAAAAGAAAGTGTGCATGAGAAAAGTGAACCTTCATGCTTCTTGAAACAGCAAGTATCTCACCTGAGCTCAACAATAACAGGACTGTCCATCAATGCAAAAAATCCATCGGGAATTTAAAACATGACAATGCCACATCGAGAAATCATTGAAATGCAGTTTGTTAGAGTGTGGGAGGGAGTTCTGGAGAAGTGCCACTGCATACTTGCCTTGTAGCTCCCCTTGGCATCTTCTCTTGAGGAGAGGCTGGTAGATCAAATAGACACTTAGTCTGACCTGTAAAGTAGTTTTTATGCTCTTCCATCCTGGAGGATGCACTTGGTTCGTAGCAGCTACCATCTTCCATCGCCTGGGACATATTTTGTGCATTAATGCAGTTCAGGGTATGACTTTTCTTTCCTTGTGACCCTGTACAGTAGAAATCACCTCTGACATATTAAGACAGAGGTTGTGAACTCGCAGTCCTCCACTAAACATAAGTTCCCAAATTGAAGTTTGCTTTGAATCTTTTATCCTCATATATGATTTATGGTGGCAGACTTCAGCAATGAAATTCAGCTGTAAATGGTGGGCAAATAAGGATTATTGTGCCAATATACGATAAGAGCTGAACAGGAGGCTGGGGAACAAATGGAAGTACAATAATAGAGATAGAAGATACATTGTGTAGCAATGAGGATTGACTGCAATTTGTTGAATGATCAGGAATTTTCTATATCGTTAATACTGAAAGTGTGCACAGCAAAACGGAGTGATAACTACAGATTAGCTAGTGTTGACCTGGAAACCTGAGCTAAGTTTAATCATTTCTTAAGATTGGTAATGGAAATGATCCAGGCTGCAGATGTTCAAGATGAGGAAAAGGAGAGTGGTCAGAGAAGGATGAGAGTATGGGTATGTCTCGCAAGTCTTCTGCTTGCTTCTCTGTCTGACTGAGATTTACTAAATTTATTGGCCACCTCCACTACAGTTATTTCTAAATAAATAAATAAATAAATAAATAAATGAGAAAAGTAATTTGTGTTTTAGGTTGTAGAGTCATTGTTTGCTCCTTAATGATTTCAGGCATGTTTTGTTAATGATCATTGCTGTGTTGTACACACCAGAGGATCTTCTTGAGACTTCAAAAACAAGCTGGAGCATCACCCTTCCTGGTTTGGCTCCCGTGTTCAGCAGCAGGCCTTGGGATGCCTGGACTGGTTTTGCTATAAGCCAGCACCACATGAAGCAACTGCTTATCAGTCAATATCTTTATTGTAGCATCTTTCTATGTTTTCTATATTAGTCATAGTAAAATGCCCAGTGTTCTCTTTAAAATGGGTTTTCGGGCTTTTGATATTCTCTCAGTGAAAAAGGGACTCTTTCACAAAAGTTGAGTAAATATTAATGAAAACTGAGGCTTGCACAAATATTGGTCACTCTCAGCCGTTGTTTCTGCTGGATTGCAAGGGTGGAAAAGCAGTTGTACAAAGGTGCGCCATAGTTATTGGAAAATTTACAGCTGTACAGTGCAGAAAGTATGAAATTCAGTCCACCTCTTGGAAAAGAGAAGTGATGGAGCCTGTTACACAGGGGCCATG
The DNA here is from genome assembly GCF_964211835.1 of Anser anser. Classification (NCBI taxonomy): domain Eukaryota; kingdom Metazoa; phylum Chordata; class Aves; order Anseriformes; family Anatidae; genus Anser; species Anser anser. The sequence continues at coordinate 100,838,503 of NC_139721.1, read as the reverse complement.
GTGGGATCAAAATCTCAGCAGAATTGAAACTGAGCAATACTCTGTTAATTCAGAAATCTTTATTTTTACTCAGTGCTAAAATGTTAATTTATACTTACTGGGTATGTTTGGTTGCTGATCTCCTTATTTTACTAAATCCTGATAATGTTATATATGGTATGGTTTCTGGCTAGATCAAAAAAAAAAAAAACAAACCACACCCTAATTTGTGAAGTGCTTGCCTTGTAACTCAGTTTCCACAGCTCTAATAATAATAAGCACTTTGCACAGATACCCTGAGGCTTTAACTCATATTCTATGTAAATTAATTTCTGCAGAAATGAATACAATACTTCATATTTCTTGTATATAATCCTAAATTTGCTTTAAAAAATCTGAGAGACAATGAAGAAAAGGACTGTAAAAAATTTTAACAAGTTTCTAGGGAATCTTTCATTTATTCATTTGCTAATTAGAAAATTCTATCTAATTCCTGTGAAATACATTGTGTGTAGTTTAATGCTATTATGTGATAATCTTAAAACTTATCTCTTCCTGTCTTCTTTTTTTGACCATCTTTTGTTGTGTCTGTGCTGATGTGAAATGGAGGCAGAATAAGACTCCAGACTTTGACATCATGATAAAATAAGATATACTTTTGGGGTGGCATTTAAAAAAAAAAAAAGATTTTGAGTAGTTAAATATGAATGTGACCTCTTTGGAGAGAAGACTTTTCATTAGTTGGACTAAATGTTTAGGTACATCAGTTTAACACTCAGATATCTGTAATCCAATTCACATTCTCCCTTTGCCCGTCTTTGCAGGGGAATGACTGAGGAGCATCCTTGTACTGATTCCCTCTCTCGTTTTGCTTCAGCTACCCATGTGCTAATGGTGAGGAGGTGGGAATCTCATGTGGCTTCGGCAAGTCTTGAGTATTTGTTCTGTTTCTTGGGTTTAACACCCTGCTCTAACACTCGAGTGAGAGTCAGTGGATATGTTTTGCATTAGTTCTGTTCCAGATTTCATGCTTTGATATGTTGTCTTCCAAGCTAGCATTTATTTCTGGAACAAACAGGGTTTCTTCAACTTTGTTCCTACACTTCGCAAATACCAGCTGGGTATCATGGATCATGCTTAGCTTTTTTAATTTGACACTTTTTTTTTAACGGTTTTATGACATTGAATGCTTTATATATCATCCCATCATGTGAAACAACTTTATCTTAACATTTTAAATTTGGAGATGTGAGTTCATTTTCTGTTTGTTTGTTTGTTTCCTGTTTGGGTCCACCTGGAATTTCTGTCAGGCTGTGGTAAGCTGGGGTTCAGCTCTGGGGCCCCCTACATAAGAAGGACATGGACCTGTTGAAGTGAGTCCAGAGGAGAACCATGAGGATGCTCAGGGGTCTGGAGAACCTCTCCTATGAAGATAGGCCAAGAGAGTTGGGGTTGTTCAGCCCGGAGAAGAGAAGGCTCCAGGGAGACCTTAGAGCAGCCTTACAGTACCTAAAAGGGGGCCTACAAGAAAGCTGGGAAGGGACTCTGTCAGGGAGTGTAGTGATAGGACAAGGGGGATTGGCTTTAAACTAAAAGAGGGGAGATTTAGATTAGATGTTAGAAAGAAATTCTTCACTATAAGGGTAGTGAGGCACTGGCACAGGCTGCCAAGGGAAGCTCTGGATGCCCCATCCCAGGAGGTTCAAGGCCAGGCTGGATGGGATCTTGGGCAACCTGGTCTGGTAGGAGGTGTTCCTGCCCATGGCAGGGGGGTGGAAATGGGTGCTCTTTAAAGTCCTGTCCAACCCAAACCATTCCATGATTCTATATGTTCTCCTTATGACTTGTCATATACTATTTCGTAGTTGGGTAAGTTGAAATGTAATCACATTTACGTCAAACTTATCCTACTGTATTTCTTTTTTTCTCTTTTATTTTTCAGATGTGTTCTCATCATGTACCTCGTAAGACACTTCTTTCAAATCTTGTATTTTATATTGAGCAAATACTTTTTTCAGCTTTGTGAGCATATGCTGAAATCCTTATGAAAATTTGCACATAGGTGACTCTCATATGGTTTCTTCTGAATAGTCTGTTTTCATTTTAATCAATTTCTGCCCAGAATTACCATCCTGAAACTACTTTGGGAATCTGCACAAATTATTTATGCATTCTGAGTTTCTTTTACAGGTTGTAGAAGAAAAAAATGATTGTATTTTAAAAAGTGTTGTAGAACAATGTTGTAGGTGCATGAGTTTGCATCTGCTGAGATCCTGAGCGCTTTGCTGTTCTCTAAAGATTTAAGGTAGTGACTTCATGGCAATGGTTTTTGACTCTCAGAAGTGTTTGTTTTGCTTTTCATACTGGAGTTACTCTGTAATATCCTTAATTAATGATACCTGTGGTAGGTTAGATTATCTTAGTCTTTTCAATCTGGTAAGTCTTTGTGAATTTATGATAAAGTCTCGCCCTGGGTATTCCTCTCTGAGCAATCCTGTCTTCCTGCCTTGAGTGATTTTGATTGTGTCTGTTATTCTTTAAGAATATGGATGTATAACTGGGGGTGATGTACGTGGGGATGTCTGATGAGGCTACTAGCAGTTTCTGTTCACTCTGATACTGCTGTGCAGGGAACTGAGCTGCTCCTGAGGCAAATCCCGGTTTCCTGTGATTTAGATCGGAAAATCAGTTTCTTTCTTTCTCTCTCTACTTATTTATTTATTTATTTATTATTTTTTCCCTTGAATTACCATAGTTTGGGAAACTATTTTAGGGAAAGATGGATAGGCCCATCATGGTCACTGCCTCAACCACTATTATAACACTGTCATCCTTACCACAAGACATAAGTTTTCAACATAATCAAGCTTATTCAGTCTTATCTCTTTTGTTTTGTATCTACTATATTAATTTCCTTTCTTTGGCATATTGCAGACACTTAACTTCACAGCCATTGTACAATTGATCATTTTAATTCAAGATAAGCAAATTATTGACTCTTTCTTCCTAACAGTTAAAATCCTCACATATCTGAAATGTATTATTTTTGGTAAATGAAAGTGCTTAAATGACTTAAAATAGGAAGTGTTCAGTCTTATGTCCTCCAAAATGGTTACTGAAGATGCAACATCCCCGAATGGAAATATGACATTTATGAATATCAGACAATGCTTGATGTCCTTCCCCAAATGTTGTGTTTGGGTCAAATCTGTCATTTATCTCAGTACCGCATTACCAGGCAGACGGTTTCTGTACATGTATTCACTCAACAGAATTGAGACCATCAGATCAAATTTAGCTTCTACTTCATTTTCTTAATAATTGGACTTAATTATTTAGTTTGTATATTTTTAGCAGCAAGTTGGTTCAATACTGGTATTTGTTTTAGATCCTTAGCATAATTCAGTGCATTAAGCATACTGTACAGTATCACATTTGGAGATCACAGTTAAATCAGGAAAAAAAAAAGCAACTGTTTCAATTTTTTTTTTAATGTTATTTTAACAGAAGACTTACTGGTAGTTGATTTAGGCTAATTAAATGAAATATGGGGTAGGTTTTTTGCCTTTTTTTTTTTTTTTGGATAGGGTGAACATGTTCACCAAATATTTTTTGCTGTCTTCAGACAACTGCAGAGTACTTGACTGTAGAATGTTTCTTGATTCAATTCATGTCTGCCTCATCACTTTTTCTATGTAATTTAAATAAAAATTTAAATGGTATAGGCTGTTGATACACATTGATGGATGTTCCTAAACCTAATCCCAAACATTATTTCTGTGTTGCCATGCTAAGAATATATATGTTATATATTATATGTTACATATTATATGTTATATATTATATATATATACTAGCTACCTGCCCTCCTTGTGTCCAGGGTGCATTCTAGCTCTATGGACCATGAGATGCTCAGCAATAGCTTTGCTTCATTTGCCTTTCCTTTCCTTAATGTCTGAATCCAAATCCGCAATATGGGTAAGTGACCACATGGACCTAAAATAAAATATTATCTACTTAACTGTCCAGATCTCCTTTCTTTGGCACATTGTAGAGCGCTCCAATGCTGTCGTAAAGCACTATTTACTCGCCCTTCTCCTGTCCTCAAGGGCCACCAATAAACTGAGCTATTCCTGTTACTAAATCTAATCCTTGTATAGAAGGGTGGTTGAACTAAGGCTTCAGAGAGAGGTTAGGCACATGCTGCTCCTGTGCACAGCCTTCATTTTACCTTTAAGGACCATCAGATGCATTCTGGTGACCTGGACACTTCAAACCAGCTTTCTCTTGACCAGTATCTAAGCCTAATGCTAGTAGGCTGATTAAAGAGGTGATCACATGGGAAACACAATAAAGTGTTAGGTCCATGCCACATCCTAATTCTTCAGGGTGCTGGGTATTTGCTACTAACCTGGAGCTGTCTACTTTCCTTTTTGTAGCCACAGCCCTAGCCCTAACCTAGACCCTAACTCTAATTTTGACCCAAGATCTCCATATAACAAGATGAAAGATGTGTCTGAAATTTATTTCAGCCTGTCCACAGGGAGGTTGGAGTTAGAAGAATCCATGTGTAATGTAGATAAGCCTTCATCTAGTCTTCACTCTGTTCCAAAGACACCCTATAAGTACGTGACCAAACTGGGTCATAATAATAACTCAACTGCAAACTATAGACTTTTGACAACAGACTTCTGCTTTAAGACAGAAGTGCACAAATGAGTGCTGAAAGGTTCAGCAGAGATCAGTTTGAGGACACCTCAGTCTGGTGTCCTCTCTGACTAGCGGTAAGTTATGGTTACAGTCAGGAAAGGGTTGGTTGTAAAAGGCTGTGCTATTCATTCAGTGGTCAATGTGGCTAGGTGAAGGATGGGAGCTAAAGAGACCTCTGAGGAATGGCTTATTCCAGCTTCAGTCTGCTCAACTGTCTCTCTATGGGGTCATGGGGTTAGTGTTAGGGTTAGGATTGCATTTAGGAAAACAGTGAGTGAGCCCTAGTTGTCTGTGTGTATTGCATGGGCTGCAGGACTTCAGTGAGGGTAAGTATCACAAGTATAGTCAGCTAATGCCAAGCCACTGGCCAGTACTTTGAGTTCCAAACGTGTGATACTCCTGTAGTGAGCATTTACATTCTGATTTGGGTTAGGATTAGGAAAGCTGGGAAGCTATGTCATTGTATGTTATTAACCCTGAATTAAAATTAGAGTTGCTGTTTGCAGAAGACAAGTTCAAACACTGCCTCTTAGTCTCAGTTGAGAAAAATACATGAAGAGAATTTAAAAGTAGCAGATAAGATTAAAAAACAAACAGGAAAAAAGTTGAGGTGCTGTAAGAGGTAGGTTGTTCCCTTCTGAACCTGAGCATGCATCTGGAGATATGGATGTGTGCCATTAGTATCTTGGGAAAGAGGAAAGAGTTTTTCATGACAACTTTTTTGCCCTGTTTTGTTACTTATGTTATGGATCTTTCTGACTCTAATTAATGTGCCTGCACTTGTTCCTGTGAACACAACTTGAATGTATTGCCTTGGCGAGGAGGCTTACCTGACAGCCGGTTCTTTGAAAAGGAAATGTTGGATTTTCAGAGAGCCGCCTGGCGCAGATCAAAGCCATGCTGCAGCTGGGGGCAGGCTGTTTGGCTCATCGGTGACAGGGAGCATTGTGAAGTCCTGTGATGATTTGAAATGTTAAATTAAATGATTCCTCTGTAAAGCCATCTGTGATACTTTTTTAATATTTTATGAAGAGATCAGTGATGAGAGCACATGAGATTTTTGGGAATTAAATGCAACCCAGAATGCCCAAATGAGCCAGGGGAATGAAAAGTTAAAACATAGCTACAGGCAAGAAAAGTCTTTTTTTTTTTTTTTCTTTTTCTTTTTCCCCCTCTCAGATGTCATTCTTTCTGTCTTTCTGCTGTAAATATGTCAAAACTTCCCTGAAGTTTCACATGTCACTTGCACGGGTAGTGTTGCATCACCTTTGTGATCATTTTTATTCCTGGTTTCCACTGTGGCAGTGCTCTCTGCACCTTTGTGCACCCCGGTTTTTGTGGCTTCAAGCTGGTTGGGGTTGAGAGGCAGATGGTCCGAGTCAAAATATGCCAGGACTGGGACTGTTTGTGTTTATATATGTGTTTATACTTGGACTGCTGATGTATTTGTTCATGGCATCAGCTACTTTTTCTTTTTGGGGGGGGGGGCGGGGGGGAGGAGGGATAGGGGGAGGTGATTTTTTTGTGTGTTTGTTTTTTGCTTTTCCTGTGAAAATGGAAAGTTTGGTTTCTTTGCCTTGGGAGAACAAACTAAATATCACTCCCTGATATGTTTTATCCCTCTAACAACATTCTATAAAGTTTTGGGGGGTGTTTGACAAGAAAGGTAAAGCCTAATTGCTCCTACATGTAAGTCTTTAATGTTAAAATGAACTGATAATGCTTTGATTTAATAACAGAATGCATTTGTTGTAGTTAAACAGAGTGTAAAGTGTAGCAATATCCAATTACTTTTGAGATTACTATCACATGAATAGCCCTTCTGCTGACATATTGCAGTATATTTATTACCTAGTATGACAATCCACTTCAGAATTGATGGGGGGGGGGGGGGCAAATATGAAACAGTAAAAGTTTTAAATAAGCATTAGCTCTACCAATTTCTCATACAGCCTTAAAATTTTTCATTCTCATTTTGCGCTAAAAATCGTGCAGATACAGATAATATTGTTGGACATAATAAACCATAAATAGTAGAAAAACTTAGCAGAACTTGATTTTTTGCTCTGTCTGAATGGGAAGAGAACTTGCTTGCATTGCCAGCAAATTTTATTTCATTCTTCCTTGTTTTGAGACCCTGGGAGTCTCTGCTAAAAGAAAAATTGCTTCGTTAAAACAAACAAACAAAAAACACACATGCACCCCTCCCAGGAACTCCATACTTTGAAGTAGGTTTACACACATCATGCTTCTGCCCATGCACACAAGATGCTTCTCGTTGTCTATAGTCATCCTTTTTAATTTTTGACAAAATAGTTTCCCTTATAAACTTTGGAAACAGTAGTGCATGCAACACTTCAAAAATAAAATACTATTTAAGCCTAACAGCAAGAACAAAAGTGTTGAAAGTAACAGCATTTTTGTTTTGTGACACTGACATTAATCCTTTTTATTTTTTTCCCCAATATAGGTACTTCAAAAACTAGGAAAAGCAGATGAAACAAAAGATGAACAATTTGAAGAATATGTACAAAATTTCAAAAGACAAGAGGTCAGTTACTTTTTCAGTTTCTTTAATTGTCTCTTAAGAAGAATGCACTGTATTTTAACTTTTGATTTTGAAGAAGGTGTTGCAGGGGAGAAAGTAAAAGAAAATGTTTTGAACCATATTGGTGTAAGATTTTGTTCAACAGTTTTCAAACAGAAAAGAATGATTGGATTTGTGTGTGCAAATATGTAAGATGTGCATTCATATTAAATAGCTATATTCTAATAATGTACAACACTGTCATGCCAGAACTCCTTGGGATCAATGAAGTGTATGCACATTTTCAACAGTGTAATTGAGAACAAAACCCAAACCCAATGTGATATAGCTTTGTAGTTGCCTTGTTACAAAGAAATAATTTATTTCCTTGGTTTCATTTTGTGGGTTGTTTTCATCAATGGTATATAATAATACTAGTTTTATATGAAGTGAACAGCAGAATAGTTTTAGACTGCTGTGTGTTGTTACGCTCCCTGTTAGTGCAGGGATGACAAGATCTGTGGTGGCAGTGCTGATGAATCACTCCTGGGGAGCAGGGTTCAATTATAAACACATATGAAAACAAAGGTGCCCTTAAGAGTTTATAATCTGCTCCCAGTGCAATGTTAAATTCTAACCTCTATTACTCCTCACTTTGTTGGACAGACTTTTCAGCTCCAAGTTGATTAATTGCAATTAATTATATAGCAGCATTCTAGTACAAATTAATGCCTACCATGAGCTGCATTAATGCCATCAAGAAAACAATCTCATTATGTAAGTGTGAACTGAGGTATCAGTAGCCTTCATGAGCTATCTTTTAAAGCTCATATGTAAAGGTACTGAAGGGTAAGAACTACTTCCACACTTTACGTGATGTAAAAATTTGTTCATTTTAGGGTTTTCAATTCCTACCCTGAGTCAGTCCTGTCTACCACATGCATTTCTGTCCTTTCCACATAAACACAAATCATGCACTCTGATTTGCTAGGGCACTGACTAACTCTTTTATATCTTATGGTGACTTAGCCATTATTTTCCACTGTCTGTCTAGAGAAAGAGAGGGAGGTTTGGGGAGTAACTGGGCTGGGCAGATGTCCATTCTTCCCCCAAAATGATGATGATGGGAAGTAAAGAATCTGTTTCTCTAACGAGGGTGGTTCCTTCCTCAAGGCCAGGAAGATGATGGGATATAATAGGGCTGAAAAAACACTGAGAAGCTTTGAAGCCCTGTAGAGTTTTCATATTTTCCCTTTTCTTCCCCATCCTCTTTTCCAAATATGCTGAGATATCAACTGAGCATTTCTTTCTTTCTGATTTTCCTTATATTGCTTCTTATCCTTGTTTTCAACATCACAGCTGTTTGAACAGCTAGTAACTGTGTTACTAGAAATAAGGTGCATCTGTAAGGCTGTTATTGGGTGGGAAAGGAGCGGCTGGAGCATCCCCATGAAGAAAGAGAATTCTGTGAAATGTATTTTTAGCTAAAAGAAAAAAACTGAGTCAATTAAAAATGAAGAGAGATGAAAGAGAAAAACCTTTTTTTCAGCAAAATTATGTCTCAAGTGTTTGTTTCTTCCAAGGGCTAAGGAGGATCTTAACATTCCTTCATTTTTATTTCCTTCTCCTTTGATGTACTTAGAGACAGTAACAAGCAGTCAAGGACTCTACAGGAACTGAAAGATATTAAATCGATGCAAATGTGACTTGGAGCTACGAGAGGAACTGGATAAGGAGGAGTGAGCACTGAGGGAAATACTACAACTCTTTTGAGTGGCACATGCAGTTTAGGTTAGGTCCACTGGCATACCAAATGAGAGAGATCATTCGTACATTTATGACACTAATGACATGTGTTACTGTGTTCTGCTGGGCTTGTTCTCAGAGAATTCTGTTTTGCACAATTCTTCAAGTACAAGAAGGAAAAATGATGCTAAAACTGCTTCTGCCACATGCACAAATAAGAAGGATATAAATTGCTTAATTTTTCTTCGTTTCTTCCACGCTTTAATCTACAACTGACTAGGAAGGCAAAGATTTGAAACATTACAATGTGCATCTAAATTTATCACTCATATTGATCAACACCTTGCAGAAATGCTGTCCTCTGTGGACTCCTTTTCTTCTTGGTTTATATTCAATCTTGCTTCCAAGGTTATCTCTGCAACTCTAGAGCCTTTAGAAAAAGAAAAAATAAATTCAAGGTATTAAAGAGTAAAAAGGCAGCAGGGGTGATTGATCATTGTGTTCAGGTCCACACAATTGTTGGTGTGGGCCATTCAGGTGGCTTCCCAGTCAGGTCTTCCTATGACAGAAGCAGTCTGAGAGATAGTCCAAACTTTACTTTGTTGCTTGCAGTCTCACTTAGCAGTGATTTGTCTCTATTTCCTGGTCATCTCACTTACCTACACTTGGTTTTGAGGAAGACTGTTACTTCAGATCTGTGTCTTTCTAAGTTGTTTGTAGCAGCTGGTGCCTTTCAGGCTTTGGGTAAGTTCAAAGCTGTGAAAATGGACTGTTGTTCTTGCTTCCCTACCTTACTGAACCTGTGTCACTTGGGAGGTCAACTGGTATTATGGATAGAATTATTCTTTTATTGATACTCTCCAAAGATCAGAAATGAGGGCTCCCAGTTCAGCTCAGGGAAAGCAGAGAAAGAGCATAGTGCTCATAACCCAGGAAGCAGGTAATGCAGAAACCGAGATCTTAACAATTTCTGCCTGCATAGCAGATTGGTTGATGGGTATGCACCAAATTGAGCAGCAGGTTCAATGTAAGGATACATCCAGCGGATCAATCTTCCTTTCTGTAGGAAAACATCACTGAGGCTCCCCAGTGGTCTATTTCCATCTCTTTCTGAATACAGCTGGATAAGGTCCCCTTTTGGACATGAAGCACAGAGCTGAATTATTGGATGAATCACCATGGAGAAACTGAGTCATTCCATGTCTGGAGAGAACAGAGCACAGTGGCCTTGCAAAGCCTCTGGATTTTCCTGTCAGAAGCAGTAAGCTGCTGCAGCTGAAACCAACAATAAAAGATTTTGACTTTTAGCAGTGAATAAAATTGTTATTCACCTTCCACTTAAGTTGTAAACAGGAAATTGCCACTGTAAAACAAAACTCATGGATCTTATATAAACTCATATGTGACACAGATTTTTAGTGTACTGCAAGAATTTTCCTGAGGCTTAGAACTTTCTTGCTGCACAGCTAATTGTGGATGTGCCCAGCCCCTTAATTGACCCTGAAGTTCAGGAAACAAAAGAATGTTGCAAACTGTATTCACAGATTTAATCTGACAGACATCTTTTGAGGGGCCATGCCAAAGTCTGCTTCAGATACTGAATGACCACTAAGCCAAATACAAGCAATACAATGTGCAGATAATTTGGGTGTCTGTGGGAGGATGTTCTCTGATGATTGCCATTTCATCCTAAAATATATGTTTAATAATTATCTTACAACTGAGAGGGCATTTTTCCCAAGACAAGAGACACTAACTTCTAGTCAGGCAGGATTCATAGGAAGGTGAGGCTCTCTGTTTTATGCTACAAAATTATCTCTGCAGGAGCAGGCCAGACCCTTTCCAACTAATTCCTCACTTCCAAGGAGAGTGTGCTTGATCTGATGTTTTGCTTTCTTGATTCTGCCTGTTGATTGCTCCGAATCTGAAGTCTAAACTGCAGTCATGCTGGGCTGCCTTTGATTGCCCCTGGATATAACCTGCTATGCCTCCGCAGCTTTAGAAACTGTGCTAATTGTTTTCTCCCAGAATGTGAAGTTGAATGATCAAGTTATTTTTGACTATTTTTAGAGCAGATTGGTATATGTTTCTTCGGGAATTCTTTATAATAACTGACCCTGGAGATAGCTCACACAGCTGAGCTCTGGACTGTAATGCATTTACTGAAAATGATTGTTGTGGTTTAACCCGGCTGGCAGCTAAACACCACACAGCCGTTCGCTCACCCTCCCCCCTCCCTCTCTGGGATGGGGGAGAGAAACGGGAAAGTGAAGCCGGTGAGTTGAGATAAAGACAGTTTATTAAGACAGGAATATAATAATAACAATAATAATAATAATAATAATAGTGATAATGATAATAGTATTAATAATAATAATGTGTAAGAAAACAAGTGATGCACAATGCAATTGCTCACCACCCGCTGACCGATGCCCAGCCTATCCCCGAGCAGCCGGCCCCCCACCCCGGCCAGCCACCCCTATATATTGTTTAGCATGACGTCAGATGGTATGGAATACCCCTTTGGCCAGTTTGGGTCAGCTGTCCTGGGTCTGTCCCCTCCCAGCTCCTGCTGCACCCCCAGCCTGCTCGCTGGCAGGACAGAGCGAGAAGCCAAAAAGTCCTTGGCCTGGTGTAAACACTGCTCTGCAACAATTAAAACATCAGCATGTTATCAGCGCTCTTCTCATCCTAATCCAAAACATAGCACCCTACCAGCTACTATGAGGGAAAATTAACTCTGTCCTAACTGGAACCAGGACAGATATCCACCCCTTATTCCATACCATTTATGTCATGCTCAGGTTACACTCTTTCCAATACATTCTAATTAATCACCATTTTCATCTATGATATATATAGCAATCATGGTAGTGATGACATACAGTATTATATAATAATTAACATACTACAATTCAACTCATGGGCTATTCTCACCCAGTATCAAATCCCCTTGAGGTACACACCGGACCTCCCCATTCTTTTGCATTACCCACCAAGTGCATCCAGGTCCCTGAGCAAAAGCAATTCCACGAATGGGTTTGCCTTTTCCTGAGGCAGGAGTAGCCCAGACTGTTTTACCCAGCATGTTTCTTACGTGCACTACAGGAACTTTATCCCCTTCTACAGTGCGTAACAGGTTTGATTGGGCAGGTCCAGCTCGGTTGGCAGATCCCCTGGTATTGACTAACCAGGTGGCCTTTGCCAAATGTGTATCCCAATTTTTGAATGTCATAGAATCATAGAATCATAGAATATCCTGAGTTGGAAGGGACCCTTAAGGATCATCAAGTCCAACTCTTGATACCGCACAGGTCTACCCAAAAGTTCAGACCATGTGACTAAGTGCACAGTCCAATCTCTTCTTAAATTCAGACAGGCTCGGTGCAGTGACCACTTCCCTGGGGAGCCTGTTCCAGTGTGCAACCACCCTCTCTGTGAAGAACCCTCTCCTGATGTCGAGCCTAAATTTCCCCTGCCTCAGCTTAACCCCGTTCCCGCGGGTCCTGTCACTGGTGTTAATGGAGAAAAGGTCTCCTGCCTCTCGACACCCCCTTACGAGGAAGTTGTAGACTGTGATGAGGTCTCCCCTCAGCCTCCTCTTCTCCAGGCTGAACAGGCCCAGTGACCTCAGCCGTTCCTCGTATGTCTTCCCCTCCAGGCCTTTCACCATCTTCGTAGCCCTCCTCTGTACACTCTCCAACAGTTTAATGTCCTTTTTGTACTGTGGTGCCCAGAACTGCACACAGTACTCGAGGTGAGGCCGCACCAGCGCAGAGTAGAGCGGGACAATCACCTCCCTTGACCTACTAGCGATGCCGTGCTTGATGCACCCCAGGACACGGTTGGCCCTCCTGGCCGCCAGGGCACACTGCTGGCTCATATTCAACTTGCTGTCTACCACGACCCCCAGATCCCTCTCTTCTAGGCTGCTCTCCAGCGTCTCATCGCCCAGTCTGTATGTGCAGCCAGGGTTTCCCCGTCCCAGGTGCAGGACCCGGCACTTGCTCTTATTGAACTTCATGCGGTTGGTGATCGCCCAGCTCTCCAACCTATCCAGATCCCTCTGCAAGGCCTTTCCACCCTCAATCGAGTCCACAACTCCTCCATGTCCCAGCACCCATTGCTTTCAGTGTAGTCTTCAACAGTCCATTGTATCGTTCAACTTTTCCAGAGGCTGGTGCATGATAGGGGATGTGATACACCCACTCAATACCATGTTCTTTGGCCCAAGTGTCTATAAGGTTGTTTCGGAAATGAGTCCCGTTGTCTGACTCAATTCTCTCTGGGGTGCCATGTCGCCATAAGACTTGCTTTTCAAGGCCCAGGATAGTGTTCCGGGCGGTGGCATGGGGCACAGGATATGTTTCCAGCCATCCGGTGGTTGCTTCCACCATTGTAAGTACGTGGCGCTTGCCGTTGCGGGTTTGTGGGAGTGTGATGTAATCAATCTGCCAGGCCTCTCCATATTTATATTTCAGCCATCGTCCTCCATACCAAAGAGGTTTTGACCGTTTGGCTTGCTTGATTGCAGCACATGTTTCACAGTCATGAATAACCTGTGCTGTAGTGCCCATGGTCAGGTCCACCCCTCGATCACGAGCCCATCTGTATGTTGCATCTCTACCTTGATGGCCTGAGGTGTCATGGGCCCATCGGACTATAAATAATTCACCTTTATGTTGCCAGTCCAGGTCCACCTGAGCCACTTCAATCTTAGCAGCCTGATCCACCTGCTGGTTGTTTTGATGTTCTTCAGTAGCCTGATTCTTGGGCACATGAGCATCTACATGGCGTACCTTTACAACCAGGTTCTCTACCCGGGCAGCAATATCTTGCCACAATGCCGCAGCCCAGATGGGCTTGCCCCTGCGCTGCCAGTTGTTCTGCTTCCATTGCTGTAACCACCCCCACAGGGCATTTGCTACCATCCATGAATCAGTATAGAGATAGAGAACTGGCCACTTTTCTCGTTCAGCAATATCTAAAGCCAGCTGAATGGCTTTCACTTCTGCAAACTGACTCGATTCACCTTCTCCCTCAGCAGCTTCTGCAACTCGTCGTGTAGGACTACATACAGCAGCTTTCCATCTCCGATGCTTTCCCACAATACGACAGGACCCGTCAGTGAACAAGGCATATTTCTTCTCATTTTCCGGTAGCTTGTTGTACAGTGGGGCTTCTTCAGCACGAACCACCTCCTCCTCTGATGATATCCCAAAGTATTTGCCTTCTGGCCAGTCCATAATCGCCTCCAAGATTCCTGGGCGACTTGGGTTTCCTATTCGAGCCCGCTGAGTAATCAGTGCAACCCACTTGCTCCATGTAGCATCAGTTGCATGATGTGTAGAGGGGACCCTTCCTTTGAACATCCAGCCTAGTACCGGCAGTCGGGGTGCCAGGAGGAGCTGCGCTTCAGTACCGACCACTTCCGAAGCAGATCGAACTCCTTCATATGCTGCCAATATCTCCTTTTCAGTTGGAGTATAGCGGGCTTCAGATCCTCTGTATCCCCGACTCCAAAACCCCAGGGCTCGACCTCGAGTTTCCCCAGGTTCTTTCTGCCAGAGGCTCCAGGTGGGACCATTCTCCCCGGCTGCGGTGTAGAGCACATTCTTTACATCTGGTCCTGTTCGGACTGGCCCGAGGGCTACTGCATGAACTATTTCCTGCTTAATTTGTTCAAAGGCTTGTCGTTGCTCAGGGCCCCATTCAAAAGCATTCTTCTTACGGGTTACTTGGTAGAGCGGGTTTACAATCAGACTGTAATTTGGAATATGCATTCTCCAAAACCCCACGACACCTAGGAAAGTTTGTGTTTCTTTTTTGCTAGTTGGTGGAGACATAGCTGTTATTTTGTTGATCACATCCATTGGGATTTGACGACGTCCATCTTGCCATTTTATTCCTAAAAACTGGATCTCTCGTGCAGGTCCTTTAACTTTATTCTGTTTTATGGCAAAACCGGCCTTCAGAAGGATTTGGACTATTTTCTTCCCTTTCTCAAAAACTTCCTCTGCTGTGTTACCCCACGCAATGATGTCATCGATGTACTGCAGGTGTTCAGGAGCTTCCCCCTGCTCCAGCGCAGACTGGATCAGTCCATGGCAAATGGTAGGGCTGTGTTTCCACCCCTGGGGCAGCCGATTCCAAGTATATTGGACTCCCCTCCAAGTGAAAGCAAACTGTGGCCTGCACTGTGCTGCTAGAGGGATGGAGAAAAATGCATTAGCGATATCAATTGTGGCATACCACTTGGCTGCCTTTGATTCCAGTTTATACTGGAGTTCTAGCATGTCCGGCACTGCAGCACTCAGTGGTGGCGTGACTTCGTTCAGGCCATGATAGTCCACTGTTAGTCTCCACTCACCATTAGACTTTCGCACTGGCCATATAGGACTATTAAAAAGTGAATGAGTCTTGCTGATCACTCCTTGGCTCTCCAGTTGACGAATTAGCTTATGGATGGGACTCAGGGAGTCTCGGTTGGTGCGATATTGCCGCCGGTGCACAGTTGTGGTAGCGATCGGCACTTGCTGTTCTTCAACCCTCAGCAACCCCACAACAGAAGGGTCCTCTGAGAGACCAGGCAAGGTAGACAACTGTTTAATGTCCTCTGTCTCCAAGGCAGCTATGCCAAAAGCCCAGCGGAACCCTTTTGGGTCCTTGAAATATCCTCTTCTAAGATAGTCTATGCCAAGGATGCACGGAGCATCTGGGCCAGTCACAATACGGTGCTTTTGCCACTCATTACCGGTTAGACTCACTTCAGCCTCCAATACAGTTAACTGCTGGGATCCCCCCGTCACACCATAAATACAGATGGGCTCTGGCCCTTTATAGCTTGATGGCATTAGAGTACATTGTGCACCGGTGTCTACCAAAGCCTTATACTTCTGTGCGTCTGACGTGCCAGGCCATCGAATCCACACAGTCCAATAAACTCGATTGTCCCTTTCCTCCCCCTGGCTGGAGGCAGGGCCCCTCTAGTCCTGGTCAGAATCTTCGTTTCTGTGTTTAAAGGACTGCCTGCTGAAAGTTGGAGCAGCAAACTTTTCAGAGAACTCCTTTTTCCCAATTGTTTTCCTTTGCAATTCACGTACCCGTGCCTCTAGGGTCGCAGTGGATTTTCCATCCCATTTTCTCATGTCCTCTCCATGGTCACGTACGTAAAACCACAGGGTGGCGCGGTGTGTGTGCCCACCATATTGTCTTCCTTGCATAGATGAACGTTTACCCCTAATAGCTGAGACACTGGTTTGTACAGGTGGGGAGGAAAATAATCTCTCTTCAAGTTGGTGGATCTTTTCAGAAAGTTTCTCCAAAGTATTCTCTTTTAGCTGGTGGACACTGGTTCGTTCAGGTGGAGGGGAAGATAAATTCTCTTTAAGTTGGTGGACCTCTTCAGAGAGTTTCTCCACAGCCGAGACACAGGCCTGTAGGGAAGAGGAGAGATTTCCTTCATACTGCCGGAGTAATTTAGCCACGTCATTCACTGGGGGATTCTCCTCCGCTTTCCAGGCTAGTATTGCCAATGAGCTGGCATATGATGATGGTGCACTCCGTACAAACTTCCGCCACATGGGTGGTGTACACCGGACTGCATCTGGATCTGCGGATGTTTGTGCGTCGTCTAGGTCCTTATAAATGACTTCCCGTACGGCCAATTCCCTCAGGTACTGAATTCCCTTCTCCATGGTGGTCCATTTGCCTGGTAGACATACAAGTTCTTCCTTGAAGGGATACCTTTCCTGCACAGCTGACAGGAGACGCCTCCAGAGGCTGCGAGGTCGTGCTCCATCTCCAATTGCTTTGTCAATGCATGCATCCCTAGCAAGGGATCCCAGCCGCCTGGCTTCCTTGCCCTCTAATTCCACATAATTGGCTCCCATGTCCCAGCACCGGAGCAGCCAGGTGACAGGCTGCTCACCTATACAGCGACCAAAATCTTTTCGCACATCTCGTAGCTCACGCTGGTATAGAGTCCGGGTAGTTACTGTTGATTTTTCGACATCCTCATCTTCAGTCTCCTGCACCTTTGATGGCCCAGCCTCGTCTTCACTATGTCCAGACTTAGCAGAAGACTGTCTGCGTTCTAAACGACCTGAGCCTCTATACCATTTTTTCACCTTGTCTACAGGGGCAACTTGCACTGCTACAGCTCGTTTCTCTAACCCAGACACAGGGTCTGCCACAGGGGTTGGAATACCCTCTGTGGGGTCAACTTGCACTGCTACAGCTCGTTTCTCTGACCCAGACACAGGAGTGGGAGCAGCTGCAGGAGCCGGAGCTGCTGCAGGGGCTGGAGTGGCTGCGGGAGCTGGAGCTGGAGCTGCTGCAGGAGCTGGAGCGGCTGCAGGAGCTGGAGCTGGAGCTGGAGCGGCTGCAGGAGCTGGAGCGGCTGCAGGAGCTGGAGCTGGAGCTGGAGCAGCTGCAGGGGCTGGAGTGGCTGCAGGAGCTGGAGCGGCTGCAGGAGCTGGAGCTGGAGCTGGAGCGGCTGCAGGAGCTGGAGCGGCTGCAGGAGCTGGAGCGGCTGCAGGAGCTGGAGCTGGAGCTGGAGCGGCTGCAGGAGCTGGAGCGGCTGCAGGAGCTGGAGCTGGAGCTGGAGCAGCTGCAGGGGCTGGAGTGGCTGCAGGAGCTGGAGCTGGAGCGGCTGCAGGAGCTGGAGCGGCTGCAGGAGCTGGAGCGGCTGCAGGAGCTGGAGCTGGAGCAGCTGCAGGAGCGGGAGCTAGGTTGTTAGTAGCATCAATTGCAGCTCGATAGGCACAAGCCAGACCCCAGCACACTACAGTGATTTGTGTCACTTTGGAACTGCCAGAGTCATGACACCTTTTTTTCAAGCATTCTGCCAGCTTTTTAGGATTTTGCAGTTGTTCAGGGGTGAATGTCCAAAACACTGGAGGTGACCACTGCTCTAGAAACCTGCCCATATCCTCCCACACTCCCTGCCACTCGCAACTATCCCGCCTCAAGACAGATCTCCGGATGAGATTCCTAAGTAGTTGTTTAACCCTCAACAAAACCTGAAGCGCATTCAGGAGACATAACAACAAGAGCAGGCTGGTCTGAGTATCCCAAGGATATTCAACATCTCGGAGAACCACCGTAACTAGCTCGGGGGATAAGAGGGTGGTGAAGGAGAAAGGGAGAGTGAACAGGTAGGGAAACATGTCTTCCCCTGTCCCCTTCACAGATTGGCTCCCTAACGAAAACAGGCAATAGGTGTAATTGCTAATAGTTTCCGAGATATGGGTTCCAAAGTATAGAGTCGACGTCAGTGCTGAGTACAAATACCAGGTTAAAGTCGTGACCAGATATTTCATCATTTCATAAGCCATTGTTACACCGCACAGTACCATAACAATCTTAAACCAGGGCCCGGAAAGGATAAACAGTGCAATAGGGAGCACATACAGAAAGTAACGCACTATAAAACTCAATTTGGAATACAGGTACAGCAGACTGGAGATTAAGGCAATCAACATCGTGACTAGCAACTATTAAGCAGGTCCAATACTTATACCAATTTTAGTTTAACACACTCTGGTCAAATTTGTCGATATCTCAACCCTACGAGCCCCACGTTGGGCGCCAAAAGGGCTGTTGTGGTTTAACCCGGCTGGCAGCTAAACACCACACAGCCGTTCGCTCACCCTCCCCCCTCCCTCTCTGGGATGGGGGAGAGAAACGGGAAAGTGAAGCCGGTGAGTTGAGATAAAGACAGTTTATTAAGACAGGAATATAATAATAACAATAATAATAATAATAGTGATAATGATAATAGTATTAATAATAATAATGTGTAAGTAAACAAGTGATGCACAACGCAATTGCTCACCACCCGCTGACCGATGCCCAGCCTATCCCCGAGCAGCCGGCCCCCCACCCCGGCCAGCCACCCCTATATATTGTTTAGCATGACGTCAGATGGTATGGAATACCCCTTTGGCCAGTTTGGGTCAGCTGTCCTGGGTCTGTCCCCTCCCAGCTCCTGCTGCACCCCCAGCCTGCTCGCTGGCAGGACAGAGCGAGAAGCCAAAAAGTCCTTGGCCTGGTGTAAACACTGCTCTGCAACAATTAAAACATCAGCATGTTATCAGCGCTCTTCTCATCCTAATCCAAAACATAGCACCCTACCAGCTACTATGAGGGAAAATTAACTCTGTCCTAACTGGAACCAGGACAATGATCCAGTTCACAATAAACAGTTCTGAACAGTTTTCTACGAAAACTTTTAATACATAGCTTATACATGCTAATTGTGAATATAGTTATGAATATACAGCTATAGGCATAGACAGGCTACATATATATTCAGAAAATCTAGTTTTCAGAAAATCTATATGTATAGAAAATCTGTAAGTCAGAAAATCTGTACGTATAGATTACTTTTAGCCATATACTTGTAGATTCTGCACTTGTTGACCTTGCATACTTGAAATATGCATTAAAATAATTAGTTTGAGCCGTAGTTAGGGAATGTAAGTATGACTGTAAGAAGATGTAATAGGTGTGGAAGTAGAATCCTAGCTTGAGGAAGGAGAGATTTAGTCCGGAGGCTGGAAATAGAGAACAAAAAGTTTGGGACTTTGTCTAGGGAGGGCACTAAGTATTTTCTGCTCAGCCCTCATCTCAAACACAGCGAGTTGCTTTGGGCATCAGCAGTCAGAAGTAAAAGGGTAGTTAGAGCATTGCTGCAGGCACTGAGTTTTCTTATGTGGCTATTGGGTGCCACCACTAACGTGGGGCAGAGGATGATGGCTCTAGCCTGAAAGTTCGTACTTTTCAGATTCGTCCAAACTGTCTGAGGAGTCCAATCAATTTGATGCAGTTTCCTCCAACTCATGATGTTACTTCATTACTAGAATGATGAAATTCTTCCTCTTGAGTCTTCTTGGTGGGTGGACAAATTTGGTGCTGCCCTGGTAGGTACTGGCATGCTGAAAACCTCTGTGTTTCTAGAGCAGTTTGTAAACCCACCTTTTTTTCAAGTGACACACTAGACAAATGATTCAAACCCCAAGTCTCTCACAGCTGGTAGAAATAGAAAAGAAGAAATGTGTTTCTTTGAGAAAAAAAAAAAGTCCAAATTTGGAGGACAGTTCTAGGGAGTATAAGAGAGAGAATGGTTAAACAGGGTATTGTAGCATGCTGATGTACTTCATACTGAATTAAGGCTGCATCCCAATAGCCTATTTTATTGTTAAACTTCACTTAATGAAGTAGTCCTTTGCATTTGTACTTCTGAGGTCCCTTAAGGCCTATCATGTAAATTCTACCTAGCTGTTTGCGAACAGAGCAACAGCCTTGCTTTACATTGCAGCTAAAAAGTGCACGTTACAATAGAGGGCATTTGCCAGGTGGTACAGAAAATGCTTTAATATGAATTAATTCGCCCAAATTCCAGTATTAGACTCAGAGCTGCATTAATAATTAGCTTTTCTACATTTGTGTGGGGCAGGTTAGTAAGTAACCTATGCTCCAGTCTCAGCATTGCGCAGAGCTTTTGACTCTTGCTAAAGTGGAGTGATTCATTTGGTTTTGGTATCAAGCGCATGCCGTGCTGGCCTTTCCAGTAAAGATGTAGTTTGTTTACATCCTGTATGTGACATGATAGAAAAATCAAACTCTTCTGGTCTGCCTGGAAAGCTGTGAATAAGTAAGCCTGGCAAATAGGTCATCCAATTCCACCTTTTGTGGAGGCACGGTGGCCTGCCTTTAGTTTCTGGGTGGAAGCAATTATTTTTCTGGTGCATCAGAAAGCAAAAGCTAGTAAGACACAGACCATGTGTTTTATGATTTTAGTCATTAAAACTTTTTGTACGTCTCTTCAGGCTTCTGGTCTATGGTGGCTGTGTTATGGCTCTCATGATTCCAGTGCTAAGGCATACCTAAACACTATTCTTTAAAGAAATTAGACCAAAAATAAATGTACACAGAAATCAGTATTGCCAAAAAGGCTTAATGCTTCTGAAAAGGTCTCTAAGACCTGTGACTGTAGATGACGAATGATCCTAAAACACTGAGCCTCCTTACCTCATTGAGGACATGTGTTTCTACCAGCTACATAATATACTGCCCATGTAATAAGACGAGAGAGTAGCAAAGGGCATCTGACAGCAGTACTGACCCTCTGCTACAAAGTGCAAAATACCAAATTGTTGTTTGGGATGTGACTGTAGAGAACTTTATCAATTTTCCTAGTGAGAGATGTTGTTTTGGGTGGTCATTATGCCCCCTTGCTCATATGCACAGTTTAACACGATTGCCTGACAGACTTGTGGTAATTTGTATGTTGAGTTTGACCAGGTGAGCTAAGAACATTGATTTCTAGAGCTGGAATCTGGTGAGAACATGTCTGCTGTTATCAAACTACCAGATTGTGAGAAGTTTGCCATTACGTATGCTACTGAGATTTCTCCCTTGAGTTTTCTTGCATATTATGATACTCTGACTCATTTTGCTACCTTGTGTAAAACAAATAAAACAAATTATGAAATGATAAAGGAAGCATCAGTGCTCTCTTGGGAAATTTCATTTCAGAGGAGCACAGCATCTGCAAAATGACACCTATTTTTCATTCCCCTTCAAGAAGCTGCATCTCAGTTAACAAAATTGATGGCCTTAATGAAGACAATTGGAGCAGTGGTTTCAGAGCCACCAGAGGCTTTCATGTAAGAGACCAAAAAGGAGAAAGCGTGTATCAATAAGGAGAAAATTTAACTATATAGTAATCTTAGAAACAGTGCTTTTTATAATCACTATATGATGGTTTGCAAGGTGTGTGGAGCCATCAGTGCAATATTTTCATTCTGTGAATAATGATTAGTGTGCTAGCTGATAAAAGTGAATTGACCTTCACTAATAGGGAGTTGCAAAATGTGTAGATGCGTGTTTTGCAGAATTCACAAATTTAAGGATTTCCAATGCAAATTTGTATTTCTGGTATTTTCTAGAAGGGTCTAACTCTGTTACCACTGAAATTGAGAGATTTACTCTCAAATTTAACGGAAGCAGGCCCTTGCCCACAGGTGCTTTAACATCATGTTTCATACATTTGCTAACAAAGGGTAATTCACATGGCTCTGTGCTGCTTAGATGTTTCAATAGCTTTGTGACCTATTAATAGAAGCTAGACTGAGGGAGATTTGTGTTAAAAAATATTCTTTTGAATGAGTTGTCAGAATTTATAACAGCACATACGGCAAAATATTTGCATTGTGGTTTACTGCTTTGACTTTTTCTTAAACGTTTTCCAGAGAAGTGGTTGGTGATGACTCCTGACACTAACCACCCACAACAGATCTCCCAGTGGTTTAGGATACCAGGAGTAAAATTATGCAGTAGTCCAGTTATAAACATCATGTTTGAGTAATGTGTGTCCATCACATGCTATTTATTCTAATAAGCAAGTTAATAATGAGTAAGCTAGTTATTCTTAGTGACAAAACGTCATGTATATGAGTAAATACAGGACTTTTACTGACAATGAGGGTAGCTAACAGAGTTCAGAGCCTTCCAGCTGGAGTTTACTGGTTCAAAAACATCAGAAATTCCTTTCATAACTAAAAATTGTTGCCATCTGGATAACAGAGGATCATGAAGTTGCTGTGAGTATCTACTTCCCATTTTCTTCACAAGCCAAGAGGTTACATTAGTGTTCATGCCAAGAAAGATATGAATTGGGAAGATAATTTCTGTACGTTCCATGGCTTCTGAGTACAAGGGATCCCAGAAGAAGACTGACATGCATAAAACCCTATATATGCATATAACCCTAATGGCAGAGCTAACCCTAACTCTAACCTTAAACCCTAAACCCTAACCCTAAACCGAGCTTACCCTAACACTGACCCTAATGACCCAGACCCTAACCCTGACATTAACCCTAACCCTGACCCTAAAGGCGGAGTTAACGGAGCTAACCCTAACCCCTAACCCTAAAAACCCTAAAGCCCAAAAAACCCTAATCCTACAATCCTTACCAAAAAAAAATAAAACCCTAAGCAAAAAAAATTTAAAACACTAAAACCACTAAAACCCTAAGCCTAAAACCCCTAAAACCCTAAAAACCCTAATCAAAAAAATTAAAACCCTAAAACCCTAACCCTAAAGACCCTAAAACCATAACCCTAACGACCCTAACTTAAAAAAAATTAAGACCTTAAAACCCTATCACTAAATACCTGACCAAAAAGAAAACCCTAAGACCCTAACCCTCAAAACCCTAAGACCCTAACCCTAAAAACCTTATCAACACTAAAACCCCCAAAAAACCTAAAACCCTAACACATGAACCCCCAAGCCCTTAAAACCCTACCCTGCAAACCCTTAAAACCCTAACAGTTAAAACCGCAACCCTAGAAACCTTAAAATCCTAACCCTAAACCCTAACCCGAAAATCCAACCCTAGTGCCCTAGCCCTGAAACTTAAAACCCTAACACCTTGTGAGAAACACTCTGTAGCCAATAACATAGGCTCGGGCAAGGATCTCAGTGAAGTAGCATTTTTATTTGCGATTGCAATGCCGGGCGTCCCACAAGCAGGAGCGTGCCTACTGGTTCCATAACACAGTTTATATACTTCTACAAGCAGGCCCCAAACCGCCCCCAGACACAGGCCCCAACCCCCTCCCTCCCCAGATGCAGGCCCCAACTGTCTACAAGCAGCTCCCAAACCCCCAGCCCCAGACCCGGGCCCCCAACTCCCCCCCCCCGACGTAGGCCCCAACGGTGTACACTGGCATCACAAGTCCTTGGACTTCAGTGGAGTTACGACAGCTTATACCAGTTGAGACTCTGTCTCCTGAAGTATTCACACATGCACCATTTGGGGGTTTAACTATCATATGAAAAATATGAGAACAACTCCAAAGCAGTTGCTCATATTTTGCAGCTGATTTTTCCATATGGTAGAGCTGGATGTGAGAAAATGTGATTGCAAGCTGATGTTTCTGTAGTTTCCAAGCACTTAAATAAGTACCTTGAAGGATATTGGGAACCAATAAGCACAGAGGGTTTCCATAATCTTCAGGCTATTCAAAGGGTCCTGGAGAACAGCTTTTTTTTAGCAATAAAGTATGTGCTATCATGTAGTACAGATTTTATTGCAAATCCTAGGAACTGTGAAGTCCAAATCGTGCTACAGTCAGAAATAAAGTAAAGCAACCTGTTTTCTTCTGTTTAGTCTGAGTTTTTGAAAGTCTGTTGGTATAAGAAAGATCATATTGGTTTATGTGCTGACGAAACAGCTGAGAGTTCACAGCAGACTGCAAGATGCAGTAGCCAAACTAAACAAAATAACTGATGTTATTGTTTTTTAGGAGTTATGTGCTTGCAAAATATTTCAATGTTTGCAAAAGTAGTAAGCCATTTATGTAGGGGCATGGATTTTTTGCAAGTCTAGGATGGCATCAATTTTGAGTGGTTTCAAACGGGTATGCAGGGTATGCAGCATTCTTAATAATACTTTGTGTTTGAGGTTAAGGCATGGGCCAGGCTGACTTGAACTGGACCTTGGCTATGAAATACACGTCTTTCTTTGATTGGAATTCTTCCCTGTCCAAGTGGCTGATAAAACTAGAAATTTTAGCCTAGAAAGTACACTACACATAACATCTTGGGCAGGCCACCTTTTCTATATGAACATGTATATGCTTACAAGAAGTAACATTATTCATCAGCTAACTCAATTCAACTTATGAAATTGCTCTTATTAAATTTGACACAGTGTATGTACATTTTAAGGCATAAAATATAACTAAAATGTGATTGCAATAATATAATTGAGATGTCTTTTTACTTACTTTTTTTTTTTCTTTTCCAGGCAGAGGGTTCCAGGCTCCAGAGAGAATTGAGAGCATATTTAGCAGCCATCAAAGGTAATTTTTAAGTCGTGTTTTCATAAACAAAACTTTTGATAAAAATTGAGGCAAGTAGGCTTGTTTAAAATATACAAAGGCAAATACAAGTAATGGTTGCTCTAGTGAGTAGTCCACTTTTCTGGTTTGGATCCATCTCAAGCTCTTTAATCTGTTGCAAGAGTTTCTGCAGCTTTGATGTCAACTCATGTGCACAGTCCTGCATGCATGGCTTATCTTCAGCTGTCCTTTGTGTGCAGAACTGCTGCAAAGAGGACCCACAAAATCTGCACATGTTGTCACTTGTCTTTGCAAATGCTAGAATACCAAATACTCTATGCAAGATGAGAGACCCCTTGCAGGTTTCCAGGTTTCATTACATTTCCAGGTATTACAATTGAATGATAGATCGTCTCCCTCTGAAATCATGCTCCCTGAGATGTTGTGATTTGTCATTTGTTTCTGACTGCTGGATCTATTTTATTTTATTATTGTTTTTAAGTTTGAAAATAGTATGTGATCGCTTTGTACTAAAGATCCAAATAGCAGAAGCTCACTGGTCAGTGATTAAATATCAGAGAATAAGTAAACAGCTATTTAAATACTAGTGGACATTCATAAAACCAGCATACTCACCTTAGTGCTATATACAGAGATTATTCTATCTTATCCCACTTGTCTTCTAAGAAGTTGGAGATGAGGTCCTAAAGGGAAAGGAATACAAATTGGTGACCATCACAGAAGCATTAACAGCTTCTTGAGATAAATAAATAGAATTCTTATATGTACGTATTTTTAACCTGTCTTCAGTCAAGTAGAAAAAAAAATGTTATAAACCAATATCGACATTTCTGGAAATCACTGTGTCATAACAAAGTTTCAGCAGCTGTTGTCAGGCAGGGAAGCTCCTTTTGATGGGAAGTGTGAGATGGAGAACAAAGCAGTAGCTTAATGTCTTTGATTGCTATTTGCTAGAAGGACTGGGCAGGGAAAGTCCTATACCAGAAAAGAGGTAAATCTCCTTTTAGAGATTTGCACCATGTCTTTTTTTTTTTTTTTTTTTAGAAGAAATTTCAGCAAATTTCTTTTTGGGGGGACCCATTGGATGCTGATTTTACATTCTGATTTTTCAGTCATTCCTTCCCCACACACATTATCAGCTGTATGCATAGCCAGAAGCAACGTGATGACGCTGTTTGGCCAGATTGCTTCTCTGTCATGTAGGCTGACTGTTTACATGCTGCTTTGATTTCCATGTTGGTGACAACAATCCTCCTCTCCATGTTTCGTTTTCTTTCTCTCTCTCTGACTCTCTTCCTTTCCTTGTACTTTGTGCATTAGTGGTCCTTTTGTTGGTTTACTGTCTAGTGGGCTATTCTTTGCACCAGGTTTTGCCTTTAACTTTGTGTGAAATTTTTCATTGTGCAAGTTTTGCCTGTCTAGCTGTGCTTTTCTGTTCTGCATCTTTCTCTTGTTGCAGCCTATAAATCTATATTTGAAAATAACTTGGATTGACTTTCTCCCTAGGAATGTAAAGAGTTTGCTAATACCTTGTTATCTTCACATCTTTAAAAAGATCCAATCATAAGCAGCTCAAAAAATCATAAAAAACATTATTCTCCAAAGCCAACAAGCCACCAGTGGGCATCCTTGGCACATGTGTTGGCACACATTCCTTCTGAGGACTGGGACAGTGGCCAAGAGCAGTAATCCAAGATACGTCTCTGGGTCTTCCCCAAAGCTGATGAGCTCAGCAGTGGCCAAAGCCCCTCCAGATTTCGGGTGGCAGAAGGAGATTTGGCAACTGCCACAAGCTCTGTGTTGCTGTTCTTTGAAAGACAGCCATCATTAAAAATTTTGGGGTGGCTATGCAGAGAAGCATGTGAACCTCCACCATGGGTATTTAGGCACTGGAGTGGGATTCCAGTATGTAGGACACCTAGGCTTTGGAGGCATGCTGTGGTCAAGGGTTCGTTTTGAAGGGGAAAAGGTTGATCATATAAATGCGCCTGATATCCTTGTATTCTTAGAGTGAGAGAAAAGCAGTTCACTATACAGGGTTCATTTTAAAGGGTTTCAGGAATTGGCAAGATAGCTAATTTTAACTAAATGCAATTTATGAAGCTGGAATGTTGTCAGTTCTAGTAGTTGTCATTTGGCTGTATGACTTTTGAGTGACTGAATATTGAAAGCTGAAATATGAGATCTGGGCACAATTTAAGCAAGGAGTGGTCAAAGGATCCTTCTTATCACCCTTCATCCCTTCATTTTAATATACTCAACATTTTCTGAGGTTTAGTATCACACATTCTTAAAGTAATATATTTTTTGATGTATTCAGACTCCTTCCCTAATTCAGAGGTGCTTCTTAGTCTCAGATGGATCCTTACCTTTACTGCTGGTTACTCAAAGACCCAGAGGAACCATATCATAAAGCTGTTGTAAATCTGAGTGGTTTTTATGTGCTACTTTATTTCACCTGCCTGGTAGTTCCATGTCTGCTATGCACCAGTGGTGGCTGTACTGCCAATGCAGCGTACTGTCTCCCACAGCTGTAGTCATCTCATGCCTCGGGTCTTTTGTCTCCTCCTGTCTCCTTGGCATCATGTATCTGGATTCTCTACTCCATGATATTTTCTTCGAGCTTTTGAGAGATGTAGGTGACTTCAAAGGTTTTATTGGCCAATTGTTAAAGAAACTCTAAATTAGCGTCCTATTTTCTACCCTGAGCTCTTTGCAAGTACAAGTACAGATGGGGAGATATATACCTGGATTTGCATGAAGGTGACAGAGGTGAAAAGGAATCCTGCATCATAAAAAAGTATTTGTCATGTGGCTTAACATAGTGAGAAATAGTAACTGGTCTATAGGAAGAGAAATTGAGGTTCGGAGGGGCTGTACGCAGCTTTACTGCCTAGTTCTCAGTATGTGGCTGACAGAATTGCACATATCCTTCAGATACACAAATCTTAAAATCAATCATTTAATTTCTTAGAAGAAAGAAAACCCTTTGCCATCTTTCTGTAAAATTTAGCAATGAATTATGAAACAGCTGAGTTGTTCTAGTGGAAACTAATGGGTAATAGGCAATAATAAATACACCCCATGTGGCAGGAGAACCTCTCAGTTCCCTGGAGAACCTTACATGAAGTTCTCTTTCCCCACTCAATCTTCCAACCTAAATGATCTGATGATTCCAAGAAATAATAAAATATTAAGAGCCAGACCAAGGTGCCTCACTTAATTGAGAAGATGGAATTTTCTCCATGATTCTGCCTAGATTTCTCTGTCAGGGCATGAGGAGACCCCACAGTATGTGGGTCCTGAGGTTGACATGGAGTCCCAGACTGGTCTCAATGTCCATGTGAGTTTGAGTACATGGGAAACGTGATGGTAAATAGTAACTTACTCTCTGCCATCCATAGGGCTCTGTAATAGGAATGTCTCTGCACGCCCCCTCTTAGGTCCCTACTGCATGTGTGCCTTTAGGAATCCTTTGGGGCTCCAGGAACAGGAGCTCTTTCCCAAAGAAAGAGGGACGATCTCATGCGAGAGCCTCAGACTTCAGTGAACATCATTTTTTCTAAGCAATTCAATTATTTGGGCATTTATAGTTATTAAATAAGTGACCCAATTACCAAGAATAAATGGTACTTAATGAAACAGTTAATATTAAATATAAATTTCTGTTTATCAGCAGTAAAAAATATTTTCACATTTCATAATGCTTTCATGACTTGCTTTAAACAATTTATCTTTCTTAGCGATAGCAGCTGAAAACAGCAGAGAGAGGCAGCCTGCAGTCTATGGATGACACTAATCCTCTTAAGTGCTGAATAACACATAAAAGGTATCAGTACATAAGAAAAATCTCAATGTGAAAACCAGCCAAATAAAAAGAAAGAAAGAAAGAAAGAAAGAAAGAAAGAAAGAAAGAAAGAAAGAAAGAAAGAAAGAAATCCATGTGTTGTGGTTTAACCCGGCTGGCAGCTAAACACCACACAGCCGTTCGCTCACCCTCCCCCCTCCCTCTCTGGGATGGGGGAGAGAAACGGGAAAGTGAAGCCGGTGAGTTGAGATAAAGACAGTTTATTAAGACAGGAATATAACAATAACAATAATAATAATAGTGATAATGATAATAGTATTAATAATAATAATGTGTAAGGAACAAGTGATGCACAATGCAATTGCTCACCACCCACTGACCGATGCCCAGCCTATCCCCGAGCAGCCGGCCCCCCCACCCCGTCCAGCCACCCCTATATATTGTTTAGCATGACGTCAGATGGTATGGAATACCCCCTTTGGCCAGTTTGGGTCAGCTGTCCTGGGTCTGTCCATTCCCAGCTCCTGCTGCACCCCTAGCTTGCTCACTGGCAGGACAGAGCGAGAAGCTGAAAAGTCCTTGGCTTGGTGTAAGCACTGCTCTGCAACAATTAAAACATCAGCATGTTATCAGCGCTCTTCTCATCCTAATCCAAAACATAGCACCCTACCAGCTACTAGGAGGAAAATTAACTCTGTCCTAACTGGAACCAGGACACCATGGACATTGTAAGTTTATGCTGTGGTCATGAAAAAGGTTGTGAAGCCACCAGATTAGTATTTACTTATGCACTCATTTGAGGTACTGCAGTAAATATGGTATAGATACAGCAGGAAAAGAGTAGCCTGGGTGGTCTTGTCCCGTGGGAATTTCCTACTGAAGCCTTCTGACCAAGGTAGCCAGATGTTATAATGCTCCTTGCCTCACACCACAGCTGGATTTGACTGATCCTTTTTGCAGGGATTGTGTTTGAATGAAAGATTACCAGATTCTCAGGGCTGAAAAACTTGTAAAAGTTGGCACAAATTGGTATGCCTTGAGCGTGGGATATATAAGTTATACTCTTTAGCAGGTACATGTCTGAATTCTGTAGTATTTAACAACAACAAAAAAAAATCTATGTAGGTAAAGGTGCTTTACCAGAGACTAGTCTATGGCTGAGCTGAATGCAGACTGCAGGAAAGATTAGAGAGAAGCTGTGTTCACATGCTGCCACGAGAACTTAGGTTGCAGGTTTAGTGTGCAGTGTCCTTGAGGGCAGGAGTTCAGAAAGGATCAAACATGAGCAGGGATTCTTGCCCCGACTGGACAGAATACAGCCATCTTAAGCATGGTGACACTGCTGGTTTTGCCTCACCTCCTGAGTTTATTCATATGCAGTGGCATTAAAGAAGATTTTAAATGAGTCCTGCGTGGAAAAATAAATAAAGATCATCTATATTTTACTATAATCTGGCACATTATAGACAAAAAACAAACACGACCTCTATTCAGTAACTCTTTCTTAGTCAGATACATTATCCTAACTATTAACCACGAAGGAGAGAAAGAAGAAATGCATCTTAAGTCCTTATGCTATACAAATTCTTAAAGCTGAGCTCTGTCATTTAGAAGCACCCCCAAGACAATCCCTGAAGAAATCAAATACTCTGTCTTGGCACAGCACCTTTTGATTAAAGGATGAAAGCTTGATGTTATTCCTAAATCCAGCCAGTTAAATTTGAAAATCACACTAGAGATATTTTCAAGACAGCACAGATGTGCTGCAGCAGGCAGACTTTGGCTGGAGAAAAAATGAGG
Source organism: Anser anser (assembly GCF_964211835.1). Lineage (NCBI taxonomy): Eukaryota > Metazoa > Chordata > Aves > Anseriformes > Anatidae > Anser > Anser anser. The sequence goes on along the minus strand of NC_139721.1, from coordinate 100,808,052 downwards.
TTTGTTTTGTTTGTCTGTTTGTTTTAACTTAATGCAGGTCAAAAAATATTTTTAGCAGTTAGTGTTGTTCAGATTTTGCAAAGAAGTTGAAGTACCTTTGTCATTTTAAAATTACTGATTCTGAGCTTAGCGTCTTATGTGAGATCAGTTTTGTTTTACCTGTTTCCAAACCATATTCAACATCTAATGTATTCCTGCACTACTCAGACAGAAAGGCAAACCCCAGTGCCATCACTGGGGGCAGCAATTTATTCACTGCAGACAGATTTAGGCTCTTCCTTGGAATATAATGAAGCTACTTTACACTTAATCCAGATCTTCTTTGTATTACAGTCATAACGATAAACAGTCCCTGTTGTTGTTTCATCTGCAGTGGCAAGAGTTCCAAAGGTGACTGATGCTGTTTGGTTCAGTGCACTTCTCTGTGGACACCACCGCACTGCAAGTGTAAATAAGCAGTGGGATCCACATACAGCTAAATGTACTGTGTTGGCATAAAGGATAATTGTTCTTTGTAAAGCCAGGTCCATTACAACACACTCCCCAGGTTCAGACATTGCTTTTCCCTCAGCTTGCAGACACTGCCTCAGCTCTTGCTGGTCCTTTGCTTCATTACTTGCATACCTTTAGGTCACCATCATTACTATGGGCACAAGAATAACAAACTTTTCTTAATCAGTCTCACTTTACATATGAAAGATCTTGAAACTTAAAAAACTTTGAAAACAAGGAAACAAAGTAGTCCTGAGATACATTCTGCCTTTGTACAACTTCTCCCATTCTGGGGAGCACTTTTGTTCAGGGTGGAACCCTTCTACCTTTTCTCCTAAGTCCATTTTATAGACAGCAATTCCCAGAATCTCTGCCATTTTAACCACCCCACCCTGGAGATGCCTCCTTTTGCACACAGGCAGGCATGGTACTCATTATGGACAAACTAGGAAACCATTCTATAGGAAGGCAGAGCTGAGAATAAACAAAGCCAAGCTGTTTGTTTGGCTTCTGAGTGATAGTGCTTTGGTGAGTTATTAAATGTCTCTAGTGAGCAGGACTACCCTCAGAGTTGTTTCCGTGTTCAGATATGTTTAGTTCAGAATAGCAAATGAAATTCCTAATTTGATAGGAGTTTTTTCATATATATAAATATGGGTTAATTCTACTATGGGGGACATTTCTTATTAATCTGGGAGAGCTGGCTGAGTATAAAGCTTTTGTTTCAGCTCTGGAAAATTATATTCTAAACATGGCAGAGGGAAGTGGGGTACATGTGGGCTGAAATAAAGTTATTTATTAACTGTCTCTTGTAGTTTGCAGTTATATGTTCCTTTTTCTAATTACAGGCATGCAAGATGCCTCAAAAAAGCTTACAGAGTCTCTCCATGAAGTCTATGAGCCAGATTGGTATGGACGAGAAGATGTGAAGATGATTGGAGAGGTAAGATGCATGGAAAGAAGAAAAAAGTAGTATTTTGGTTGCAAATGGATTAATCTGAGCTATTGAGGAAAAGTGTACATCTGATGCAGTTTTACAGTCAGGATTCTCAATTCAATTGAATATTGAAAATTATTAAATCTGCTTATTCTTGTGTGCTGTTTAATAACTACTAAGCCTGTAGCACTAAACAAAGTAGCTGATGGGGCACTTATCTCTCTCTGGCAAGAATTTAGACTTTAAGGCCAAATTAGGTTGCAGGGTGCTATTCACTTCAGCCTTTACTAGATTCCTTCAGTGATCAGAGAAATATAGGCTTTTCTAGAAGGTACATAGAGGCCTATATAGGCCTTTTCTAGAAGAGATCCTGACTTGAGGTGCTCTGAATTGCCTACGTAAACATCCTTAGTTCTGGGAAATTCTGTCAGCAAAATTGCTGGTGGTGACAAGAAGGTGTAAACTGTTATCAGTGCAGCTTTTAACCACCTGGGATTCAATGTGCAGGGCCTTCTGGATAGCATCATTAACAAGAAATTGGAAGACAGAGCAGTCTTCCCAAATCAGCCTAATGATTGCTTTCTTCCCTGTGGTTGCCTTCCTCTACCCTTCCCTGCTGCTGAAGGCATGACATGTTTTTGATTTTAGAAGTACTCAACTTCCATACAGTGTAAGTTAAGATACAATACCATTTATATCCTTTTAGGTTAAATGGCTAGAAAACCTGCTGCTGTATCTTGCTGTAGCACCTCACCTTGTATTTATAGGCTATTAAATTTTACACTCAGAATTTGTAATTGTGCGTACAAGGACCAAGATTTGACCCTTAATCTCTATTAGGTATAGAAATAAGTGTTAGGTGTGTGCTCTTAATAAGAGACTCATGTGGGCAATATTACAAAATCGCTGCTCCTATTTTTGTCCCAATATGACACAAGTGTAGATTTATGCATCCATCAACCTGCAACTCAAGAGAATGGTTTGTTTGTGCTGTCCAAGATATAAATTATCCTTCCAAAAAGGGTACATCAAAATGACCTACTCCTGCGTGGCAGGGAAGATGATGTCTTAAAGGACTCTTCAGTGTTGGTTTTGGTCCCATTAGCTTTTACAAAACCTCCATGATCTAAAATTGTCCAACATGTACATCAAATGCACAGGACTGGCAGTTGCTTGCTGTGATCTAATGCTCTGCTGCTCTGGTGACCACTGTGATTAAATGTTATATTAATAAATGAGATATTTTATAAACATGATTAATAGAGTGTAATAATCCATTAGGGACTCTGCTAGAGTAGAAAATGAATGAACTGAACGCTGACATCACACAGCATTTACAATATGTCTTATTAGCTTGTGATAAAGTAAACACTACAGAGTAGCTTTCTGGACTTAAAAGCCCCCTTTAGCCACCCTCCCATCTAAGGAAATTCAGACGTTTTGAAATGTGCAAAGAGAAGGGGGAACAGGATGTTTAACATGTACTAATGAATTGCTCAGCTGAAAACCCAGGACCTCAAGCACTGTCTCTTTGCAGCAGGATTTTACTTTTGGCAAGGAACTGCACCCTATTCCTTGTAACATCAGCCGCATTAACATGTTATTAAAAACCTGAAAGCTGCAAGAGTGCTGCCCACAAGCTGTGAAGAGGACTGAGGAAGACCACAGTAGCTTCTGGAATTAATATGTTTATTTTATCTATTAATGTTGGCAATTTTCATATCTGGAATCTTAGTTCTCTAGCAGTGCAAGGTGGAGTTTGGTCTGTAAGACAGCCATTTCATCGCATGCATCTTAATGGCACAAAAATTATGGGGAGAAGGATGGACCTTTCTTAGGGAGGATCTCCACAGGTTTTATTTGGAAAACGACTAAACAAAACAAAGCTTACAAATCTTTGTGATAGCTGGGAAAGCCACTTTTTTTTTCCTTTATTTCCTTTATTTTTTTAATTGTTAGTTGTACATCTCTTCTCTGTAAGGAAGGTTCATCATCAGTGAACATACTCTATGCTAGAGCTGCTTCAGATTCTGCATTGGCCACCCTCAGGAATCTGAAACCCTGAGGAAGACCTTGAATCCATGATATTATTATTTTCACACAGCTGAAAGAATGAAAAAACTGATTATTAAACTGAAACTTCTTTTGTTGTTAATTAAAGCTTGCAATGTCAAGGTGTTCTTTTTAATTTAGTTTATAACTGCATTCTCATTTATTGCCATAAAGAAGATTTTAAAACTTCAGAAAGATTAATCTTTACCTTTTACCGTTGTATTTCCCCTAGGTTTGAAGCGGAATTAAACTACTAAGTACATTTTTCTCTTTCCATCTGCCTTTACAGAAATGTGATGAACTTTGGGAAGACTTCCATCAAAAACTGGTGGATGGGTCGTTGTTGACCTTGGATACATATCTAGGACAGTTTCCTGATATCAAAGTATAGTAATGTTTCCCTATAAAGGACAATTTGTAAAAATCACCAATTACTGTTGAGTCATAATATAAACATAAAATGAAATTTCACACACACGAAAAAGTAAAAAGGTTGGGGGAGTGTCTTTCTCTTCTGTAGTTCTGTAAGCTAATCCTTGACATCAGGCTGCACTAATTTTCCAAAATAATTTTCATGCTGTAGTACTTGGATGTAAATTAGTCTTTATACATAAAACTTTTACAATGCTTTTTCCTGCTCCAATTTTATTTGATATGAGAAAATTCTCATTGACTTCAAAAAGGACGGATTAAGCTCTACAGCTGTTAAGTTGCCAGATAAATTCAAGATGAAAAGCAGGCCTTTTGTTGTTGGCCAGATGCACCTGTGGTTATCTAAATGTCTTTCTCTTAACTAAACCATGGTTTCTGTCTTTTAATTAGTTATAATAAAACTTTGTAGTAGACATGAGGAGAGACTGTTACGCAGATTCTAGCCTCTCCCAGGTCTCTCTTGGTGTACAGTTCAGGGAGGTGGTTACTAAATGAAATGCATGGGGATAAAGAATGGTTAAAAGTGAGAGGTAGATAATTTAGTATTTGGATGAAGCTATACAAACATAGCTGGAAATTCTTTGTGATGATTTAGAATTGAATAGGTATCATACAGCCATCTCCTTTGATGTTTACATCAGGAACTAATATAAAAAAAATCCCAACATTACTGATAAGCCATCTCAAACTTGATACAAAGTCAAACTGTGCTTATGTCTGCTCTGCATGTGGAATTCACATATAATGTAGAGTTTTGTAAAGTCAATATATATCAAAGGACTTTTGCAGTTAAATTAGAATGCCTATTTTATGTTAATTATTCCTAATGCATCTAAGTTATGTGTCAGAGTAGCCATACTGAGAAGTATGTTTTAAGCATTTTTTCTACTCTAAAAACATGTTAATTATTCATTAAATTTGCACACTGTGTAAGGTAAAAACACAGTGTTACCATGAGTTTAGCAGGTCCACTTATTCTGGAAAATGACACAAGTCTTGCATAACATTGGTATCTCACTACACCCACAAAAAAAGCCTTACAAGCAATCTGTAAATAGATTTCTTTTTTTTTTTTTAAAAAAAAAAAAAAAGATAAGGTGATTAGTATGTCTCTTTTTCCATGCCTATGTTCCTTTATGTTGTTATAGTAAGTCTGTATGAATGGCAGATGAGGGAGAATGAAACGTAAAAAACTTGAAGAACTACATAGGTAAAATATTTTTTTTTTAAAAAGAGGTGTCAATTGTGCTGACTTTCATTTTTACCTCTATGCAGACTCGGATTGCAAAACGAAGCAGAAAGCTAGTGGACTATGACAGTGCAAGACATCATCTAGAAGCCCTGCAGAGCTCAAAAAGAAAAGATGAAGGAAGGATTACCAAGGTAGCACACTTAGAAGGATGCTGACAGATGACTTTGGGATCTCCATTTCTGTGCAGAGACCTAGAGCAAAGTTTCTCTTCTCTTTCCACTTTCAGAAGTAGAACTAGTGATAGATATCCTTAAGGATATATGCATATTAAGTATTTTGATGGATGGTGAGGGTATGCTTAGCCAATTTTAGGAGTGAGTCCCATTTGAGATCTAACTTTCTTAATGAGATTTAGGGCACAGCAAGTCCTGTGTTGGCCTTTGTTGTTTGGGACTAAGTCACATACTTTGTTAAAAATTTAAATACAGACACAAAAACAAAACCAAACACAAACACAGCTTTGCCAGGTTTTGCTATGTCTTAAAGTGATAGGTTAAGTCATCCTGTTTTTGTTTTAGGCAGAAGAAGAGTTTCAGAAAGCACAGAAAGTATTTGAAGAGTTTAACACTGATTTGCAAGAAGAGTTGCCATCTCTGTGGTCACGGTAAGCCTACAAAGATATTGTCTAAAAGGCCTAAAGGGAGACTAATAAAGGGGAACCAGGAGATTTTAATGAGCTGATAGAAAGTCCTTGAAATCCTGTCCATCATTGTTTTGAAACAGTGAAAGGGAAAATGCCTGATAATAATACAAAATTATACAAAATATGCCTGATAATAATACAAAATTATACTTACTGTAAATATATTTATGCTTATTTCTTTCAGTGTATCTTGGCACTTAAGACACTTTATCATATCTTCATTAAAAGGTGCAAGAATGTCTCCAGTTTATGGATAAAGACCTGTGGCAGAGCACAGAATGGCAGATTTTGACTAGAGCCCACTGCTTCCATCACCTTTCTCAGAAACTTTGATGGTGGATATCTGATCCTTTCGAGAAAACAAACAAACAAACAAACAAAAAAAACACTATTGATAAAAGGATCAAATATTTCCACTGTCAAGAGTAACTGTATAGAGCAGCTACATACTGTTCTAGAAAATTTGCAATGGGTCTATTAATAGGTCATTTTTCTCTAGGTATAGAAGCAAAGAACTTTGCAAAGGTATAATTGTTGTTTTCAAGTTCCTATAAAATAACACCAAAGCAATATAAGAAAGAATATAAGAAAGTAAAAAATAGTATGTAATTATGATTACGTCAGAATACACATTTCATAGTTTTACACTGTGTTTGTATTGTAAAGACATTTGATGGAATAGATCATTTATCTAGGATGTATAACCATGGATGGTGTTTATACAGACAATGAGCAGGAGAACAAAAGCAGTAGAGAAATAAGCATCTCATTAGCGTGCTATGTTCTTTAACAAATGACAGTCTGGACTGAAAGTGTGTTGTGAGTCACTGAAGTATCCTTTGTCTCCTCTGCCTTTTGAACTAATTCCTGTTAAATTTGAGATCAATAGAGAGTTTTCCTGCTGTGTTTCTGTCTATTTCGGTTGACAAGTTTCTTAGCATTCCAAGATATTTGTTTCATGGGTTTACTAAAAGTAAAACTGCACGTTAATGATCTAGAGTAAGGACCCTTTTATTTCAATATGTGTGTTGCCTGTCTCAGTGAAAGATAAAATTTAATTTGAGCAATAGTCATAGATTGGAAACTATGTTTTAGGAAGCAAATACTTTCAGAGTCCTATTTTTAGTTATTACAATTCTTCAGAAGGAAAATGATCCATAGAGTTGACATTTTGCAAGCTTATTCTTAAGCCAAAGATGATTTGGGTTAATGAAAGTTAAGAGAAATTACATATGAGAGTTTTAAACAGGGAAAAAGAATAACTCAAAAACTAAGAAAACACCTCTTGCTGTTAACATGTATGAAGGGCACATAATCACTCACTCCAAGCAAGCAGATTTTTGAAGGCGTGTGCAAAAATGTTTGTTCTGTATTAGAAATGATTTTCTTTCGTATGTATGAATTTCAAGATTGTTTCATTAGGGAAGGCTGAGTACTCAGGCTGAGTACTCTCAGCTCTGTGCTTTGTGAATGTATGTTCCTTCTGTGCAGAGTGAAATGTGATGGTTCTTAACCAGAACAGAAATAGTCATGAGCAAATGAGTTTGAAGTTTTGATATTCACTACAATTATTTGCTTTGCTGAGAATAGTAGTCAAGAATGTTGCTTGTGGTCTGGAAAAAAATAATTCATTTTCCTTTGTGGCCCTCCTACCCCCATCCTTTATTCTCTTTCTCCTTTCCCTGTGCCATCTTCCATAGGCGAGTTGGCTTCTATGTGAATACCTTCAAAAATGTATCCAGCCTTGAAGCCAAGTTTCACAAGGAGATAGCTTTAGTGAGTAAAATGTGTATCTCATGTATAATTGATTATATGATGTATTTGTTTACATAACAGCAAACAAATGTCTTGTAACACAATAGTAAAAATCAAGCAGAAGCAAAGACGAGAATTTGCCCTAGGTCCGGATTTGTACTATAAGTCTCATATTGGTTTCTATTTGCCATTTTCGTACTCTCCTTAAGAAAAAGGTAGTCCATACAACCCTGGATTATGATGCATTGTCAGTTGTAGCATTAAATTCACTTTTTATTTTAATATTTTCTCTATTCTTCTGAACACGCTTTTGCCTTCAGTATTTTTTCTATGTCCAATTGCTAAGCACCACATTGCTTTAAACAAGAGAAAATACGTCAACCACAGCCTTCGAGACCATTACATGCATTGTCGGCAATGCAATATTAGATCTGTCACTATTAGGTAAATACAGTAATTTCAGTAAGGACCTTTTGAATGTACTAAACACCTAAGTGGAATTGTATTATCTATAGTAAACTATTAACTTATAGAAACGAAAATGACACAGCTTGACCAAAGAAAATGACTTGCTTGACCAAAGTCCCACTTGAGTTGGGATCAGGTTTTTGAGGGGAAACATGAATCTTCTCTGCTGCACATGTTGCTTCAAACTTCAGGTGACTCCCTCCATCAGAGAGCAGACAGCAGTAAGTCATATTTATAAAGTTGTTCTATGAAAACCTTTTTTTTTTTTTTGAACTGCTGTTAACTTTGACAATGTTTCTATTTGATTCTGAAAGGTTTCCACTTAGACTTTTTATATATGTGGCACTGCTTATCTTTGGAAAGAACTATTTACAACTTTAAAGAAATCAGAGCAGTTACCAAACATGATTTATCACCTGTGTTTTTAATCATCACTGTAACGTTTCATGTAAACTCAGACAATTGTTTTGTTTTCTCAGCTATGCCACAAACTCTATGAAGTGATGACGAAGCTGGGAGATCAGCATGCAGACAAGGCCTTCACCATTCAAGGGGCACCAAGGTGACTTTATTTCTTATTTTAATGAACTGCATTGCAGTTAGTTTCAGGACAAGTAGTAATCAGCTACACCATATATAGTGATCACTGCCCAACCCAGTCACCAGGTTTGTTCATTCAGGAGGACAGAAGTTCTTCTCAACATGAGTAGAGGTGCAAAACTTCCTTCATTACCTACTTATTTTTCCTTTGGGAAATAAAATAAAATAAAATAAAATAAAATAAAATAAAATAAAATAAAATAAAATAAAATAAAATAAAATAAAAAAGGGACAGATTTTCAGCTGCTGAAATTTAGTTCACTGTAGACTATTACAGCAATTTGCACCAGCTAAGTATATAGCCCATTTATTTATAGGTAATTGGTCTACAGCAAGGTAGCTAACTTTCAGAATATTTTTTAAAGCCTTGAAATATAGCATGTGTTTTTAGTTCCAAAAGGCATATAATTAGGTGAGAATCCTGACCTTTGTAAGTCATGTTTTATCTCCTGTGCTCATGGAAAAAAAGTCAGGAAATGGGATCGGAGAGTATCATAAAAGCTGAAAAGGTGAAGTAAAAAAGAATGTCACAAAATGCCATATTTTTAATGACTTCCAAGAGAAATCTTGTCTTAAAATAAACACAAAACCAAAAATGCATAAAAATCAGATGGTGCTTTCTTAAGGTCATTGGATGCTAATGCACAATTTCTGATTTTTCACTTGCAAATAACAAAGCCTTTCTGACAGAATTTGATCTCAGTAGTGTAATACTGATAAGAAAAGGTTGAAATTGTAAAACAGTGGCACTTATTAAAACACAATGATAATTAGAGTGAATACAAAAATGCTGATTTTCCAGCCAATCCCAGCTCATCAAGAAGCAATCAGAACAATGTTATGGCTACTGCTAATTTGCCTTCAAGCCATGCTCAGATTAGCAACAATTAAGATTTACCAAACAGCATAACATCTGCCTCAAACATATGGCTGACATTTCTACATTTCCTTTGATCTCACTTTGGAAGGACGAAGAATAGAATATTGGAGCTTCTAACCTAATGCAAAATTCAGAACAATTTTATTAAGAATGTGTCCAAAATTTTAGTTTCTGAGTCAGACTATATTTCCCACTGACCATTTGTAAAATATTTTTGTGGGATGAAATAAAATGCTGTGTGGGAAAACTTCAAGTAGTTTTTGTAATAAACAAGTATTTTGGCCACCTGTATCTCCTAGACCATCCACAGCATGCACACATTCTCATTCCCACTGAATTTTTCTTTCCATCGGTGAGAGAGAAAAATCATAGGATTCTAGCTACAAATGAGCAGGTATAAGTTAATGCTGTGTGATATTCTTAACTTATTTTAAAGATGCTTTTTAAAAAATGAATTATTATTATTATTTTTAAATTACCATGTTGCTCTCTTCTTTGAGATCTACTATTTTCAAAGTGAGGAAGATTTTAGTTATAGGTCATCAATTTTTAGTGTTTTTTTTTTTCCTTTTTCTTTGGTTCAGACTTCTGTAAGGATAACAGCTTATACACAGTATATTTTTGCTGTACTGTTCACAGAGTCTTATGTGAAATTCTGGATAGATTTTGAGTTTTTATTGTTAGTTATTGTGCTCTAAAACCTTACTCAGGAATGGTTCTTTGTAAGATAAAACAGTTTTCCGTTTTAGATACATGAGAAGTAGATAATAGATAAATATATTATTAATATTTCCTTTAAAGAACTATATTAAAGAAATTAAATTTGTATATGCTATTGAATACTCCATCCTGAAGGCAAATATTGTACCTGGGAAATAAATTTCTTAATAACTGCCTTTTTTTTTCTTTTTTAATATTTCCACAGAAAGAGGTGGTGAGTGTGAGCTAAGTCTGTCCTATCCAATGAATTAATTTTTCTTGCATTAGCATTAGGAACATGTTTATGGTGTGGTCTCCTCAATCATATAGTGCTTCTGTTCTCCCTGAAGATGTGTAGGACTCGCTTTTCTCTTACCAAGTACCATGGTTGTTGAATGTTGTAGTTTATAGCTTTCCTGAGTTGTAAGCTTTCAGCATTTCTAGGTAGCTTGAATATGTCCCAGTGTTTATAGCAGGTCCCTTCACAGGAAGGGCAGATCCCTTTTCAGTACTTCATCAGATCTGTTCTTAATATCAGCAGAGCTCTGCTGAAGTCACTTGACTACTGCTTGTTTATAGTTGTGGTGAGTCATCCTTCTAAATAGTTATACCTGTACAATAATCCTAGTTGTGTTTTATTGTATTGAAATCTTTCTGAAGTTGCTGAGCTTTTAAAATTATTTGCATTATTCATTGTTATGTCGTCTTCTGGGATTTTTAACTTTACAGCCTTTTATTTTGAGAGCAGTGTGAAATGAAGACAGTAATTCCAACTCCCATTTTATGATAGTTACAAACTTATACATAAAACATTATTTCAAATATGGAATCTGAAAGAAATGCAGTATTCTGTTTACCTCAAGTTATAATGATCAGGTAAACAGATACAACAGATGTTCCAAAAATAATAGTCGCTCAAAAGTTAAAACTTCGTTCAACACAATAGATCGGTGAATTTTGATTATATTTAATTACAGTTTTGATTTTAATCATTATTTAATGGTTCAGTTCATCCCCAGTGTATACTGCCTTTTGAGGTCACTGGCATTACATACGGGATGCAGTTCAACTATTGCATCAAATTTTCGAGGTAATAAATCAGCATGATGTGTATGTCCTGACCATTGCTTTTATTCTTGTCTAGTGATTCAGGTCCACTCCGTATTGCAAAAACACCGTCACCACCAGAGGAGGCCTCTCCCCTGCCTAGCCCTACTGCTAGTCCCAACCATATGCTGGCACCAGCATCTCCGGCACCAGCCCGGCCTAAATCACCAACACAGGTAAGCAGAAATCTGGCAAAGGAAACTGTTCAGTTGTGCAGTAAAAGATAGCTGAGATACTACATATGGTAATATTTTTCATCTGGGCATAGACTGAGAAACAACAGGGAGGTCACTGGCTCTGTTGTGCTCAATACTGGTCATTGCTTGTTCACCTCTGTGTTACAAGCATGGGTGGAAAATGTTTGGTTTTTATTTTTCATCAGGAGGAATGAGGAAAATTTAAAGTAGCTTGCGAACCAGGAGGACTTGTGGTGACTAAGCAAAACACACCTTAAAAAGTAACATAGATTCTAAAGACCTATATCTCAGCAGAGATAATTTGAAAAAACCCATTTCTAAAACTACCTCATGAATTTCAATACATTATATGTTGCTCATCATCATTCTTGTTCAAATTCGTACTTACAGTGGAAAAAAAATAGCCTTGGAGTATCACTGGTCTGTCAACATGGATTTCCCTCTAAAACAGTAAATAACAGAGCTGGTTTAAGTACTGCTGTGATATAACTACTGATATCTAAAGGCTTATCATTGTTATCAACACTGGATTGAGAAGTTTGATGCTTCTGAAGTCATTTTTATTCTCACCAGTATTAGAGAAATAAGGATCAGTTTCATGAAAGGCATCACCTGTAACATGAGAATTGTCGGTGATACTCTGTGAACGTGTCAAAGACAAGACAAGACTTGTGTTGATGTTACTGATGTTTTCAGAATGGGGTGTAGCTTCTGTGCTGATTGCTTTTTCTATGGGGGGACACATCAGAAGGAATTTTATTTTCCAGTTAGTTACATGTGAGCACACCTATTGTCTTTGGTCTCACAAATGGTGACATCCCAGTGCCTGAACGATGATCTGATACAACTCAGTTTAGTCTTACTAGTGCCAATAGTGTTACATCACCTGAAGAATTTTTTGGATTTTTTTCATTTTATTTTGATGGAATTTAAAAATTAGGAATTAGTAATATTCTAAGTAGTACAGTAATTAGTATATTCAAAGTATATTAGTAATTAGCATTATTCAAAGTAATAAGCTTATGGTTGTGTGAATCTCTGGAGACCAGGGGGAATTAGTGACCTAAACACCTCTGAGGTGTGATGGTTCACAGAGATGATATGTTCTTAGCATTAAGTAGGATTTATGAGATAGCAACAGGTAGGCATAGACAAAATACCAAAGATAAACTGAAGTGATCTGAAGAAGACAAAAAGCTGTGATAAGGCCTGTTCTGTGCAACATTGCTCTTCCAACTGTGTGCTGCATAGGAAAGGAAGTGCCCTGCATTGTGTTTCCATCAGAGGAGAAAAATTTCAACCAAGAAATGACGTTCTAAGAGGGTTTTGTGAGTGTGTGTGTTTGGTTTTTGTTTTTTGCAAGTCAGTACATGAAGGTTCCTTTTGAGTCAATTGAAATGTTATTAACACAATTGCCATCTTTTACAATTAAGACAAATATAGGACACTTAAAACTTAGGTCACGTAAAACTTGAATTGGAATGAATTTGAAACATAGCCTTGCAAGGTTTCCATCAAGGCATCTCATGATGAGCAACCAAACAGTTCATTTGGCTCCATGGCTTATTCCTACATTTAAGGTGAAGCAGCAGAGAGAAAAACCCATCTCAAGCCATTTAGACCTAGCTTAAAGCACTTTATTTTATCTATGAACTAGTCTGTGATATTTTTGCTGTCTCCCTAGCTGAGGAAAGGTCCGCCAGTCCCACCACTGCCTAAGCTCACACCCACAAAGGAGTTGCAACAGGAGAATATCATTAACCTATTTGATGACAACTTTGTCCCAGAAATCAATGTGACAACTCCATCACAGGTAAGCTTCAGCGGATAGTGAACCATCCAACCTTGCAATCACCTGAAGTTCTCCAAGACTGTGGACTTAAGGCTGATCTCAGTGGGGAGGGAGGTGAAGGGTGCTGGCAGAAAGTAGAGGCACAATTACCTTTTTACATTATCTTGAAAGGGTCACATACATAGTATTTTATCTTTGAATAGGACATGTATGATCATACAAAAGGGCTAGCATTGCTAGCATATAAGAAACATGATTTTTCAAATGAGAGATGAGATTTCCTGGTGAGAGACCTAACTAAAAACACTGAATTGCATCCATGTTTGAGATTTAAGTGAATCCAGGTTTCATTATAAACTGAAAGCTCATCTAAGATGCTTCTTCTCTAATTCCAAGTGTCTCAAGAGGTACTTTGCAGTGGTCCTTGGTTGTTTCTGTTTCCTTTATCAAAATCATAAGATATATACCTTTTCTTTTATGAGCGATTTTTTTTTTAAAGGAGCTTTGCTGTCTTAATCAACTCTTTGCAGGTGTAAAAGGCTACTCCAGCTAGATTAATCATTTGTTTGTTTTTGATTCACAGAAACATTAGTTACACAGCAGAGATCAGAATGACTTTTTATCTCATTATTGTGAAATTTAAAATAATTGCATAGAACAAACAAAAACCAGAGTTGTATAAAATAAATCTGTATGATTTGCATTCAGTTATTCAGATTTCATGCAGTTAGGGTAACTGCTGGTTGTTTAATAATGGGCCATTCCTATTATGGTAATTACAGCTCTGAAAATTGAGCCTGTGTCTGGTAGACTGTAGAGAAATATGCAGATCTGAAGCTTATGCAGAATGTTTATGAATTTTTGTTTTCATGTGAATTATTGTTTTTGTACTAGTTCTTTTGACATCACGGGAGAATGTAGGCACAGCAGCGAAAAAAATATTTTAGAGAATTTGAACATGTGATGTTTTATTTTCTTGCGGAAGGGAGAAAAAGGTGTTGCCTCTTTTCCATAGGGATCTTTTCCATAGGGCTTTGGAAGAGGATAGAGTTATTCATAGTTAAGGTCTCACACGATTAAAGAATTAATGGCAACTCCCACACTGGGAAGCAGGTACACAGCTGCTGCAGGGCCCCCTTGCAGTAGGGGGATTGCAGATAGGTTGCCTCATTGTTTACAGACTTCATGGGAGTTATCACTCTGGCAATGTAAGGCTTGACATCTGTGGCCAGAGCCAGTGTAACCTGTGCTAGATATGGCTGCCTGCATTAAATGCTGTATCTACCTAACCTTCAGCTGTCAAGCCAGCTAGGGAAGCAGAAATGGAACAGATTTGCTTTTCCATCAAGAGCTGACACCAGAATAGAGCTTTAAACGAATGTAAGTCACATTTCCAAATTCTTTACAGCATTTCTACAGGGGATAGGTATAAAAATGTAATGGCATAATAAAGGTGGGGCATGCTCTTGAGAAATGAAATCTTTCCCTGGTCTTTCAAAGAAAAAATCGATCTCCCTTCAGTGAGTGATTTATGTCCCTCCCTCCTCCCCAGTCACTGACCTGGGAATGACCTAAGTTATTCCCTGGCCACCTTCTCTTAAATGATCTGCCCTTCTCCCTCCAAAAAATCCATCCCCATCACTAAAGCAGCCTTACTGTATCTGAGACCTATGAATGTGTACAAGAACACACGAATAGTGTGATACAGTGGGTTTTATATTCTTCTATAAGAGAACCAATAATTAAAAATATATTGCACATAAACCACAAGAAACACAGACATTCCTCTTGGTGCTTATGGCATCTCCTGTACAGCCAGAGTTCTTTTGGGGGATGGGGCGGGATGGGGGGTGTAGTACAGAGGAAGCTGTCAAATTTGCATAGCTCTTTAATGGTTCAGGACTTCCCAAGGGACCACTGCTGGTGTCTATGGCACTGTCGTCATACAGAGACACAAAACCAACAAGCTGATGAATAGCATTTTGCTGCTTTAATCCATGTTTCAGAGAGGATTATGAATAGGCCTAAACACTTTTCTCCTCTGGAACACGGGAAGCAAATAACCTGTAGCTGTTTTTCATCTTTTTTTTACCAAGCAGCAGTAATACATTTGGTGCTGTATGAGATGCTGAACGAAAGACAGTTGCTTGATGCTGTTGAGTATTCAGCTCAGATTCAATAAAGCAGCTCACACTTCCAGCTTATTAATTTTCAAGACTGGATTTAATTACTGCTAAGTAAATGACATAAGAAGATGTGATATCTGGGCAACCAGATGAGAAGATTGCTTAGAAGTGAGTGTTCCTTGCTTTATTTCTCGTTTTCCTCTCCTGTCCCATCACATTGCTGCCATGTGTTTGGTATGCTGAGGTGCTGAGACACAGTGTAGACGTCTTTGCAGCTTTGGCTACTAAATTAAAAATCAGATAGCAATTTTCATGGCTAATCGTGTTATTGGTTTTGGACAGCTGCTTATATAAAATTTTGCTAGTGTTCCAATTACTAGTGTTCACTAGCTTGGACACTGTAGGACTTTATAATATGGCCTCCACCAGGTACTTAACGTGTCTGTGTCCAGCAGCCCTGAAGTGAATGACACATAGCTGAGGCTATTTTAAAGCTTGTTCAAAGTCTGTGTGGAGAGGGGATGGCAGTTCTGGCAGTGCTTACAGTTTTTTATGCCTTCTCCATCCCTTGTACGTACATGTCCATTTAGGGGTGCAGCCTTGCCTCTACAACAGCTGTCTCTTTCAAGCATAGCATTTATCCATGCTTTGTAATGCAGTGGTGGAATTAACACAGGGCAATTGCCAGGTGTTCCTGTAATGGCTTTGTCCTTTATGGAAGGATATCCTGAGGTTCCTCATTTTCCTAAATCTCAGTCTAACTTGGTATCTCATTTACACTGTAACTTTGCTTGGGCCTTTGCTCCTAGAGTAACAAGAAGCGTTCTGTTTGTTTTGATCCGAGGGTACCTGATAATAGTAATTTTTGCAGTCAGTGATTGGTAAACAATCACAACAGATCCCTTAGTTGCCATCTTGCAGGACCTAATTGAGACTCCGATTCTATTGATTCAGTCCTCATAAATAACATCTTCATTCCTGAACCTCACTGAGAGTTAATTAACTTCTCCATCTCCTTCCATTTCTGTGTTATTTCATCAAGCTGTATGACCATATGAGTACTAGTGCCTCAAGGGTATATGTGATAAAATCTAAACGTATCAGCTGAAAGGCAAAATTGAATGAATGTAATGCTGGCCACTGGTGGGGAGGGGTGTTTTGGTTTTGACCTTTTCAAGTGTGAGAATATACCACAGCTTCAGTGGGTCAGACCAGTTATCTGTTATCACCAAGTGTCCAAAAGCAGAGGTCAAGAAAGAATATAAATTAAGGCAGGCCAAGTTGATTCTCCTTATATTCCTTTCTCATGAAGTCTTCCTGCCTACAGCCAGTTGCACTCAGGGTCTTCCTGAACATGGTTTCTGCATGTTTAATCATTCTCAACAAACTGCTTCTGCACAGATTTTTCCGTTCAGTCTTTCAACGCATGTAGATTTTTCACATTCACAGTACAGGCAAGGACTCCCCTAGCTGAACTCTGTGCCACATGAAGCAACATTACCTTTTCTTTATTCCACATCTGCCCCCTGTCAGCTTCCCAGCTACCTTCCTTCTTGCTTTGGGGATGTCACAGAGCAGTCAGCCCCTGTGCCTCTCACACCAGCGTAAACCCTGCCTACATTGCCCAGCTACCAAACTGAAGAATTCCTGGCTACTCTGTTGTTCTCAGCATAGGAGCCTTTAAAGGAGTTATTTTGACCCTGTTCCCAAGCAGCTTGTGGCTTATGGAAGCCATTAATTATCTGCAGTTGGAGGTTAATTACCTACAGTTTTTGAACATTTGTTTACGGATAGTAATACTAATTGGGAAAGTTTACACTCTTAAAAGTTTTAACAATAGAACAGCTTTGATTTATTGTCATCTTGCTGTTCTTATGACCGTCCTCTTTTTGTAGACTTCCCCTGCTGTACACTTTTGTTAGGGGCAGAAGGTTGAACTGTGTGCACTTTTGGTCTTAACCTGTGTTACTGTTCTTATGTAAGATTATATATGAATGTATGTGTAAAAAAAATGGTATTCCAATGATACTGTTTCCAAAATAGCACTCTAATTCTTTACTACCTATATATTCTGTATATTGAAAGACAAGTTTCTCTCACTGTTCAATAAACACTGAACAACTAGAAGAAGAACAATTAGAAGATTAGGTTCATCTAAGACACCTGAAGGTGCACAAGTCCATGGGACCTGATGAGATACATCCCCGGTTCCTGAGGGAACTGGCAGATGTAGTTGCTAAGTCTTTGTCCATCATATTTGAGATGCCGTGGCAGTCAAATTCCCACTGACTGGAAGAGGGGAAACATAACCCCCGTTTTTAACAAAGGGAAAAAGGAAAACCCAGGGAACTATAGGCCAGTCATTCTCACCTTTGTGCCTGGCAAGACCATGGAGCAGATCCTCCTGGAAAATATGCTAAGGGACATGGAAAACACGGAGGTGATTGGTGACATCCAACATCGCTTCTCTAAAGATGAATTGTGCCTGGCAAATTTTGTCGCCTTCTGCGATGGGGTTACAGCATCGGTGGGTAGGGAAAGAGCAACTGATGTCATCTACCTGGAGTTCTGCAAAGCATTCAACACTGTTCCACATGACAACCTTCTCTCTAAATCAGAGAGACATGGATTTGATGGATGGATCACTTGCATGCCCAGCAGGTCAAGGGAGGTGAACTCTGCTTTTGTGAGGCCCCACCTGGAGTACTGCTTTCAGCTCTGGAGTCCCCAGCGTAAGAAAGACAGGGACCTGTTGGAGCAGGTCCAGAGGAAGGCCATAAGGATGATCAGAGGACTGGAGCACCTCTTCTCAGGAAGACAGGCTGAGGGAGTTGGGGTTGTTCAGACTGGAGAAGAGAAGGCTCTGAGACCTTATAGTGGCCTTCCAGTACCTAAAGAGGGCCTGCAGGAAAGCTGGAGAGGGACAGTTTACCAGAGTGTGTAGTGATTGAACAAGGGATGATGGCTTTAAACTAAAAGAGGGGAGATTTAGATTAGATATAAGGAATAAATTATTTACTACACAGCACTAGAACAGGTTGCCCAGAGAAGCTGTGGATGCCCCATCTCTGGCGGTGTTCAAGGCCAGGCTGGATGGGGCTTTGAGCAACCTGGTCTGGTGGGAGGTGTCCCTGACCATGGCAGGGGGATTGGAGCTGGGGTCCCTTCCAACCCAAACCATTGTATGATTCTATAATTCTATGAACTAGCAGTGGACAGTACTAAACTTGTTAATAAAACTAAGATGCTTGCCTAGAGCATTTATCATTAGTGATAACTAAATCTCAGCAATGGACTCACACTAATTAGAAATTACATTTTGTGTTGAGGGATGATAATTATTTGCTCATGTTAATTTACAGAGGGAAGGATTCCTAGTGCACTGAAACAATATAGATATTTACAGTGACTTCAGAGGCCTTGGCTAATTCATTAATCGCAAACAACAACAAAAAAAAGCTCTAGTGTGTAATCCAGTTTTGTAAGTGCAGATCAGGTTACCAAGATTTAGTTAGTGTTACGTAAGACGTTTCCTAAAGTTTAGTGCTAAGTGCAGCATTAAATGTGAATTGTTATTCTTGTTCAGAACTGAAATTTAATTTAAATGCATTTATGTCCTCCTATGTTGACATATTACTAATGTTTGTGTTTGGGGAGAAATTCACTTATTAGAATGTATGGACGCTGGGCCATTTATGCAGTTTTTTAATTTTGGTGTCACCTCAGAGCACTTAAAAGCGTGTTCAGACTCAAACAGTGAACACTCAACACTTTTTCAAGAGGGTTGCAATTTGTTTAGCCTGAAAAGACATAAGTCTACTATGCAGAAAACAAAGACATCATAAAAGTGAAGCTCATAAAAATACGATTAAAAGCTACACCAAAGCTCAGGAAAGTCTTCAGAGCTTCCTCCCATCCTGGATTGCACTGCAGCTTGAAAATCTGTGACCTAATTTTTTATTTTTTTTTCCTGGGCCTTTTAACATTTTGTTGCCTGGGTCAGTTTTTGAGAGAGAAGTTTTTCAAGAGTTATGTTTCTCTTCTAACAGAATGAAGTTCCTGAAGCTAAGAAAGAAGAATCTTTGCTAGATCTGGACTTCGACCCTTTCAAGCCAGAAGCTGTATCAACAGGAGTATCTCATTCACCCATGTCTCAGGTATCTCTTTGCTTTTGAGGCAAGCAAAGCACACAAATGCAAAGTACTGTCTTTGGTAGTAAAGGTTTTCCTGATGTACTAATGAGCAGTATATTGGCAGCATCTGAAACACTGGATCTTCCTGAGCAGCTCTTGTCAGCCATATATCTTTCCCTTTTAGTAACCTCATACTTGATGATATACTGGAGGAAGAGGAAGTTGTCAGGTGGTAAAATGAGTTGTCTGCCAATAAGAATGGTTGCTGGTACCTTGGCCTTGACTTTGGCACATCGTTATCTTCCTTCTTTAGAACATCTCTTAATGCTAACATTATAATCCTCCAACACCTGCTTTTCTGACAATGTTTCTGACCTAGCTTTGACTTTTCATGTCTGGAAACAGGTGTAAGGGGGCCTAGGTCTTATGGAGTCAGCATGCAATTGTTTTGCTGTGATGAATTTTCCATACCAAGCAGGGGATATGATCTGAGTGGTTTTGGTTTCATAAATTCATTTTAGACCTAATCTCAAGGAAAGTGAGAGGATGGAATAGCATGCTCCTTTGCAGGATGTTGTGTTAAAGAATTCTGTGTTCTACATTAATATTTGCCATGGTAGTTTCTAGTTTCTCTCAGCAATATATTAAAAAAAAAAAAAAGCTTATATGAAAGTTGCTGATTTTCTTTGGTTTGCCTTAAAGCACCTACTGTTTTAAGATCCAGAACTCGCCCTCACTACCCCTAGGGCTGATAGTAAAATACAGTAGTTCCCTTGTCCAGCAGAGCTGGAGCTCAGTGTTATACACAGACAAGGAACCAATATTAGCACACTGTTAGCAAAGCCTATTATCCCTGTGGCTATCACTAACCTGCCTTGTACTATGAGACATGAGAGGACTAATCAGCTGTTCAGGAATGCAGCACTGGGAAAGGAGTGATCAGATAAGAAGCTTTAAGGCTGAGACAGTCCTTGATCTCAGTTAATTAATTTCTTATTTGGTGTGGAGTCCTCATTATATAAGGAGATCTGTACCGATTTCTGATGGGTTATGCACTGTCAGAAAAACAGTGCAGAGTCAGCACTCCGAACAGCAGCTGAAGTTTCTCATTGTGGTTTGCTAGGAGTGTTTAATTATAATAGAGACCTTGTTCATCTTGTTATTTTTCATGCTTCCTGGAAACAAGAAAAGAAAAGAAAAGAAAAGAAAAGAAAAGAAATCACTTGGCGCTCAGCAGTGACAGAAAATTCTGACTGTGACTTTGCTAACTGTCCCCTTTCAGCCTGTCGCGTAATAATCCTGATGAGAGCAGTGGGATCATTAAAACAAAAATATGTAACCTCACTGACAGACCCTGTTTGTCCTGACATCATACTGTACAGTGTGACTGCAGTATATTTTATTACTTTAATGAAAATAGATATTTTAAATTCAACTGTACCATGAGATAGAGAATATAATTCTGTGTAGAAAAGTACATTGTAAGTTTTCATCTATGTACACAGGAAGAATTAACTGAGCACCTTCCGTCTCTTCTCCTTCCACCTCTCATCCCACCAAATATACATGTTAAAAATGGTCCACATCCGCAGGCATGTGTGGAAGAGTCAGTGTACTGTATTTTTAGAAGAAGGAAGAATAGCTCTGCAGACAAGTTTCCGTCTCACTGGATGTGACAGCGTCATTTCTATGGGAGCACAGACAGAATTAAATCTGTGACTGCAGTATTTGGAGACCCCTATGCTACTTTGCAGAGAATTAGGAAGACAGCCTGAAGTGGTCTTTCTATATCTGTACTGGTTTTGCCTCAGTTATGGATATTTTCCCTTCAGCAAACTGTGCTGAAGTAGTGAACTGAAGACAGGAGTAATCTGTACTATGATGCCTCGAGAGGCCAGACATGACTTCCCTATTGATCATTTAATTACCTCCCCCCAGTACTCTGCCACTGTGATCAGATTACAGTAAGTAAGCCCTAGTCTGCCTTTCCTCACTTGCTTTTCTGTATTGTTGTGGTTTAACCGGCCAGCAGCTCAGCACCACACAGCCATTCGCTCACCCTCTCTTCCCCATTATGATGGAGAAGAGAATCGGAAAAAAAAGTAAAAGCTTGTGGGTAGAGATAAAGACAGTTTATTAGGACAGTTCATTAGGACAGAAAAGAAATAATAACAATAATGATAGTAATAATAATAATGTGTAAAAAACAAGTGATGCACAATGCAATTTCTCACTACCCGCTGACCGATGCCCAGCCCGTCCCCAAGCAGCAGTCCCCCTGACTCTGGCCAGCCACCCCATAATAATTGCTCAGCATGACACCACAAGGAATGAGACATCCCTTTGGCTAGTTTGGGTCAGCTGTCCTGGTTCTGTCCCCTCCCAGCTCCTGTTGAACCCCCAGCCCCCTCGCTGACAGGACAGAGCGAGAAGGTGAAAAGTCCTTGGCTTAGTGTAAGCACTGCTCTGTAACAGTACAACAGCATGTTATCAACATTATTCTCATCCTAAATCCAAAACACAGCACCATACCAGCTACTAGGAGGAAAATTAACTCTATCCTAGGTGAAACCAGGACATGTTTCTACACCTGCTTCTGAGGTGGCCTTTCTAAATGTGCCTGGCCCTCAACTCCTTTTACTAGCTGTGGTCTGTCTTGCCTTTTCCTCAGTATGCTCCCTTCACCTTGTGCACAAAGTCTTGTGAAAAATGAAAGAAAAATTAAGAAATGAAAATGAGCACTCCCCTTCCATGGAAGTTGGTAGGATGTCTGGGGGTTGCACCAGTTAGGGCTAGTAGAAGAGACCTATCATTTTTCAGCTAATAAGGTTACATCAGAATAAGCAGGTACACTTGTGAGTTACACCTGCAGAGGGCACACTCACCTGGACTTAAACAAAATTAAACCAATTGACTCTGTGGTTATAAAAAAAGAAGCAGGCAAGAAAAGAAGCCAAATGCAGCAATTCTTTCTGTTAGGCAAATGTTAGATGTCACATTTAACATTTGGAAATATTTCAGGAACACTTTTACGCTTTACTTTATGAATATCTCATGTTTTCATTTTTCATGGACTTTAACTTAGATGTGAATGTAGTGGAGGTGTTTCAAAGTATCTCCGACAGAATTTGAGTTCCCTCACATGTGGGGGCTATTAATATTAGGCCTGAAGTCTGCTTCTCTTCTTTCATTTGTCCACTCAGCTCTTTTGTTGAGAGGTCACTAACATTTATAGCTTAACAAACTGGAAAACAAAATTAAAGCAGTGGTCAACTTTCTTGTTTTCTTTCCCCAAAAGCATTTTCCTTTGTTGTGTTGAAGTTATAAGAAAACTCATTTGTTTTCAGTGGATAGCTGAATCATTTCCTGCCTAAAAATCCTGACCTACATAAGCTTCTTAAAGCTTACACCTTACTGAGGCACCTGTATGCACCTGTTGAAGGTCATTCAGAGTCACCAGTTCAGAATCTAGTTGTTACTCAAGTATACAGCAGTATGAATTCACTGGAAAACAACTGCTACTTGGAAGTGGGAAATACCACAGTCCACCACTTAGTGCTCATCCTACTTAACCAAAAGGGGCATATTATGCAGATATGTACACACACACACACACACACGTTCAGATATAAAATATATACATATTATAAACATGCTTATTTATAAGTTCTTCTCTCACGTTAGTTAATGCATGCAGTTATGTAGCATGTTGAACATACAGTAAATGAACAATGTTTTTCTAAGGGTGTCTTTTTCCTCTCCTTTTTTCAGACATTGCCATGGGATCTATGGACGGTAAGGCTGACTGACATTTATCATTGTGAATTGGGATGTTTTTTTGTGTATGATTTTGTAACACCCTCAACTCAGATTTATAATGCTTTCCCCAGAAGTCAAGATATAGAATTTACAGACCATGACAAACACTTTAAAGTATATGAAACCACCTGGGATTTTTTTAAAACCAACAGGAAAAAAAAAAATCTCTCTTGCTTGGCCTATAAAACCTAAATGATGTCAGAAATCTAGGCTAATAAGATTCATGATCATTACAGCTAAACGTTTGCTGCTTTTATTCTCATCTGCTTTATAGTTTTCAGAGGGTAGGAATGGATGCTAGTCACTTCTCTTAATTATCTGAAGATATATTTCCTTTAACTTGTAGGATTTTAACCCAGTGGGCACCTATTTTCTCACAATTCAGGAGTGAAGAGAAAATTTAACTTGTTCTTTTAATAGTGAGCATACAGTGAACTGGATTTATTCACAAAAGCAGCTGCTGCTTTAAAAAGCTGCAGAGATATTTCTTTACACTTCCTGGTGTCAAATCAGATACAGTGATCTGCAGGAAGAAAACAGCTTGTTTTTATAAGCTTTCTTTCAATTTTTGTCATGGAGATAGTTGAGTTGACTTGATGTGCAGCCTGGAACACCCGTTTTTTGGCCTTTTTCAGATTCAGGCAGCACAGAAATCTGTGAATGCTTCTCATGCATTCAGATTTGCAGCACTATTTTGTGAACACGACTTATATGATGTATATTAAACACTCATTTCTTTCTACTGGGAAAGGTTAAATAAAGTCTGGAAAAAGTCACACATGCAGACTAGCCAAAATTGCAAGGTTACCAGTATCTAGACCAGCTAAAATAACCCAGAAATATTTCAGATTTATAGCTTTAAACTAATAGTAGATATCTTTGCCATTGTCTTTTTTTCACAGTTTTATTTATAGCTCATTAATGTTATGTATGTATTGTGTATTATAATTATTTCCCTCTTTGCTTTAGTTAAAAAAAAAGCAAGTAATGAGCTTCACAGCTAAATGTTTGAAATTGGGACTACTCAACCTTTACGGAGTTCCTCTTCATACCGAGTGCAGAGTAGTTGTTGATCTTCCTTGCAGAATTTGTATCTGTTCAAAGTGGTGGTGTAAACAGCTGGCTTTGTGGCTTGATGCCTTACTGTGTGTGGATGCAAATGCCTCTTCATGGTGCAGTGGTGGAGTATCAAAGCTGCGCACTGATACCACTTTGGTTGCCTCCTTCTGTGTTTGCTGTGTGAGAGTGATTCCTCCCTTCAGTTGAGATGTAATAGGGTACCCATGATAAAAATGTCAGTGGGTCTCAGAGGAAGGCAAGGCATGAGAAATATTTGGTGTACCTGTAGAACTTCTTTTCTCATGCAGTCCAGTGGCTAGAAGCATGGCTTAAAAGAAGGGGCCTGTGATTAGTCTTCAGTAGAGTGGCTCTGCTGCTTCTCCACACCAGTTTTGTAACTGCTGCTGGTTAGGTAATGATAATTAATGAACTTCCGCTCTAAAAACAGCAACAACAAAAAAAACATATTCTTGTTTTCTGTGCTTTATATATACATTTTTTTTCTATACAGACAAGCAGCGAATTGGCGCAGCCGGTAAGCAAACCTCCCCCCAAAATTGCAACCACTCTAGATATATGCTTTATTCAATGTGGTATAATGTATAGTTTTCTGTTTCGTCTATCAGTGCCGCTCTTCTAGATTGCAATCTACTGCCTCCAAATGTTGCAAGCCACAACGCTTTTCCTTAAACTGCTTAATTTAGTCACTTTCATTCTTTAAATTAAAACTGCTATAGTAAAATATAAATTTTGTGTTTTCTCATCAAGTCCGCCTTTATCTTTTTCATCTTGTGTTTTTTCTTTGCTTTTCTGTCTGCTTAAAGCCTGACTCTTCAAAAAGTCTTTCCCTGTGTAACCTGGTCATGGAGGAAACCCCAAACATTGGGTCATCAGAAGATATTAACAGATCCCAAACTGATCTAGGTTCTCTCAACTGGGGCCTAGATGTTAGCACACCCAGTGTCAGCCAGGAAATTACTACAGGCAGTTCTTTGCTTTTCCCTGGGGCAGAGCAAACCTCAAGTGAATCCATGGGTATGCTGCCTGCTAGTATTTGGCCTGCTGTAGGTGAGCAGGAGGATGCTGCACCGGGGTCTGCTTCAGTAACTGAAAACCAGAGGACTTCACTGGAGGACCTATTGGATGCTAAAAATGTCCCATGGGAAGATGTGGTGACCAATCAGCCTTTAGAGAACATAACCAGTTTTGAGACACCCATCCTAGGAACTGATAGCTTGCTGGATAAACCCCTCCCATGTGATGTGCAAATGGCAGAGGAAGAGCAGGAGGAAGAAGAGTCTCTGTGGGCAGGCGTCAAGCCAAGTGAAAAGGTAGAGACCAGAGCTGTTAACTGCAAGGAGGTAGAAGGTACAGAGGAAACGGAAGAGCAAGGTTGTGAAACAAAAGGAAATAGTGAGGCAGAACTTCATAAGGGTTTAGCAAAGTCAGAGTGTGAAACTTTAGTCAGCACAGAGGCAGAAAATTTACATGAGTTGGAAGATAACAATGGGGAAGCTGGGAGAGCTAGTGTTGCTAGCCTAGAAAACCCTGGGGGAAAAGAATTCAAAGAGGTAAATGTCGTTGAGGAGGTAGATGGAGAAAAAGCATTGCTGAGCACAGGATTGGAAGACGGGGACAAAGTAGTAGTGGATAAAACTACAGAAGACACTAGCGGTGAACCTGAGAGAGTCTTTGGTGTCTGGACTCAGGACCATGAAAGGATGTTTGAGGGTGGCTTAGACCAAAATGACAATGTTACTGGAGAGAATCCATCCATGGTGTGTATAAACAGGACAGAGCATGTTGACCTAGAGGTAACTGACCACACAGAAAAGGACCCTACAAATACTGGAAACATTCTGTGTGACACTGAATTGTTCAGTGCAGAAGAGTCTGGTAAAGGACCTGAAGACAATGGTAGTGCTGCTGATGAAGGTCAAGCTGCTGCTGAAAAAGCGCAGGCATTGTTGCCTGAGACACCTGATGCTGCTAGCACAAACTGCAGTAATCTTTGCCTGGATAATACAGAAGACCAAATGACAGGTAGCGCAGAAGCAGCAGTCACTGAAGAGCATCCTAGTCACAGTGGTATTCCTGAAGTCTTGGAAACAGACCCCTGGCTGGCAAACTGGGATCCAACAGTTACTAATGACTCCTGGGGGTTTTCTAACCTGTCAGATGGCCAAGCCAATGGACTGGATAATTGGCCCTTTTTCCCCCAGCAGCAAGACGCAGAGGAAGGTAACATCGAAAATGCTTGGTTAGGCATTAGTGATAAATGGTCTACACAGGACCTGGGAGCGACTGGTAACAGCTGGGGAGAAGTAGGTGTAAGCACAAGCAATAAAAGTCAGGAGGAACCAGTAAAACAAGGCTTGCCTGGGGAGCAGGCAAGTGTTAGCTGTCCTGGACCGAGCAAGGAAATAGCTAGACCCTTGGCTCTGTTTCAAATGGGAAATTCCCGAAATGCTAGCACCGAGAGTTCAACTAGTCCTAAAGACAATGAGACCAACAACTCAGATTTATCTGAAGATGAAATTGCTAACCGGAGATATGGATTGTTGTACCAGGAAATTGAGGCTGATAAAGAAGAGGTACCTACCCCAGTGTGTAGCCTAGTCTAGACAAAGAGTTCCTTAGGCCATGCATAACCTTGTTGTTTCAAAACACTCCATCTGTGTGTTTCCCAGTACCCCTCCTAAGCCCTTGCTATTCTTTTTTGAAAAATGGTCACGCGACTGTTCATAGTGTGGTGCCCTTCAGCCATGTAATGAAACAGGCTGACAAAAATGCATTTCAAAAAGGTGAATGAAGCGTCACACTGTGAAGGCACGTGGTGTCTCACAGCTTCTGTATTTCATACATATAATTTTAAATGCACCTACAGCCTTTTTCTTTTTAAGTATATAAAAATACTTTCTGTTTTTTCTTTTTATTTTGGTGCCTTCTTTAAGCCTGTGAAACCTGTTATCAGATAGCACTGTCATATATCTTGCTGCCTTGCCCTTCCTTTTTTTCTTTTTTAATATTATTTTTTTTGGTCTGGCTTATTTTTGTTTTGCAAATAGAAATATTTTACTCATGTTCTCATCTAGTAAACAAATGATAATTTGTTCTGATCTTCACTTTTACTTAGGCATCTAGCACTGCATTTAATGGATTTGCACAGGTAAGAAATAAACAAGTTTTGAGATTTTATTTTTTTCTATGCTGTTGGGAAGAGATTAGGACTAGCTGCACAGTTTTGGAAAATCTGTTCTACAGACTAGCTGTACAATAATGTCATAATGACACAAATCCTAAACTTGTCTGTTCTCAGAAAGTATTTGTAGACGTTACCAGGATGCTACTACTCTTGGCCTGATTGAATTTAGCTGGAAAATTCCCATGACCTTAGGAAGACTGATTTTCTTTTCTCGTAAATGAACTGGTTTAGCATTTTCATTGTTTTTTTTTTTTTTTTTAATTTTATTTTTCTCACTATCCCTAAATCTTGTAAAGCATGGCTTCCTCATGGCTTTCACATACTTTCAGTAACTGTATATATGTATATATAAAATGTGATTTGTTTCTGCAACTTTATTTTCATTTAAAATATATCTTAATCTGGAAGTTAAACCCGAGCGTTTACTGCTCTGCTGTTGGTGAGACTGCATTATGCATTGCAGCAGTGCAGCACATGAAGATACCATACTTATGCTGTCAAATTCCAGGGCAGTGCCTAAATCCCAAATTGTAATGCAGACGATCTAGGGCTTTGTTAAGTTCCAGCAACCTTTCAGAGAATGGCTTATCCACAGAACACTCTGTACACCATTTTTCAGCACATACAAAAAAAGCTGAGCCTCTACAAGGCTGGAAATGAGCCTTTCAGTGCTTATTTATTTTACTCCAGGTCTTTTAAATTAGTAAAAGATCTATAAGAAAAGACAAAAACACAAGTCTTCCATCCCATTTCACTAAGGCAAAATGTTTGCCCCAAGGAAATAAAAATTTGATGCCCACACCCTCATGGTAGGACTGGGACCCATCAATGTTTTCCAAAGTAAATGTTTCTGAATAAGGTATTGAAAAATTCATTCTCCACTTTTGTACATTCTTAATGCACGTATAGAACTTTGTATCTCTTATTACTTGGCACTATAGCTGCTATTCAAATAAAAGCCCAGAATCACAAGGAAGTGAAAGTAGCTCAGAGTTTGCATACTCCCCATGCACATGTACATGCAGTCTGGAAGAAAAAAAAAATCTGACTTTCTCGACTTTGAAGTGCAGTGTGACTGAAACAAAGTCCTTGCTATTCTCATGTATTTAATGAAGGGTTCTTCACTGCTTTAATAACTTAGCACAGCTTAGAATTGTGGAATATACACTATACACTTGAAAAAATAGTGTCTTTAATGTTAATATTGCTTAACTAGTAACAAATATTAATAACTATATAGATGATCTATTTGCCTACTTATTCTAGGTGAAGTTATAGATGACTTTGCCTGAATAACCTATAAAATATCAGGTCTTTTGTAGACAACTGCAAAGATTCCATGTCAAATATTGTCTCATTGATTTTCATTTTTATATCTAGGATGCCGGTGCATTTACAGTGCAATCAAACGAGAACGTGACAGAGACTTTGGTAAGCGGTAGCTTTTGCTTCCTTTATAAATGACCTATAAAAAGAGTACCATTTTTAATTTGTGCCAAAATATCTGCTCCTTGTTCGTTTTCCACCCTCTAATTCACAAAACCTTAACCTGAAAGAGTAAGTGGGTGTATCACTGTAGTTGTAAATCTTTACTCACTGAAAGTCTTTCACAAGGATAGCATGGCATAAAAGAAAAGAAAAACAGGCTTCCTTCACGTACTTTTATTTTTCAAAGGTATAGTCAAACAGTTTCCTCATTTATTGCAGTTAAGAAACAACAAGAATGGGTACTATGGTCCAGTGTACATCAAGGAAGTGATGGTACATGATGGCTGTTTACATACCCCAATATTACTGTAGTCTTATCTATCCTCCACATTATTAATAGTAGGCATAATAAAGGAGTGGGAAATATTTTTGGAAATAATCATACTTTGGCAGTTTCTTAGTTTCTGCTAGTCTTTGGTTAGCCTGGAGTATGAATGTGGAATAGCAGCATTGCTGGGCAAGTGCTATAGCTACTAAAGAACAGCAGCATGATACTGAATAGTATTTAATGTGGCTTTCGTATAATGCCTGTGGTGGTGCTTGTATTTGGAATGGTTACTGAGTGCAATGAGTGCATTTTTAGTATTTTTACTTGTAGTTCAAATGTGGTAAATAGTCTGAAGACTGCTTGCCCACAAGTCACTTGAAGCACATCAACAGAATCTGCATTATAACATTTTGCCCTTGGTTGCAAGCCTGAAAATATCTTCCAGCATTAAACCTCAGGAAACTCATTAGTCATCTTACCTGCGATAAATCTGTCTTGAGTTTCTCATTTCAGTCCTGTTTCTTCTTTGTGAAATTCCCTAGAGCTGATATTAACACACTTCCGAGAGAGATTTCTGCACAGTGTGGTATAATATAATGAATGTTTCTTTATTCTGTTCCAAATCCTGAAGGTCTTGTTTAGGCAGACTTCTCTGTACCTCATTAAAAACCGGTCTGCTTAAGGAATATGTGGGAAAAGAAGTGAAAGGCCATGTTGTTTTGTTTCATTTTGTGTTCCTGAAAAATATCAGGGGGGAGAAGATTTTAGTACTTTTTTTTTAAGAATTTCATGGAAGCTGTCTCTTCATCACAGGAGACCTTCTAGCCAGCTGTATGTTATCAACTCCAAAGCAGCTAAATAGCTTTCAAGCTTCTTATTATGCTGAGCAATTTGTTCATGGCAAATTAATCTACTGGGTTTATTTTAAATGGTTGAGTCAGCCATCTTTATAAATGAAATATGCTGAGCACAGCTTGCAGCTCTCCCCTTGTATGTGTGCATATTTGCAAGGTGACGGCACCAACAGAGATTGTGATTTTGCTGTGGGCTATTTTGCTACAGGACTGAATGTGTTGCAGGGCTGGTGATGATTACTATATCTGCTTGCTAAAAAAAAATAATCCTATCCCAGATTTTAAAAGGGTGGGAATCCCAATAGTGTTGTTGATAAATGGATGCCTTGTAGGTGATTGAGAGTTTAAGAGGGAATGCAAGTTAAAAAGAAACCAGGGATGAGTTTCACACTTCCAGAATTCAGTGTGAAGCAGTCAGTGTGTATGTAAAAACTGTTTGGGTCTCTGCTAATTGCTTCCCCCCTTTACTGGAGAAGGGGTCTGAGAACTGACAGAACTAAGGAATAGGGGATAATTTTAAAAACTCATATTTGAAGGTATAGGTTGGAACACGTGTGGCCTTACCATCACTTTCTGGAGCATTCTTGAGCAAACTGACTGCTTTCCTCCCATTTTCACTGCCACTTTCAGTAACTCAGTAAAGCAGTGCTCTCTTTCTTTAAGTGAGGTATATAGGTCTGGCTCAGTTTACATATAGGACACTGAGGATGCAGGAGCCCTGTAGATGCTAAGCAGTAACAAGGTGTTGTAATGCCAAGCATTGCCATCTTCTCCCTGGCAAAGCCCTGCAAACACTGAGCCTGCCAGGAGTGAAGCAACACTGTGGTGCCATGCAGAGTTCCCATTCCCTTCCTCTCTCCCCACTATTACGTGCTCCTCAACTATTTTTCCACTGCCTACTTAAAAATCAATAAAACAAAAGACTGAGGCCGAAGAAGCTCCACCTGGAGAACCCAAGGTCGAGGAAACCCCTGCTGCTGCTGCTGTGGAAAAGGAGACCATCCCTGCTGAGCCTGCCAAGCCAGCAGAGCAGGCTGCGGTGAGTGACCTGCCCCCCGTGTCCACCTCACCGGCCTCATCTGAGCCACCTCTCATCATGGTGAACGTGCCTGCTGCATTTCAGCCATCCTTTCCATTCTTCACTGCCCATCCGTGGTTGGCTTCTCCAGCGCCTGACTGCGTCACAGCATGTCTCTCCAGCAACGCGTGCTTCTTTGGGCCCTAAAATGTCATTCCTCTTAAGAGTGGCATTTTAGACTGAAGTTCAGCTGAACGATTGTGGTTTTATCTGTTGTTCTGTTTGATTCCAGATGAACTTCAGGAGGGGAAAGAATTGACGCCATTTATAAATGACCTTATTAGCAGTTTTCTCATTTTATTTTAAGCTGAGCTGTAAGCACTAAGACAATGTGTATCTTGTATGGCCCTTGCTAGAGCATGAAAGTACCAGCAAAATGTGATTGTAATATAAAGATCTATAAGTCTTATGGTTTTATAAGCTAGCCATGAGCCAAGGAGGGAACTCCAAAGCACCTGTATGGAAATGTTTAGGTGTCAGTATTTGGGAAACAGAGGGAGGAGAAGAAATAACAGCTCTGCAAGAAGAGCAAAGCAGGGTACTCAGTATCTCTACAAAATGAGAGGTGGTCTGAGACGATAGGCATAGGGGTAGCATCCTTTTTACAACAGGTATCCCAGTGAATACCCTTTTTGTCAAGCTGAGGTTCCTCTTCTACATACTACTTTCAGGAGGTCTTGGAGGTGGGTGGTACCCACAGGCTAAGAAACCCCTCAAAAGAAATGCATCAGTTTTTGTAGGCTGCCAGTCTGACAGTATTGATGCTGTCCTCGATTCAATAACTGTTCAAAGTCTGTAACAAGTGTTCAACACTGTTAAAATATGAACAGAAATCTGATGGACCAGAAGCTGACTAGGTATGAAGCTGTACAGCGCTACAGGAAAACTGTACAACAGGAAAGTTGTACAGTTATACTGCAGAATGCTGTTTTTGGGAAATCTGAGTTGATATCCTCAGAGACAACCTCCTTGTTACAGGAAAGGTCAATCATTCCTTTTTATAGTGAATAAAATGACCCCCAAATATTTTGTTTTCCCTCACATTCCATGTTGCTGAGTAAAAATGTGAGGGCTGAACCTGAGCACCATTGCAAATTCCTGCTGAAAATCTGGGCAGAAATAGTGGAAGTTTTCTGGGTCAGTTCCTTTGCCATAGAAGCCAGTGGAAGCTTCGTAGCTGTGTTCATTGACCATCAAGCATGCTTCAGTGCAGTAAATGTTCACAGAGGAACTGGGTTCAGTTTGCTGAACCTGCTGTTGGCCTTGGGCAAATCCCTGTGTATCTTTATCTATGAAGTAGGAATGATGATGCTCTCCTCATCATAAAAGTAGGCATTTTTCAGTAAAGCATTTGATATTTTGCCATTTGGGAAATAATATTAAGCAGGTGCAAATCAACTGAAGAAAGTAGAAGTATCTGTCACCTGCAGACAAGTCAGTGCAGAGCATCAACTTATCAGATATGCAGAGACATGTACTGTCTCGTGGGTCTGTCTATGGAGTTGATCATATTTAACATTTCTGCTAACTGCAATGGCCCAGACACCACAAGCCTGATGGTGACTTTTATTGATGACTACAGGCTGGGTAATGTCACTAACACAAGGGGACAGCATTAAGAGAGCATACAAACACAACTGAGGGCTGGCTTGAAAGTGTTATGAAGCTCTACCCACCAGTGAGAGGCTGGTTATCTGCTGATGGTATTGGACCCATACAAAAGTCACACGTGATATTATGCAAACTGTCTTCATCAGAAAGGAGGAAATACTAGTGTCCATGTGCAAGGCTTTGGAGTATCACTCTAGTTTAATTAAAGACTTTCTCAAAAACAGATTGATGAGTTTACCTGAGAGGTTACAACTGTTCATACCATGGGATTAAAAAATGGTATCCAGTGTGAATGATATGAAGAGGCAGGGATGAGTTTTAGTTGCAGCACCTACCTAATAATCATTCCTCCCTTGCTCCCATCTTTCTAACAGAGAAAAAAAGAAAAAATAATGCATCGTGGATGGAAGGGAGCACAGTGCTGGGCAGGCTGCTCTGGAGGACTTTGGGGAAGAGGGAAGATAATCCCTGATTTTGTTTAATCCTTCCCATTCTCTGTGGACTCCTAGGTGTGGCAGCAGCATGGCTATGGAGGGAAGCAATCCCAGTGTGTTTCCTAGAATTATGAATAGGATTCAATTCTGATTACACTTGCATGAATTTTGAGTATGTTTCAATTTTTTTAATTCACTTCTTGTTCATATCTGTAGGAAACACTGGAGCAAGCAACCTCAACATCATCTCCCTACAATAACATACACAAAGTAAGAAGGCCCCACAGTCTGCGGAGACCAGGCTCTTCCCCCATGTGTGTTTTCTTTTGAGTTGATATAAATCACAGTAATAACTTGTCAACTCTATAGTAAGGCAAACAATTAGACTGCCTCTCCAAGGCACATTGTTCTGTCAAACTCCTGTCTAAAATGCCTCACATCTAGTCAGAGTAAATTTGATAGTTTGGAATAAAGAAGGAGGGAGGGAAGGTGAAGAGAGGAGGGATGGGAAATCAGTATTGGTCAGGAGTCCTCTTCTGGTAACTGAAAGGCAGGAAATAATGTGGAAGAACAGATGTCAATGGAGCTTTGAAGGTTGTTTCTAGATGGCTTTCTCTTGTTTTTCTGTAAGGATTTAATGAAGAAAAAAAATGTGATGGATTTTTTTTTTTCTCTGAAAGGAAGTCTTGTGCTTTTTTTCGTGCACTAAGATGAAATTCTAAAATCTGTTGTATGTCTGAAGTGCTAATTAAGTGACAGGCTGTGGTCATTCACCACTCCTTCACTCATCAGCTGGCATGACCTTTTCAGGTAATCCATTCTGCTGCCTGACCATCACTGAGGAGTTCTTGGTCTGTGTCCTTCCAGTAGGTGCTGCAAATGACTGCAGAGCTATTGGGAGCGGGGAGAGAAACACTGTGAGCACCAGGCAATTTAGTAGTAATCCAGGAAGATGGTCATAGGCATTAAATAGAAATTAAGCAGTTATTATTAGGTTTGTACTTCGTGGGTTTTTGTTTGTTTGTTTTTGTGTGTG
Organism: Anser anser; assembly: GCF_964211835.1. Taxonomy (NCBI): domain Eukaryota; kingdom Metazoa; phylum Chordata; class Aves; order Anseriformes; family Anatidae; genus Anser; species Anser anser. The sequence goes on along the minus strand of NC_139721.1, from coordinate 100,773,635 downwards.
TGTGTGTTTGTTTTCTTTTGTTATTTACAAAGTTGTCCTTACTAATTTGGGAGAGATATCTGGGAAAATAAGCTAAAAGTATTTATTTAAAAAAAAAAAAAGAAAAAAAAAGAAAAAAAGAGAGTCATTTGAGTCATTCTTCATTTGGCTCTGAGGGGTTGTTATTTTCAAGCAGTGCTTTCCAGGACTCACAAAAAAAGAGTTCTGAAGGTTAGAATTAACAACAAATGTGATCAAAGCTAAGGAAAAGTAAACTGAGTTTCAAAAGATGAAAACATGTCATTTCTCAACAGCAGTTCTGCATTCATTTACTTAATGAGTGATGGTTTACTTATAAATTGGAGTTGTAAAATATTAATAGATGCTTTCCTGATAGGAATCTTTTATTGGTCTTAGTAATTTCCAGTTTGTAGTCACAGCCACTAATCAGTTTAATTTTTCTGTAGTAAATTTCCTGTCAAATCCCACTAATCCATAGAATTCATGGCATGCATTTTTTGTTGTAGGAACGTTGTAGTAAATTCCTTGGTAGGGCTTTTATTTAAATTGAGGAGAGGGTAGTCTAGGGGTTACAGTACCATTCCCTGCTCAGGATTTGGGTTCCTTTACTTTCTGTTTCATAGTCTGCCTGAACAATATTGCCAAAGATTTCATTACAAGAGTTCATCATAATTGCTTATGGGATATTATTACATGTTCTTGTTCCTTTAGAACAAATACAATTTCTATTAGTTGATGGCAACAGTTGATCCTTATTTTGGTGGGGGGAACAAAATGTTAGGTAACTAAAGGACCAGAATCACTGTGTGCACCAGAAGAACTGAAGCCAGCCATAGTAAAATGTTCTTCTTGCATGGACTTTTGCACACTGAAACAGTTTTGTTTCCTTATTTCCACAGTATCCCCAAAGGCAGATGTAAAATCCAAAGGATAGAGTCTAAAGGATATAAAGCATTAACCGCTGATTGATTTCACATAATAATACCCCTATCATCACATCAATTTTTCACATCAAACAAAGATGATAAGTGTACGGTATAACAAAGAGAAAGCTTAGCAAGTCTTGTTATTTCCCTTTCTTATTCTCATTCATGGGAAACATAACACCCGGAGTTCACAGCTCTGCTCAGAGGTCAGCTTTTTGATTTCCTTATGCTCATTAGTTTGGAAGGAGCCTTTCTGTGCTTTGCGTCTGATGCCTGTCTGGACTCTGATGTTCTCCCATTAAAGCATTCAGACACTCAGCTAAATACTGTGGTTTTCAAAGCTGTGTGTAGGCACATATGAAACTGCCTTCTGATAAACTCTTTGCAGGCACTGAACAAGTACAGCACAGGCCAAGAAAGAGGCTCCAGCTTAGAGAGTATCCAATTATGGTTGAATCCCACTGTAGCTACAATTCATGGCACCCAAATGGTAGAGCATGTAATTTGGGAGAGCAGTCCAATGGTCAGATATAGAAGAGTGGTCATCTGTGTCCAAATTTGGAGCTTGCAGCTAAGTACAGGTGCAAGATTGGAGCGTGAGGCCATTGAAAAATATATGGCCTCCAAAAATGAGAGAGAACTGATGTAGAACAGTGTTCTTCTTTTGAGGTGTGCAGAAGCAGATTTTACTCTGTTTAGGGAATTGGGGTGTTACTTAACTCAGACTTTTTTTAGTCTTCCTTTTTACTAGGCTTTCATGCCTTAAAAATGGCACAGTTCCTGCTACCGTGCCTCCCTTCTAAAACTCCCAGCTTACAACTAATCAAAAGAGCAATGCCGCTAATTTGACTAGTGCAAAATAATTCTTAGGAAGTAGGGCAATTCCCCTTACTTTTCCCTTTCCCACCATAACTGCATTCAGTTACCCTGAAAAACAGTTGTCATTTGAAAATACAGGTATGTACGTTTTTACAAAGAAGCCCAAACTACTGCTGTGAGCTTGGCTGATGGGATTCTTACGAGAGAATATCGCCAGGTTATTATTAAGAGAAGGACAGGGACTGGCACGTTCCTGAACATAAAGTGCAGAATGATGCTCATTTCTGAAGGCAAATTGACTTGTAAATACACATGATGGGAAAAAATCAGCACTTTTTTGTAGCAAAAATAGGGAAAGCGTTTATCTATCAACTTCCCATTGGACATATGGCTTTTATGGGCAATAGAAACATATGTGTATATATCTTCTGTACAAAAAAAAAAAAGAGCAAGACTTCTGTGGGTAGCTATATGCATTCATGCATTGCTAATGAGAAATATGTATTTTGCAGTTGATATTTGTTTTTTTTAAGACCCTCTACAATCTCTTTCAAACTTACTGTAAAAAACAGGACTTCATGGCAGAGGTTTGACAGCTTCAAAGAAAAATTAATGATTTGGAAAAAAAAAAAGGTTATATAACAGTGTAATTTTAACAGGATAAAGCTATGAGAGGTTTCCATGGTAACGTTGCTGTCAGCAGCTTCCTTGCCCTGGCATCTGGACATGGTTGGGGCTTATGAGGTGACTGCAGGCAATACTAGAAGATTAGATTAGAAAAAACATGAGTGATGTGAAGTTTGGATATAACTCAGCATCCTCTTATTAAAAAAGGAACATGCAAGCATTTCAGCTGAAACTTGTAGAAATGTTGGAGTGACTATTGCAGGCATGTGGAGGCAGTTGGCTGGAGCCTGAATACTTGAGGTCTAACTAATTTCTGATCACTAAAGTGAGTCTAAGCAGTCCAAGCTACTGTGTCCTCACATAGGTTTGCATAACTTGTCTTCACCCTTACAGGTCTTCTGAAAAACCTGACATAGCTGTGTTTGCAAAACAGCCTCAAAATTTATTAGCAAAGTAGATTTCTATAAGGCGGCTTTGATTTACTTGTCCTTAGAAAAACATCTTTAGAAATCAGTCCTGAATTTTAGCAATTTTGATAGTTTGTTGACCTAACTAGACCTAAACCTGTTGATCTAGGTGGAATAATAGCCAAAATTGAACCCAAGCTCAAGCAGAAGAAGGGGTGTTGCTGGTTAAATCCCTACATGCTGCAGTAGAATTGGAAACCAGCAAGGTCACAGCTGTCCCACAGAGTTTGGGAATAATTGTGCCTTTTTCCTCATTTCCAAAACTTGGAACTCATGCAGTTTTACAGCTTCTGTGGGAAGGAACCTGATGTTAGATACCATCTGTGCTGTAAAAAGCATTATTTGGGGGGAGCCCATTACTGCTCAGCACAACTGTGATCCCTTGAACATCTACATGGGTGTCAGATTTAGAAAGCCACTGACACGTCTACTTTTTGGATGTCAGGCACCTACTGCAAGTACCACTGAATATGGACCTAAAGAAAGGTGATTCTGAAAAAAAATGATGAACTTTGTGACCCAGCTTTTGAACAATCCCTTTAAATGAGTTGCAGTCCAACATATGTGGAAGAAGTAAGTGTTTTAGTAAGTGTTTTTTTAAGTTTACCTGGAAAGTCTGGTGAGTTGCAGGGGAAGCACCAGGTTATAATGAGAACAGTGTGAGTCTTGGGTGAGAGAAATTTGAGGTTGATGGAAAACTGCAAAGTCAGCAGTGTTGTGGGTTGTTGGTTATTAAAAATTCTTCAAAAATACAAATACTGATAGCAAAAATAAATGAAATTGTCCTTAGCACTTCCAGCACCATGGCAATGATATAAGTAAAAGGCTTTATTTCTTCTTTTTCTTTTGCCTTTTTTTTTTTTAGCCTACAGCTACTTTTAATTCAGATGATATCTGACAGCAAGAATCTTTTTACTTGCTATATACTATCCCATATTTAGTTCCCACCATTCATTTCATTGCATCCCATACATGCTATGCCTTCATTAAGCGTGATTAATACCTATTTCTCTGCAACCATTCCCTCAGCATGAGTAAGGTGATGACCATATTTCCTCTTTATACAGGACAGTGTCGAGGCAGGGGATAAAGAGACAACTGGAGTTGCTGAGAAAGAGAGCGAGGTACATATGAAGAACATCAGGAGTGTGGTTGTGCTTTAATATCTTCAAGAGAAGTGTGGCAAAAATATGTATTTGTCATTTGCATGGTATCAGTATGCAGCCAATACGATGCAACTGTGACCCAGCTGTGGCATCAAAACAACTCTCACTCAGAGCAGGACCTACCTTACAAACTGCTTGTTGCAGCAGTATAGAGTGATAAATATCTTGGGACAGCTTTATGAAAGACTCAATGACATAACAAATTTATCTGTAGCTGAGCATGCATGAAATCTAATGGTTGCGTTTTGCTTGTATTTCTTCAGAGGTGATAAAACAAGTCACTCTGAAGCCTTTTACACTAACGTGATTCTATAACATGTTCAAAAGTACACAGAGAGCAGCACAGGAGAAAGGCTACGTACTAAATGCAGGAAGAGAAGTAGAGTCTGAGAAAGAAATCTGGCAGTAGCCCTGCTGGAATTTCGTATATTTATGTGGCTCCAGGCTCCCCCGGTGTCACTGGGAAGCGAGGCTTGCTGCCAGCAGCTGTACCTCCCAAGCAGCACAGTTCTGAGTCAGGATGAGGCCCTACTGCCAGAGGCTGGCTTCTCCCCAGTGACCCGCAGCACTGACTCACTGGTGCTATACTCCTCACCGGCCTGACGCACCCACCTAGAAATCAGTAGAATTACTCTGGCAGGAATGTACGGGATGGAGGTGGTAGATCAAGCCCAGTTGCTGTGGCTCTTGGTGTGGACACAGCGCAAGAGTGTCTTTGCATTGCTTCTCTAGCATTGGCTTATTGCTCCCAACAGCTCTGGTCCAAGAAGAAATTCCTCGCCATCCCTGAGCACCAAGGCTAAGTCTTTGAAATGTATCTCTCCCCAGTTTTCCAATACACGTCCTTGTAAAGTCAAGGTCTTTTCTCTGGTAAGTTTGATCCTGTGTGCTGTTTAAAGGAGCAGTATTGCTGAATGCAGAAGAGCTCCTGTCAGGCATCAAGGTATTTGCTAAACTGATATCCTGGCTCCAGTGGAGGATGGTCCCTCTGATGATGTACCTTTCATAACTGCTTCTTTGGTATTCCCCAAAAAGTCTTCCAAGAGTTTGCAAGCAATTGATATGTTCCCTAAAGCATGATGATTAGTTCTTCTTGGCTTTATGTTAGCTGGCTTAGCTGTAATTATGACTAATTGTCATAAAAATTACCCAGTCCTTTTCTGAACCCAGCCATGGAGTTAGATCTTCAGCTCTGGAAAATCGGCATAGCTCAGTGAGCTCCTCCCACAGCCCCCAGCTGCAGACTTGGTAGCCCTCCTTCTCCTCTTCCTGGCCTCATTCTTGCTGCTGCCAAATCTGTGGCATTGTACTGAGCTGACAGTGTTGTTAATTAGTGGAAAATCCAACTGCATGGATCAGCTGCTTCCTGGGTGAAGAAGCATTCACTCTAACTGCAGTTAAATGCAAGTGGTTCTTTTACCACAGCCCTCGTTATATTAGATGGCCCCTTCTTTGTCTCCTTTGTGTTGGGGAAACTCTCCAAGTGTCAATAATACTGCTAGAAATAACTAGTTTGGAATACTATTAGACTGTGTAGTGTTATGTAAAACAGGTTTGTGGGGTTGGTTCTCAATATGAAGTTAGGTAAGATTGATAACTATACCCGCAAGTGTGTGGTAACCATAGCTGTGTGTGGGATGCTAGCTGTCCTGAATTCTGTGGATTGAATCGCCCCCTTTTTTCTTTTTTCTTTCTTTTAATATTAATCAAAAATATTTGAGGCTGATAGTGAGTTACATTCTGTGTTAGTACACATAAGATTTTGTAAAAGCTTCTAATAATCTAGCTGGCTTTGTTTTTGTATTCTAATGCACAAGAATAAATGATTGCGCAGTTGTGAGCTGTGGTATGCATTCAGCATGTTACAGCTACAGGCTGTGAGAGCGTCACCCTCTTGGTGCAGACTATTTGAGAGCTGATTCATGTAAATTAGAATTCTCCTCCTTCGTAAAATAAAATGGGCTATACAAATCCAATAAATAAAAAAGAAGCATTGATCCTAATCACAACAGACAGCAAGATCGATTTCTGCAGCATGCTGTTAGAAGTGCATGGTATAAAATCAATCTGACATGCACTCTGTTCTCCCTGTTACATACTAGTCTCTTCCAGGGCTTTTACATCGATCATTTATTTGAATATCTTCCTGGGTCAAGACTGCTAAAATTGGCAATACTATGAGAGACAGGCTTGCAGACCTTACAAGTCACAGGAGAAGATGTCAATGTTTGCCCCTGTCTTTTGATGTTACTTCTGTTTATGACAGAGCATCCTTCACCAGCAGACTTCTTAGTTCAAGCTAAAAGCTTCTCTGGTAATTTTTACAAAACACAGTAGTATTTTCTGCCTTCAAGGACTCCAGAAGAATTTATCACATTAATTAATAGCAATCAATAGGAGTGGTGCTCAATATTAGGTATTGCTAAAAAAACAATGTCTGAAGAATGCCCATGAACAATTGCAGGCAGTTCAAGTTCAGTTCAGTTATCTGAATTAGTCTCATCCATGAAGGGAAGATCAAGCTGAAGAAACAAGGAGCAGCAGACTGTAACTGAAGATTGGAGACATTTCTGCTAAATGTAGCTTGACATAGGTACCTAGAAAACAGTTTTTCTTCAGTGTTAAAAATTCCATACTGAAGTTAATTGGATTAACAGAATGTGTTTCATAACTTACCTTCACCCTCCAACCTCTAGAATGAATCCAGTGTAAATATACTTCCAATATATTACTGTTAACATATGCCAGTATATACCAATACAAATGTTAGGTTGATACACAAATTATCGCAATAGTATCTGCTGGATGATGGATTTAACATTGATCTATAGGAAGGTACTTTTCTATCTGCCTTTCAACAACTGGAACAAAACACATTCACTTTTCAGCATGGACTGATGACAAATGATTCAGTCATATGCAACCTGCTTGGGCCTTTATTCATGTTTGGTTTTGTTTTATACTGACCTATATACAGATATGTACAGTTATTTTTTCTCATATCTGATGACATCTGAAGATTTCTGAACTTTATCCATATCCATATATTTGCTTCTGCTGATGTAGCCCAATTTGCAAGTCTCTATTAGAAAGGAGTCTGTAATTAAGGCAATGTTCTTGAAGCCAGCCCAGATCTAGAGGTAGGTGATAGCAGCTGGAGAAGACTTGTAGCCTGTTCCTAAGAACACACTTTTCTTACAGAATGTAGCTTGGAAGCAATTAAGCTTTGAGATTGCAGTCACATAACTGTTTCAGAGGATAATGGAAGGAGAGCATTTTATTTGCGTATCTTATCAGAAAGAAGAACCAGTGAAAAATACAAGAGTCTTGACAAACTTTTACTAAGCTAATAGCACCTGTGGACTCTGCTATATGTTCACGGTGAGGTTTCATAAATGTCTCTCTCCCACTTGTTAATCAGCCTCACTGTACATACAAGCTTACCCTTAAGCTCCCTGCACAACACATCAGGCACAGGATGGCAGCCTCCCATGCTGATCTCCCCCATACATCAGGAGAAACCCCATGAAACCAAAGCCATGGGTTGGCAATGCCCAAGGAGGTCACAGAGCAGGGGATAGCTCCAGCTGATATCCACAACTTGTGTCCTGAAAGGTTTCTCCTTCCTGTTATTCACAGGTGGTAACTGCAGTGGAGGGGACAGCGGCAGCAGAAGACAGTCTGACAGTGGCAGCAGTAGCTGGTGACGGTGCTGCTATCACTGAGAAGGAGGCTGTTGCTGAAGGTGAAGAACCTCAGGGAAAAGAAAAGGAGGCTGATGCATCTCAGGTAACTCATGCTGCTACATGGGAGAGTGTTAGAGGAATTGGCCCAGATCCAGCAACCCGACACAGGCAAGGCTGCTGCAGCTCTGTACCTCCAGGTCCAACGAGTAGTGAGGCTGAGCATGTATTCCCCAACAGTACACACAGACAGAGCACACATATACACCACAAACATACATGTGTACGCAGCCAGCCACAGAAATCACAGACATGCACGGACTACAAATACGAACAGAACTGGCAGCCTCATCCTGCTCCCCTCACCAGCTGAGCAGGGTGGAGGCCTACCAGCGAGAAGATGTATATATTCTCATATACATGCGGCATTTGTATCCCACTCTCACCACTTGCTTCTACCTGGGTGTTCAATCTCTCAAGGCAGCAGCTCTGCTCCAGTTGCTGGTACACACCTTTGTACATGGACGTACACACACACGTATCCACAGACGGAGTTGGCCAGGACTCCTCTGGGCACCAGTAACCAACCAGTCACTGACACAGGGGCAGTGACCCCAATATGTACATATACATGGATATTAGAGAGCCTTCACCTTGGAGAAGAGTTAGCATGGGATTTAATGAGAAGATACAACAGACCACACTCAACAGGTACAGAGCACAGCCAGACACACATTCAAACCATCCACTATTTACATGCATTATCCCTTTGTTGTCCCACACTAACTCCTCCCCAGATCACCTAGATCCACCCCTTTCCCTGCTTTTGGTTTCTCCCCTAAACATACCATAGGAAGTCTTGTGCAATAATATGTTCCCCATATTCTTGTCACACCCGGATACTCAGGCTGAGGCTGCTATCGCACAGGTCCCTTTTGAGTCCTTAATTTGTGCTCCCACCTGTCTTTTTGCCCCTGTACTCCTCTGGGAGATGGGCCCTCAGTGGGCTGACAGCTCCTGTGATGGGCCTGAAAGCAGTCTGAGCAGTGTATTATTTGGGTTTCCTGCTACTGATTCTGTGCTCCACTGTGGGCATGCAGATAAGCTTTATCACGTAGCCTAACAGTGTTCAGGGCTTTCTCTGGAAAAACAGAGAAAGTTACAGATTTTTTTGTTATTTTTTTTGTCTCCCAGTTTCAGGTCCAATCAGTAGCATTATTTTGCTTTTGGTAAATCAAGGTGGTCAAAATATGTAGCTGCATCTGGCTTGGTGTTTGTTCTTCTTTGATCTCTGAGGAGCTGGGGAACAGCTACTAGAGCAGGCCCTGCAGCTGGACAGACAATTGCCACCTTCTGTCATCTCACGTTGTATTTCTGCTGTACACCAGAGAAAGATGATCTCACAGAAGAGTAGTGCTTTTCAGCTTGGATGTTCCAAAAAAGTTTCATTAAATGCCTTTTGTCCTAAGCTGCATTATTGGTCAGATGCTAGCTTTCTCAGCTTCCCATTATATTGCTGTAAAGCAGAAGAAATCCCCTCAGTCCATCAAAGTAAAAGGTCATGTTTCCCTCTTTCACCACCCTTATATCACTATTTTCCTGCTGTTTTGAATTTCAAAAAAAAACCATAGGACAGTGACTCATGGAAATGGTGGCATTATCCAAGCACACCCAAAGAACAGGCACGAGGAGAAAGTTCTGGTAATTTCAACGCACATTGAAAATGAAACCCAAACTACCTGCAGAGTATTTTTATTATTTACCACAACAATTTATGGTAATACAGCAAGTAGACTTAGGAGAAATAAGGGGAGATGGTGAAAATTAAAGAGAAGAGATATACTCCTTTGTATTTCTGCACAAGTGCGGTTTTCTGTCTTTATGTAAGAATCCACTCTACAGTGAAGAAAGAAATCCCCATATTTGCTCTCTGCAATAGGTAAACAACTGTGTTTTCCAACTTGAAATAAAGTAATAAATACTCTTCTGTTGCCTTTTGTTGTTTTTTTTTCTTTGTTTGTTTTTCCCTAGGAAAAGGTCAGCAGCATCCCTTCAGTAGTAATAGAGCCAGCATCAAACAATGAAGGAGAGGGAGAAGAACACGAAGTCATCATGAATGAGTCCAAAGACGCTTCAGCAGAGCTAGACACTCAGGGTGCTGACAGTTCTCCCAGTGAAACTTCCCAAGTTGGAAGTGAGCAGAAACCCACTGAAGAAATACAGGCTGCGCCCTCCCAAGATCAGCATGTTTCATCAGAAGATGCAGCTTCTGCCATGCCACCTGGCTTTCTCTTTAAGGTCAGCTTGTTCATTCTTCTTTCAGACATCCCTTCAGATCTAGCTTCTGTGTCTGAACATGCAAACATTGTGATATTTTTCTGAGGCCAAAAGATGCTTAGTTTCACAGCCACGTGTACGCACATACACACACACACACACACAACTTTTTGGTTGTGTTGTCTCGGTATGAGAAATTTGAGAAAATATATTTTCTGCACACTTGTTTTTGGGTATTTCATTATGTAGCTGTAGGATGTGCAGGAGTACTCCTTTCATCTCACCAAATTGCTACTGACAGTGAATATACTGAGTAAAAGTCCATTGCCACAGATTTAGTCAGCAATATTGTATGATCATATGTTAACAATATCAGAAAAGGCTTTTTTTTTTTTTCCTGCCTGAAAATCTATAATAGAAGTTCTGGCTCTGTTGAAATCTATGGGACTTCTAAAATTCATTGTAATGAAGCTGAAGGGTCATTTTATGACTGTAATAATATTATACTTATAAACTGTTAGGGTAATCAAACAGAAAAGTTTAATGAGGCATGAGAGAAATTCTCTCCTTAGCTGGCAAGACCCACAGGGTTTCCTGGTTCACAAGGTTCTTTGATAATTCTTCTCACTTCAGCATCACTGAGCAGGAGGAAAGCTCCTTGAGGATGGATGAACTTGACATGCTTCCTATTATCTTTGCATACTTCAGAGTAATTAGTCCCATAGCACTACAGCAGTATGCTATTCTTTCTGATCTATTCTCATTGCTCTGTGTTTTCAGGAAACTTTGAGAATAGCGTTAAGGTTAGGGTGACCAGTATTGTGCAGTTTTGACTCAGACATGCTGACATAGTTCATCTTTTGTTTTTCATCACCCTCTCTTGGGTCAGACATAAATAAGGAGAAGCAGAATATATGCCTGCCATCTGGTTCTTGATGCCGTTTCCTTTCATTATTTGCAGAGCTGCTATGGAACTGGCTGTGCCTTAGAGAAAACTAGGGTAGCATCTCTCTTAAGGAGGTACTATAGAACTATTTAGTTAAAAGGGTCTGTTCACAACAGCGTAATGACCCCACCAATGTATTAATAATCGCCCCTTTGAAAGACAGATATTTTTGGCATTCCCATCTGCCAGTTAATGGGAGTTCTTTCCAGGACAAACATATGCTAGGGTTCCCATTACTTGCCTCTTTAATTGTCTATTGAAATTGGTGCCACACCTCTCACTCCAGTTTTCATAGACGTTTACAGCAAGAATAATATCTAGTGGCCAGAACAAGTGAGGGGCTGAAATAACAGTTCCTGGGAGTCTTTTCCAAGCTCATTAGCAAAATCCTGCCATCTTTCTCTCAGACATAGTAATGATAGTGGGGAATGTTCCTTACACAGAAGTTCCTTACACAGAAGGTGTAAGGTCATAGGACTTTTCCAAGAGGCAGTACTTGTGGGGTTTTGCAGTATCATCTGTCCCTGAGATATACTATGACCTTGGGAAAGGATGTCATGTATCTCTCAGGAAGATTTACCTAAGCTATACCTCTTTCTGAAATTATGAATAGGAACTGTAATGTGAAATGATGTTAACATTAACAATACCTATCATACCTATCTATGGCCTTGTTTCTGTAAAGAATGGGGAGTTAAAAAAAATAATAATTATTATTTATTTATTGGGGGGTTATTAGTTATTTAGTTATTGGGGAGTTAAAAGAATAAATAAATGAAAGAGTGCATTAATCTTTCCTTTTTTTTTTTTCCACTATCTCCATTTTGATCATGTCTATATGTTTGGTATTATTTTCTTTAGGTTGAAGTTCTACATGATTTTGAAGCAGCTAACAGTGATGAACTCAATTTAAAACGAGGAGATATTGTACTAGTAATTCCTTCTGAGACCACAGCTGATCAGGTAAAAACATGATTATTTCACTTGTTTACGTTTTTCTTTGTTTCTTTTTTTTTCTCACATATTATAGTTGATAGGAAATGTTAATTCAAAATGTCACTGCTGTTAAAAAACATGAATATTCTAATTTTGTTTTTGTACTTATTTTCATTTGAGACTAAACAGTATAGGCGGCTATGGCTAAAGTTCCAGATAAAGAACAAGATCCAACCACAACATATTTTTTCTAGAGCTTTTTTATGCTACTTTGTAGTGAATTTTATACAGGCATACATGCACACATAGACTTAAAACAGAAGGTGACTTATGAATTGTGCATTGTGTTGCTGTCATCTTGTCTAAATGTTGAAGCAGAACTGGTTAGGTGATCCCCATGTGTTCAGACCTTTTACATGGGGTTTTGGAGAAATAATACACATTTGCCCAAAGACTGGCCACTGAGACTACTACAACTGTGCTGTCCTTCAGCCAAGTTACATGGAGGTGCTCCTCTGTGTGCTCTGTACCTCCAAAGCTAATTCCACCCTCTGGAAACCTCACACAGAAGTGTTCTTGAACTGCACTGGTGATCACCTTGTCTTTGATAAAAGAACCCAACGGTTTAATTTCAATTAAGTAATTACATTTTGTTTTAACTATGCATTTCCAGTGAATTTTTAAACAATTTCATTCCACATGTTGAACTGAAATGCAGTGAATTGTTTTTTGACTACTGCTTTAAAAGAAGACCATCCACTTAGTACCAGCCACTTCATGGGCATCTGCTTGTGCCAGAAGTGTCAGTGAAAAGTCTCCCATTGAATTGGGGACTGGGAGGTGGGGTACTGGATCCTGCTCAGTGAGGTAGCTAAGAGCTCTGCTCTGAATGAAGAACATTTCTTAAAATAGGTCTAAAAACTAACTCCACAAGCACATATTTGGAGAGCTGGGGAATGTATTTGAAATTGGTTTGATGCCTGATGCTGTGAAAAGGTACGTAATAACCAGTGCTCAGGTTCTCAGCTGAGCTTTCTTCTAATACAAGAGACAAATAATTGTTTTGTTTTAGTTTGTTTTAATTTCTGACTAAAAGATAAAGATTTTTTCTTTCAGTAGGGCACTCTGTTCTTCTATAGGGATAGATTCTGTTATCCTTACACAAATTATGCTGCACAGTACCACATGGGCAGTTCAACTGATTTCATTATCAGTATTTGCAGAATAAAACACTGCTGTAAGAATATCAGAATCTTCTTCTTTATCTTCAGACGTTTTCTCTTGGAATGTTTTGTATTAATTATGCGTAATCTTCACTTAGTGAATCCATGAAGTATCTTTTTCTCTTGTGGTGTGCATCCAAGTCCCATTAGCATTAATTAGAGTAAATTGTGTGCAGTGATGGAGAAAATAAACCCTCATGTATTCATGTTTCTGAGACCATTCTGTTCCTATCTTTATTACCTAGTGCATATTTGCCCTTCATGTTTAACATCACCATAAAACTCAATATTTTTGTCTTTTACCAAATACTTTGTTGATTTGTATGTAGTATTTTTATCTTACTTTTTCTCTTATAAAATTGACCTATCTAAAACCATAATTCTTATATAGCTGGTGACATCAGCCTATGTTCCCTGCTCAAAACTAACCAGTCTCACCCAATGGCTTCAATTTTTCCATTATTATTGAGTTGAAATTATTATCCATTAAAACTGTGCAGTCCTTAGTAGAATGTACTCTGGCCATGCTAGAAAAATGTAGTTTCTCTCTGTCAGATAATCTACGTGCTTCAAAAACATGTCCCCATTTACTCCATCTCCTTGTGTACTTTCTGTACATTAATAATATGGCAGCATTATAAATTTCCTGTTAATCATCACTTTGCTCTGGCTCCTGTTCTTAAAAGGAACAAAGCATGGAGTCAGTGAGATGAAAATAGGTTGATCACTTCAAAAAATATTGAATGGGTTTTATTCCAGGTAAAACTGATAACACGTAAGACAACCCAGCACCCTCCAATAAGAAATCTCTCTTTAAATTGATGATGATTTGGGTTGCAGTTTTGCATGTCAAGTTCTGGTTTAGGCTGACATTTCCAGGAATTTTTGGAAAAGTAGTTGAGTATCTGAGTAGTTGAGTTGACTCTGAGTTTCTAGGGACAGTAATAGCAGAAGATACAAGAATTGTTATTTCCTCTGACTGCCAATACATGAATGACACAAAAGAACCCTCAAGAAAAAAGAAAGTCAAATTAAAAACTTCATTTTTCCCCTTATCTGTCTTATTATATTATGATTCTAGCCCACTGTTATGCTCTTATTGTGCAAGTATGCCAATATTGTTGTGGGAACTTTAAAAAATCTCAATATGCGTTTGCCCAAATGCTGATCTGTTTTAATACTGAATGACTCAGAAGGCTGATTATTCAACTTCGAGTTCATCTAAAGCTTAGATGGGCTAAAGGCCATACAGTATGCTCACAATTTGCCCAGAGAAGTGGTTGAGTCACCATCCCTGGAGGTCTTTAAGAGACGTTTAGATGTTAAACTTAGAGATATGGTTTAGTGGAGGACTTGTTAGTGTTAGGTCAGAGGTTGGACTAGGTGATCTTGGAGGTCTCTTCCAACCTAGACGATTCTGTGATTCTGTGATTCCATCACTCAGTCTTACATAACACTGGTCTGGCATAATCAAGAAAACAATCTGTGCAAAATCAGAGGCTGCTATTTAACCAAACCACAGTATCTTTTAGCCATGTGACTCTAAAACCTCTTCAGGTCTGAAGCATGTAAAAAGGAAGTGGGGAGACCTGAAGTTTAAGACTCTGTCTTTTTTCTTACAGGAGGCTGGCTGGTTGACAGGCATTAAGGAATCCGAGTGGCTTCAGTACAGGGATGCAAATAGTTACAAAGGACTTTTCCCAGAGAACTTCACACGCCATCTGGAGTAGTTCTTCTCTCAGGCACACGAATGTGGCATGAAGCTCAGTCAGTAGGTTTTTAAACTCTTTGAAACACAGGAGCCCACTTTTTTGTAGTTTAAGCTGTTAATGGTTTACAGACTGGTGCCAGACAAAGCTTGTGGAAACATATCAAAATGAGCATGAGTGCAAACAGTTAAGCTAGCAATTTCTGAAGCAGTATGTGGAAAAAAAAAATCAAATAAAAAAGAAATGTCCTTATTTGTTCACATGTACGTGGCAGCAGGTTTGCTTGTGCTTTGTCAGAGCTATGGTGATCCTGTATTTGGTCCTTTCCCATGAAATCTGAAATTAGCCTCCTCAATACCAAAACCTTAACTTCTCTGCACTAAGTGTATTGTATTGATTTGCACTGCAGAAGTTTTAATTAGTAATCCTGTAGTAATGAGGTCAAACTATTATAAGTTTCATGTGTTTAAAAAAGATAATTAACTGCTGCAATGTTTTTCAGTGTTATTTTTGGACATGCATAATATATATATACACACAAGAAGTCGTGTATATATAAGTGCATATGGATATATATGCATTTTCACAATGTCATCATAGTTCTTTGACTGTGTAGTGTCATCAGTACATGCATTGCTCTTTCACTGTCTGGCATTACAGGAAACAGTTTTGTTTGAAAGCAAAACTAGCTGCTCCATTGCCAAAACATTATACAGTATCTGTGTTTGTAATGTGAAATTTTCATTCTGAGATGATGAATAACATCATGTTCAAAGCTGCTAAACCTTTGAGAAGGCATGGCTCAGTCTCCTCTTCCAGCTGCAGTAGTTACGATGAGGTAATCTGGAGGGGGGGCTGTTATGATGCTAATCTATACTTTGTTATTTAATTGGCTGAATAAGAAAATAAAATCACAACAGAACTAATCTATGAGAAATAAACACAATATATTTTCACTATATGTATTTATGCAGCATAATTTCACAGATCCTTTTAAATTAAGATATATAATGTATCCTGTATCAAAAAGTCATCTGTAACTTATGTTTTCCAGTGCTGTGTCATTAAAAATAAACCTTTGATCCAAAGAAGCTGTTTCATCTGTGGTGCTTTTGAAGTTTTGTTACAAAGAATTTCACATAGTTCACGTGTTGTATTAGAGAATCTAACCTTAATTTAATAACTCTTTTTCCAAAGAAAAATAGCATAACAGGCGTACCATCTAAATTCTTGCTCTCAACTTCAGTCATGGCCAGGGCTCCAAAATGCTCAGCGCATCTCCTAGCTGCTCCTCCTGGAAATGGACTCTGGCCGCCAGCTAATATCTGTTCACATGCACAAGGTAGCTTGTCTGCGCTTGACTGTCACCCAGCTGAAGATTGCTACCTCTTACTCATTTTTATGCTTGTCCATTTATCTTCTGTGAAAAGAAAAATCTCCATAAATATGCTCTGTTCTGTTTGCTGATCCATGAAAGCTACAACTATTTAGGAACACCTACATTTTTTTTTAAGCAATTCAGTTATATTTTGTGATGTTTTGCTTGTGGGCTCTTTTTATGTATAGGCGGTTTCTACTCCAATTTGTCAGATTTCAGTTGAAGAAAGATTTTTTTATTGCTCTGAAAGAAGAGCAAAGTAGTTTTCTTTCTGTCTTTCAGAGTACAGTATCTTTCCAAAGAAACTCTGTTGATAACTGTGTTTTATGGAGAAGCTGAGTGGCTCAACTGTGGTAACTGGGATTTTGGCTTTAAAATGTCACAATGAGCAATCAGAGTTTCAGGAGGTTCTTTTAAGAGCTGCTGAGCGACTGTATGAGAGAGGCAGATTTTGGATATTGCCCCTCTTTAAAATTCAAACATTTGCCTTAAATCTGCAAGCAAGGCTGTGACGGATCTAGAAGAATTTTCCCCCGTGTCCTACAAACAGGAAGGGGAAATCCAAATTTTCATTCTCTCAGCTGAGGCACTGTTGAAAAGTGCTTTTGCCAGTTCAACCGTCCTGCTGAGGAGTGAGCAGGCAGCTGCCCTCACTGGCTGCCAGACTTAGGGGCTTTGTCTTTTAAGACAGAACAAGCAATTGCTTTATGAGACAAAAAGCCCAGGAGATGCTTGGAAGGGAATTAGAGGTGCCTGAGACAGAGAGGAACAAGGAAGGGAGAAGTGCTATAAGTGGCTAGGGGACAGACGGACATCTTGGATGTGGGGGGAATTTCTTATGAGAGAAAAACAACTCTATCTTAAAGTCCTTCTGAAACTACCTTCAGCTGAAGACAGCTGCACTGCCCTTCTAAGCAGGAAACAAGAAGGACTACATAGTGCCTGCAGTTTTCAAGGGGCAATCATAGGAGTCACATAGCACTGTTTGCTGCAGCTCCCTCTTGCTACTCCAAAGCCAATCGATATAAGCACAGTCCTCAGAGGAGTCAATGAGAAGTATTCTAATTTGCACAGTCCTGAACATCTTGCCTTTTCTTCCAAGATTGTTGACTTTTCCTGGACTGTTGGATGAAGTAAAGTACGCCACACCTGCTGTTAGGAGCTGGGAGATGCTCCTAAGGTATGGTTTATTTATCAGACAAAAGTCAAGTACAAACAGGTGATATATACAGAACGGTGGTACTTAAATATACACTCTTAGCAGTCTTTCTGAAGCTAAGTCAAAGGTTTCAAGAACTTGAAGATATATTTCAATATAGCTGTCAGGTCCCACAAGACATATTGTTCTCCAAGAAGGATTATTTCTAATTTTGTATGATAATCTAGTATTAGCAGTTCCCAAAATGGAACTGTCATCATCTCCAAGGTGAAAAATCCTGGCATATTTGAGGATCAGGACAATGAAATAGAATCTGTTTAAATCAGGGCCCATGTGAACCTCATGAATCTAAACAGGGCCAAGTGCAAGTTCCTGCACGTGGGTTTGAGCAGTTTCAAGCACAAATATAGTCTGTATGGAGAATGGATTGAAAGCACAAAAAAGCAGAGGGCAGCAAACAGCTGCCTTGCATAAGCACGCATCTCACCGTCAGAGTTTCAGAGTTTCAGGAGGTTGTGGGAAGCTCTTTGGTTTTCTTTTCATTCCTTTAACAGGTTTGGCAATCAATAGTGATCCAGAGGCAAGAATTTATCCAAGGGAGCATTTGTTTTTGGTGTTGCAATAAATTCCAAATTCCAGTACACCACTTTGAGGTGGTCGTAATAACCTATTAAACCTGATTTATGGTGCGAGTGATGACCTTCAGGCCACAGTTTCCTGCTTACCTAGATCTCAACGTTGCATTTCAGTATAGCTGCTGTACAGATCACACATGCAACAGACCCACATTGGACAATGGAGCCTCAGTTTCCCTGCAGATGCTATGTGGCCACTTCTCTGACAAGAGCCTACAATCAAGTTGGACCATCATGCATAACAGCCATAACACTAAGAAGCAAAGAATGGTGTGATATCCCTACAGCATTTCTTTACCCAGTGTTGATTGTGTGCAGTTATCTTTATGCCCTTTTCTTGCTAGAAGTACCGAAGTCAAATTCAATATGCTTGACCTTGATTCTTCTAATAACCTTTTTACAGGTCAATATGCTAAATTCACTGGTAAGGGGTTTGCAGTACACGAGATGGTATAGAGATGGGAAAGGTCTCTGATATACAGCGAAGGGCTTTCATGATCAGCTATGCTGCTTGATCTTTGTTTCTTCAATCCACCACAGTATAAAGACAAATGTAATTGCAAAAACCATCAGATGTCTACTCACTGCAAGCAATGTCATTATTTACTGGCAATAAGAAGAAGCAATGAAAATGTCCCAGCAGCCATGCATTGCACATGATGCGTGTATGATTTATGTGCTGCAGGTTACTGTGGATATAACACCATTCTGGCATTAAGTATGTCTTCATATCTCACACATGCACCTTGGAGCCACAAAGCAAATAGACTTCTTGTGGGAAGGATGAGGAGTATTATTAATGTTATCTTTAAAATTCCTTGCAAAATTTCATACACTGAGATGATAGATGCTAAAGGAAGGACACTGATAGCTAGCCATAATAATAATTTTCTTAATTTTCCCTTCTGAAAGATGAATAGAAAACTAGCTGGTGAATAGAAACATTTATCATTTGGGATTAACAGCTGTTTCTCATATTTGATTCTTCTTATTCTAGTTTCCTAAGACAATCAGACTTCTCTCTCAGACACTTTTATTTCTGCAGCTCCTGAGATGATCAGTATGAAATAAATGTATTTCTCTGTGATTTATAGAAGATTATTCATGGGCAAGCAAGGGACTTTTTTTTTTTTCAGTATGTACTGCTGTTACATACCCTCCCCCCTGCAGTTGTATTAGCCCAGAAGTACTTTCCCCCTTTGCTTGGACGTTTCTGATTAACACACTACATTGAACTTGGTGAATTACTGAATTTCATGCTTTCAGGGTGATTGTAAAGCAATATCCCATCGTGTCTTGATTTCTCTAAAGGCTTATTTATGCCTGAGACAGCACATACTGCTAACCTTCTACAGCAACTATAACTTCTAATTTTACATGAAATGAACCCTTGGAAGATCAAGGGGCCCCATCTCCTGGACCTGCAGTCTGGCTTTGCACAGTGTGGCCTTGGAAGTAAGACAAAGTAGCAGAAGATGGAGGAGCATCTCAAGTGAGTGAACTAATAAATTGTTTATTTGCAGCTTGTCTATCTGGTTTACAGCCTTTCATGAATAATGGAAAGTGCACAAGATGAATTATGCTTCTGTCCCATTCCTCCTCCTCCCTATCCTTTGTTCCACCCCTTCCAGAACTCAGAACTGGATACATCTGTCCCCAAGAGAAGAGGGCGGGGAGGCTGTGGGGTACGGTCCTCCTCAGACTGGCATTCCAGGATGCTCTCTTTACTGCCCTGATGCCAGGAAGACATGAAGTAAATCATAGTCTCTTTAAGACCATGTTTAATGAAAATTTTTAAAAGTGTCTTGCTGACTCAGGGAAAGGGCACCAAAAGCATATCACTATGATGGGTAAGATAAACGGTTGAGGTTGGCGAAAGAGCAGTCACTGGCTGTAGGTGCAGTTTGCAAGGCTGGACAGGCAAAGTATGAGCAGCCATTTGGCCGCTTGAAAGCCAAAATAGGATTTTTTTATTGTTGGCTTTTAAAAGAGATTTAAAAGATCCGTCTTTTACTTTTTGTATTTAAAACAATAAGGTCACAGTTGATGATGCACCACTTAATAAGCCAAACCCTACCTACAGAAAGTAGTTAGTTCCATTAATTAAGCAAGGTCGCATTTCTGAAAGCAATGCAAAAGAGCATGAAGATGTTTTTCCATCCCCTGTAATGAGCAGTGTTCACTGCTAGTTCTGATGTGCTCTCTGGTGGCAAGATGTTTGCTGCAGCTGAGGGGACTGCAATTGACTTGCTCCAAGAAAGCCAGTGAGGCCACTTTGCAAGGGTTTTAAACTCCAGCTCTTACTGGACTAAAGTAACTGTGTTCATTTAGAGAGGAATTTTAGGAAATGGCATGTGATCTTAGCCCAGGTTCAGAATAAGAAAATATGAAGTGGGGTGTGTTTGGGGCTCATCATCTCCCTAAATGTGTATTATATATATGGTAGTCACTTTTCATATAGTCATCTGTTAGGTCTTCACCCATGTGATTTCATCCCTGATACTGCCTTTGTGTGGTCCCTGTCTCCAGCAGCACAGAAGCATCATATGGGGAAAACTGTAGCACTTTCCAAATGGGGTCTCCTGTAACCAACAGGAAGACCTTGTAATTAACAATAATTTGACAGAGCTGAAACCAGTCCAAAGGGAATTGCTTCATATTCAGATGCTTCAAAGCAGCTAAAGGAAACTTTAGTGAAAGAATATGCTTAAGACATTAGTAAAAGTACCACTGTGCAGATCCAGGACTTCTGTCCAGCCACAGCCACTAAATGCAATGCAGGGAACAAAGCAACATGTAGCCATCAGAACTGTGGTCTCCAGGAGTCAGAGAGACCCACATCTGTCAAGGAGGATTGACCTCCTCTGCCCTTATGGGGATATGCTGCAGTCCCAGCACTCAAGGCCACCATCAGCCATTCATTCATAGTGTGCATGTACTAACCTGGGCAATACAGCTCCTAATACTCCAGGGCTCCAAAATTCTTCATAAGCTGTCGGAAGAGTAGGTCCAGCCTGGTTCTGGGTGGCTCTCCTGGCACAAAGCACAGAGGAACATTAGCTTGCTTGTCTACCTTTCATAAGAAGCGCCTCATGGCTGCTAAGAACAAGCACCAAAGTCCTATACATACTCAACCTGGCTTCAAAGGAGAAAAAAGGTTGGGGGGTCTCTTTCGGTGTTGTCAGAGCAGAGGCTTTGGTGCACCCGAAGCTAACCACAGGTGACTAATTGTGCCTGCGTAGTTGGCTAGGCAGACTGTTGCTAGCACGATGCGTAACTGGAACAAGAACACCAAAGCCCCGAAAGGTATGTTACTTTAAACTTCAATTATTGAATTTCCAAGGTATGTGCTATAAAGGAGGGGAATGTACTTCAGGCTTTCTATACCTGCATTTCAGGCAATTATACAGAAGAAGGCCAAACTCTATATAAAAACTTTGATTTTTTTTCTTTAAACAGGTTGAGCTGCGATAGAATAAATAATCTAGCTGTGTGTCAGTGAATAAAAAATAAATAAATAACAAAACAAAACACCATGTAATCTCAAGGAATAACCTGTGTGTGCTAAGATAAAATTGCTAAATGAGAAGGTCATGCAAAAATTCTCTGTGTCCAAAATCCGACAGAACCCATACATGGCACAATGCTGTAACTCCCAACTCTCTCTTGTAGAGACATAACTGAAAGTGAAACTTGTCTGTAGTTGTTCATAGTGATTCAAAACACTCTATTTTAAGCCTATAAGATACATGTTTTACAGCAGAAGCATGCTGAGGATCTTTGTGTATCTCCTAGCCCAAGACTGAACATCACACTGCTGACTATTTAGAAAGTAATCATGAAAATAAAAGTGACTGGTGCATAAATTCTTTGCTTAAACCAAACCAAACCAAAACAACAACAACAAAACGAACAAACAAACAAAAAACAGCATATTATAGGCGTTCTCCGCATCCATCCATATTTACTACACAGCTGCTCATAAAGGACTTTTGAGGGTTTTACTCCTTCACACCAGCAGAGGGTGGTAGATGCTAGAATTTGTACTGACCGGTCTAGAGCTGTCATTTGATTGAATCTTAAGATACGAGTTTATTTAAAAGTCTCATTATCCAAACTTGGCTCATAGCTGCAGGCACACAGGGCAAATTCAGTGCAGTAGCAGATGAAAACCAGCCTTATGTACACAGTGACCGGCTACTTCAGCATGCAGGCAAATGAAGATAGAAAAGTGCATTAGCTGCACCCTAACTCATTGCTGCAACATATCTGTGTATCTCATAGGTATTAAAACTCATGCTATAGATCAAACCAGAGCAGCTGCTCATGGAAAATCTGCACTGAGTAACAAGTTACTCAGCGGATTGAACTCAAAGACGCAACATTAGGGTAAGAGAAGAAAGTAATTCTCTATGCTACCTCTGCTTAAAATAACTTTATATTCCACCTGTGTTTAAATAATCAGCCAGATTACTAACGATGAGAAAACACTTTAAAACCTGCAAATGGCCTCATGTTCTAGCTCAGTGGCATGACTTTGATCTGTAAAGTCAGCTTCCCTGATAACTTTCTTACACGTCTACTCCTGTCTTTGCTTCTGTCCATTCACCTACCCATGGCTTGCTTTCCCTGGGATGACTATTGTTCCTATGAGTTAGCAGAGCACTGTGTTATTTGCCAGCTGAAACAGCACTACTAAATGAACGTTAGCAGTCTTTTAATGTTGGAGCGCTCAAAACCAGCAGGCCAGTTGCTTGCAGGGGGCTGTGCTCAGTTCCCGTCCGTGGCTCTTGAGGATACAAAAATACTGCACCAAATCACCTTTCACCCTAAATGGAATCCTCAAAACAGACAAGGAGGTAGAGAGTGGATGTAGGGATATACTTATGTAGGATTAACCCCTGTAAGTAAAACATTCCACCACTTTTCTACACTGCCTGCTCAGTTTGTGTCAGCAAAGCAGCATAAAATTCATAGTATTCCTACTTTGTGTTTTTTCTCTTTTCCAAGAGGTCTGAGACAATAATAGCAATAGCAATACTAATAGCAATAGCAACAACAA
Organism: Anser anser; assembly: GCF_964211835.1. Taxonomy (NCBI): domain Eukaryota; kingdom Metazoa; phylum Chordata; class Aves; order Anseriformes; family Anatidae; genus Anser; species Anser anser. Next base: position 100,750,622 of record NC_139721.1, on the reverse strand, counting down.
TAGCAATAGCAATAGTAATAATACTGCCAGGAAATGTGAGGTTGTGAGGTGAGGGTTTCAAACAAATCTAATCGATGCAGGGTTTCTGGTCAAAAGACTTTTCCTGTCACGTTTCTCTCCTCCCACCCCAGCTTTTCCTGGAGTAAGAAAGAGCTCACACATGGCTGTTATCATTCCCATAGGGTTTCCTCTACAAGATGGAGGAGAGTTAAAGCTGGAGCTGGGAATGGATGCCAGTAGGAGGCAATGCAGAAGTCCAGTAGAGCAGTGTTGGGAGTTGGAATTAAATTCAACACAGTGGTGTCAATTCATGAGTTGTGTCAACTTTTCAAGGAAATTCAGCACGCAGTCTTTATGCTTTGAAGACCTGTTCGCTCTTCTGGTATATCGAATGGGAACTAATGTGCCATTTTATCCATTTTTCCCCTCTCATAAATATCAAACTCTTTGTAGGTCTCCCTTTCAGTGGAGAGAGGCACCCACCTTCTCCACAGGTTTCACTCCATGGTCACATGACCTCTCGTTCCCCCTCAGGCCTTGTGTGTGCCTGTGTTCCCTTTCACAGTCAAAGCCTGAAACTTTCCAAGAGGCTTGAAGCAATAACAGCTGTTGAATCTCCACATTTTAGTATCGGAGGCTTTAGGAGTTTGTCTCTCATCTTGCTCTTTCAGCCCCAGAGTACTCATCGCCTGGGAGCACACAGTGCTGCTGGGCCCTTGAGGAGCAGCAGCAGAGTCACAGCAGGCTTACTGGAAACCTTCTCAGCTTGTCTCTTCCCCTGTAAGTACATATTATTTTCAATTTTTAAAATGTTTTTAAAGGTTCTGGTCATTGTTTATGTAGAACAATGTGTCTGATGCCCTGTAGTATGACATTATATTCCAGAAAGCAAGAGTTGCCCCACTGTGCAGAAACTAGGTAACAAAAGACAAAAATTAGGTCCACAGGTTGCCAGAAAGGTATATAGCAAGCTGTGCACTGATTTATCATGGCTACAGAAGAGCTATTTACTTCTCAGACAGTGTGGCACATTGGTATAAGTCTTCTCCCATCTGCACCATCAGTGATGCACATTGTCCGTGAGCCAGGTGTGCCCCCTGTGAATCTTAGCTGCGCAGTCCCAGCAGGATGTTGCTGCCTCAGTGTAGGGGCATATTTCTAGTGACTGCCTCCTCATCACTGCTCTCTCTTACTTCTTTCCAGATGTGCCATGGACCATTAGCCTACACCTTGCCAATAGCGTCACCAGATCTTCACGTTGACATGCATTCTGCCTCTCTTTTTAACAGGAAATTAAGCCACCACTGTAAAAAAAAACATCACCTGCCTCCACCAATTCATTGCATTGGGGGATGGGGGGTATCAGCACATATATTATTAAATTTCTTTCTCTCTCTTTGAGTTGAACTATACCAGCACCTCTGAACTTCTCCTGAGGAGCTGTGGCAGAGTTAAGAAAAATTACAGGCTTCTTGAAAAGCCTGCAAGCTTGTCTCTTGCCTTGTAAGTCAGTCTTATGTATGAGTTATTTCTAATTGTCTCAGAATATATTTCATCTTGGTTTTACATTACTCTTCCATTTGTCCCCCAGCCTAAATATACAGTTCTGTATCAGTGATGTCTTATTACCCAAATCCCAAGCTCAAATGACACTTTGCAGATAACTTGCAGACAAATGGCTTGGTTCTGCTGTGTGATGGCTGGTGATTGTGTGCAAAACAACCCGCACACTGCAGCTAAGGCTTGTTGTTTCTCCTCCTCTGTGCACTATGCCTTTGACAGAAGTGGGGAGTAAAGCTCAGTGCCCTTTCCTTGTGCAGGGGGCACCTGTGGTCTGAGGATACTGCTGTGTCCCCCCTAGCCAGGGATAAGGACTTCTTGCTGCATCCCCACCCCTGCTGCTTCCTCCCTTCTCTCCCACCCAGTGTGCTCTGGGTACACCTTCATCACAGCCCAGCCACTCCCAGGGGACGCTGCCTAATTTACCTCCAAAGTAAACCTATGTCCTCTGGCACCAAAAGTTGCCTGAAAACCGTCCTCCACCCCACCACAAAATATAAATTGGACTACTGGTTTCTCCAAAAAGAAATATCTTGTCTACACATGCAAAGACACCTGTGTGCTGCTGATGCACAGGTGGGACATCCAAGCCAGCGGGTGGTATTAGTGTCACGTAGGACTACACACAGCCATTTCCTTAGCCTTCTGCCATTTCTCCACAAAAACTACTGCAAAGATGTGCTTGCAGAGGAAACAGCCCCACAACACCATGAATGTTTTGTGTAGAGACATTCCAGCTTATTTGTCTAGACATTGGAAAACAGCATCACTGCCCCTTCCCTTGGTCCTTGTGGAGAAGACTTGCTAAGTAAATCATTTCCATGCTGATTTATCTCTCTGTCTTTGCCCACAACTACTGATTTGTAGTAGGTGATACGGAGCTCCAAGCATGGGTCCTGCTCTTCATCAAACCCTCTGTGAAATTGTCCCTTGTCCCTTGGAGCTGTAAGCTGAAGTAAGGAGACAATGGCTGATGAAAAAGAAGAGCAAGAGAGCTATAGTACCACAAGACTTAATACCAGGCTTTTAAGAGCTGCTGAGCGACTGTATGAGAGAGGCAGATTTTGGATATTGCCCCTCTTTAAAATTCAAACATTTGCCTTAAATCTGCAAGCAAGGCTGTGACGGATCTAGAAGAATTTTCCCCCGTGTCCTACAAACAGGAAGGGGAAATCCAAATTTTCATTCTCTCAGCTGAGGCACTGTTGAAAAGTGCTTTTGCCAGTTCAACCGTCCTGCTGAGGAGTGAGCAGGCAGCTGCCCTCACTGGCTGCCAGACTTAGGGGCTTTGTCTTTTAAGACAGAACAAGCAATTGCTTTATGAGACAAAAAGCCCAGGAGATGCTTGGAAGGGAATTAGAGGTGCCTGAGACAGAGAGGAACAAGGAAGGGAGAAGTGCTATAAGTGGCTAGGGGACAGACGGACATCTTGGATGTGGGGGGAATTTCTTATGAGAGAAAAACAACTCTATCTTAAAGTCCTTCTGAAACTACCTTCAGCTGAAGACAGCTGCACTGCCCTTCTAAGCAGGAAACAAGAAGGACTACATAGTGCCTGCAGTTTTCAAGGGGCAATCATAGGAGTCACATAGCACTGTTTGCTGCAGCTCCCTCTTGCTACTCCAAAGCCAATCGATATAAGCACAGTCCTCAGAGGAGTCAATGAGAAGTATTCTAATTTGCACAGTCCTGAACATCTTGCCTTTTCTTCCAAGATTGTTGACTTTTCCTGGACTGTTGGATGAAGTAAAGTACGCCACACCTGCTGTTAGGAGCTGGGAGATGCTCCTAAGGTATGGTTTATTTATCAGACAAAAGTCAAGTACAAACAGGTGATATATACAGAACGGTGGTACTTAAATATACACTCTTAGCAGTCTTTCTGAAGCTAAGTCAAAGGTTTCAAGAACTTGAAGATATATTTCAATATAGCTGTCAGGTCCCACAAGACATATTGTTCTCCAAGAAGGATTATTTCTAATTTTGTATGATAATCTAGTATTAGCAGTTCCCAAAATGGAACTGTCATCATCTCCAAGGTGAAAAATCCTGGCATATTTGAGGATCAGGACAATGAAATAGAATCTGTTTAAATCAGGGCCCATGTGAACCTCATGAATCTAAACAGGGCCAAGTGCAAGTTCCTGCACGTGGGTTTGAGCAGTTTCAAGCACAAATATAGTCTGTATGGAGAATGGATTGAAAGCACAAAAAAGCAGAGGGCAGCAAACAGCTGCCTTGCATAAGCACGCATTTCACCGTGGCTTTGTCACAGCCACCAGGGCTCTCCTGCCAAAGAAGGGCCAGCTGCACCTCTTCTCTGAGGCTGAGCAGACCCGCTGGAGCTGTTCCAAGCAAGAGTAAGACAGAAGTCACCAGGAACTGGCCCACAGAGCTTCCAGAGCAGGCTGTATTTGCTAGGGAAGGCTGGGTAAATGTCCTTCTGGGACAGTGTGGGGTCCGAGGAGAGGAGAGCATCCTGGGGACAGGCAGGATGTGTGCGCTCACCAGGAGATACAGGTGAGTCTGGGCGAAAGGTACCATAAACACACATGAACAAAATAACTTCAGAACGAAACTTTTAGGTCCTTTCTACATTCTTATTGCTGTGGTCTAGTTTGCCAGAAAATTTAAGCAGCAGGAACCCCCTGTCCATCCACCTCACCCCTCCCAAACCAATGGTAAGGAGCTGAGGCACTACCCTTGGGTGTGCCAAATGAGTCATTTCCTCCCCAAAGCTGTTTGACTCCTTCTCCTCCTGGAGGGCTTTATAATGTTCCTGCCCCTACTTCAGTTCCACGGTTCACCCAAGCAGGCAGCATGCTGCTGCTGCCCATCCTGCTTGCAGCTTCTTCTTGGTCCCATAAGCCCCATTCCCTTTCTCCTCTCCATCCCGTGTGCAGAGAACACAGACCCTGCTCCAGACTGCAGCTATTTCATGCCCTCACCCATTTTCTCCCCATTCCCTTGCAGGTGGAGACGCACAGGCAGTGTCGGTGCCAAGCCCGGCGATGCGGAGGCAGATGAAGGGCAGCTCAGCCATAATGGAGTGCCAACTGAGCAGTGATGACACTGTGCACTGGTACAAGCAGCTTCCCGGAGAGCCGCCCAAGAGAATACTCTATGTGTCAGGAAAGACTCCTACGTTTGATGACGGCACAGATGGACGAAAGTATCAAGTGTGGAAACATGCCTCTAAACCCCTCTATAGTCTCACAATAGATTTCTTAACCCAGAGGGACACTGGCATATACTACTGTGCATATTGGTATTATTATCGAGGCATCACAGCGTTAGATGGGCCAAGATAAACCATACAAAAAAGCACTTGGCACTCTGAACCACAAGCTCTGAACTCTGCCCAAATGCAGATACTTCCTCATTCAGCCCTGCTCTGATGATTTTCTGCCAGATTTTCCAGATTCACACATCTCTCTAATATGCAGAAACTCCAAGGCCCCATCAATTGAGGGCACAAAACTTTGCTGTCAGGATGAAGACTTGGGCGTACAGAAAGCACTCACCTGGCAGTGAGCACAGCCTGTCTGTGCCTCGTGAACAAACAGTAGCTGAAGATTTATATTGTTTATTAGAATCCATGAAACAAGCAGACCAATATATCTCCATACATTTGGTACTCTCTCTTGAAATAAGTTGTGTGTGTGAAACAAGGAGAGTAGACTGCATGATTTGGTAGACTTTCCTTCCCATTTCTCTGCTGTCTTCCTTGGCATTTCAGTCCCTACAAAGTCCTACAACAGACCAGGAACTCCACTTTTATCATCATAGTTTCTCCCCTGAGGTTTCCAGAAGAGAAGTGAAGTCCTCAGCCATGGGCTATGCCTCCAAGAAACAGAGACAGACGGCAAGGAGATCGTCATTAGGAGTCAGCATGGATTCACCACGGAGAAATCATTCTTGACCAATCTCGTACACTTCTACAATGAAATGACCAGCCTGCTAGATGAGGGGAGACCAGCGCAGGTAGTCTGGGCACTTCATTAAAGCCCTTGACACTGTCACCCCTAAGAGCCTAAGGGAAAGGCTGCTGATGTGATGGGCTGGAGGAGGAGACAGAAAGATGGGCTGAGCAGTTGGGCCCCAAGGGTGGTGATCAGAGGTGCAAAGTCCTCCTGGAGGCCATGAACTAGCAGTGTACCTCGGGAGTCAGTTCTGGGTCCAGTACTTTCTAACATCTTCCTTAATGCTTTGGATGATGGGACAGAGTGTACCCTCAGCACGTTTATTGACAACACCAACCTGGGAGGAGTAGGGGATACGTGGGGAGGGTCATGCTCCATCCAGAGGCACCCCGTCAGGATGGAGAAATGGGCTGACAGCAACCTCACCATGTCTGGGAAGGGGCCGTGCAGAGTCCTGCTCCTGGAGAGGAACAACTCTGGACAGCAGAGGGCCAGCCAGCTGGAGATCAGGTTTGCAGAAAAGGCCTTGGGGTCCTGGTGGACACCAAGTTGACCAGGAGGCAGCCATGTGCCTATGCTACCAAGATGGCTGTCAGTACCCTGAGCTGCATGAAGCAAAGCGCTGCCAGCAGGCTGAGGGAGGTGATCCTTTCCCTTTGCTTGGCGCTGGGGAGGCCCCACCTGGAGCGCTGGGTCCTGCTCTGGGCTGCATGGCATTAGAGAGACATGGCATGAGTGCAGAGGAGAGCCATGAGGAGGATCAGAGGGCTGCAGCACCTCTCCTATGGAGAGAGGCCGAGAGAGCTGGGGTTGTTCAGCCTGGAGAACAGAAGGCTCCGGGGAGACCTGAGAGTCTATGTCCTATGAGGACACTGAGGTAGTGCAACAGGCTGCCCAGAGAAATTGTGGATGCTCCATAACTGCAAGGGTTCAAGGCCAGGTTGGATGGGACTTGGGGAAACCTATTCTGCAGGGAGAGGGGCCTACAGGACAGCTCTTTATGAGGGAGTATGGCGATAGGACAAGGGTAGTGATGGGAAAAGGTATAACAGTGTTAAAATAAAAGAGAGTAGATTTAGACTTTGGGAGCAGTGGGGGAAATGTGAGGAGGGTCATGCTGCCATCCAGAGGCACCTCGTCAGGCTGGAGAAATGGGCTGACAGGAACCTCGTGATGTGTGAGGGGGGACATACAGGGTCCTGCACCTGGGACATGTTTTCTGCTTTACTTTCCCACTCTTTCTTTCCAAGAAGTGTTTGCTCCTCATCTCAGCTTCAAAACCAAAACCCTGCAGCTGCGCATTTCCTCCCCACGCAAAACCACAGACCAGGCGCCTACTCCTGGGGATGCTGCTGTGCTTGCTGCAGGTTGATCCCCACGAGCTGCTGCAGTGGGGGCAGCACAGGCACAGGGGCATTTTGGCACACCGCAGCTGGGTGGCCAGGCTGAGGCAGCAAGAGGAGGTCCCTGACCGGGTGGGGACATGCCTCCTGCCCACTACAGGTGACCGCACACACTCAGCGCCCACCAGGGTGGCCTCTGGGCTGGGAGCTTCACGCCCTGATGTACGGCTGGAGCTGCTCTCACTCCCAACCCCTTCTCAGCAGCTCTGACTCAAGTTTCCACGTGCCACGCTCCTTGGACTTCCCAGTCTTTCTCACGTTTATCTGAAGAGGAGATGGGATGACAACCTCCTCACCAATGTGAGCATTCCCTGGTCTAAGTCCTTTCCCAGGCTGCAGTGGGTTCTCTGCAAACGTAGCCCCACACAGTTGTGCCCAGAGCCATCGCTGGAGACGTCTTCTCCTCCCACTCAACCCTGTCTCCATCTGGGGCCTCTTTCACTCTCCTCTGAGTCTCAGCTGAGCGGGACAAGCAAACATGCTGCTGCTGGCAGCGCTTGTGGCCACCGCTGCTTGGTCTGGTAAGTGTTTTTTACCTTCTACTTTTCCTCACAGGCAAACGTGGTTGCACTAATGGATATTTTCACAAGTCACTGATTGCCAATTAATAACTTAATTTCTACTTTTTTTTTTTTCTAGATGGATTTGCACAGGAAATTCCCTTACAGACCCCTGTATCCATCACCAAATCTCAAGGAAGTACACGTCTGCTGTGTCATTTTAAACATGTCTCTGAAGATTTTGATAATACCATCATACACTGGTACCAACAGAAGGAGAATAAAGCTCCAGAGTGGATGTTCTACATTTCAACAGGGACAACGAAAGCAGATAAGAGCTTCCAAGGGCACAAGTATGCAGTTGAAAGGGTTTCTGACCAGAAAATTTGTACTCTCATAATAAAAAGTATAGTTCCAGATGACACAGCTACCTACTACTGTGCCTACTGGGAACCCCACTATGGCAGAAACCCAGCGATCACCTCGACAAATACCTGCACCTGCAGGGAGGTTCCCACGGGCCCAAGGAGACCCCAGGCACCCCAGGAGCTGGAGCCACGCAGAGGAGCTGCCATTGGGTGCTGGGTGCCTGAGCCACTCCTTTCTGCCCCTCAAGTGCCTGATCCCTCCCTCCCTGTCGCCGGGGACGGACGCACGCTGCCCGGGCCAGTTCACGGAGGCAGGCTCGACGTCGTGCCACGCGCATGCTGCCGCTGCCGCTGCAGGTGCTTCTGGCTGCCGCTGCCCTTTGCTGCTGTAAGTCTTAGGTGCGAGCTGCGGGGTCGGGGAGTGCTCGGGGGGTCGCCCCTGCTGTCACCACAGCGCTGTTCCTCTGATTTCCCTTACAGATGGAGCTGCGCAAAGCCTCCGGCAGCCAAAACCTTCCGTGCGCAGAGTGGCGTACAGCACTGCGCGGATCGAGTGCCATTTCTCAGGGTCAGACTTTACGAATGCCTACATTCACTGGTACCAGCAGAAACCCGGGGAAGCCCCGCAGCACCTTCTGTACGTGGCGACAGGGGAGGCTGTTTTCTACAACCAGTCCTACAGTGAAACTTTTGGGGCCGAGAAGAAGAAGACGGAGCCCACCTGTACTCTCACAATAAGAAGAGTCACAAAGGAGCAGGAAGCCACCTATTACTGTGCTTACTGGGAGAGCACAGCCGTAGAAAACACTCTAGCAGCTGGCACACAACCCTGGCTGTGCTCCCCACCACAGGCAGGCGAGGGCTGCAAACCTCACCTGGCTGAAGACTCCTGCTGGCCTGGCTGGGCGCACCTGCAGGGGCTCCCGAGGGTGGAAGACGTGGAAAAGAACAGCCCCCACATACTTTTTAGCCTGCCTGCAGCTGCCACAGCCTCATTGGACGTCAACAAGACAAGTGGTTTCCGCTGCTCGGATCCGCTTGGCCACCACTCGACTCTGGCCCCGAGCCTGTTCCCGCATGGAAGCCCTACGGAGGGCAGCGACCACGTGGCTGCTGAGAGCTTTTGTCCTGGCAGCTGCTTTCTCTTGTATGTGCCCTGCTCACCCTGCTGCCCGCACATCCCGGGGGAAGCTCTGCTGCTGTTTCAGCTTTGCATTCCCAATTTCCCTCTTGCTTTCCCACAGGTGGCCCTGCACGAGCCTTGCAGCAAAGCCCGGTATCCATCACCAAGCCGGAAAGCAAAACGGTGCTCATCACCTGCCATGTCTCTGTCCCCGACTTTGACAAAGCTTTCATTCACTGGTACCGCAAGAGGCCTGGGGCAGCTCCCGAGCGCGTTGCCTACATGGCATCCAGGCTCTTTCTTGGGAACGAGGCCGATGGGGGGAAATTCAGCATCGAGAAGGACCTGGACAAATCTGTCTGCACCCTGACGGTGAGCAAAGTCACCCTGCAAGACGCTGCTACCTACTACTGCGCCAGGTGGGATGCACAGCAGCAGAGAGCCATAAGCAGCCTGCACAAAGATGTGCTTCCCTTCCTGGACCACACCCTGAAAGTCCCCAAAACCTCAAGGAACGTGCCCGCCCTGCCTCCCCATCAGCCCCGAACCCATCGAGCACACTTCTCAGGCAGCCGGGCACCAAAGGCGCTTCGGGGCTGCCGTAGGCAGTGCAGATGCTCGCTGTGGCTGGTACCAGCAGAGAAGTCGTTTCAGTTCAGCAACAAAAAGGGATTTCCCCAGGTATGGCAGGAGAAAGAGAGAACAGGAAGAAGAAAAACCTGGCTGCACATTTAGCACTGAGGTATGAGTCGCACCTCACAGAAGAGGGAAAGCTCAGATTCCTGTCACAACCGTACAAGAGCAGAGTGCCCCTATCGAGCTGGAAAACACTTTTTGGATGGCTGGAGGGAGGCGGGGAGAAGAGAGAACAGGAAGAATTAAGACCTGGCTGCCCTAAATAAAATAACAATTGGACAACAGAGATGTGGGAATCGGTTCCGTTTTCTCTCCAAGGGAAGTAGCAGTGACCTGGTCTCTGCAGAAGGGCTATCAACAGCATAGAACAGATGCCCTACTTTGCTCTCCCAGATCATCGTTATTTTATGCTAACCCACTCTGGGGTCTAAAACATCTGAGTTTCCTTGTATAGCCCCCAGCATTTGCAGGTGCTACCCTGGGGCGCAGCATCACACCTCACCTGCGACAAGAAGAACCTGCAAGGGCAGCAGGCCTGCTTCTGAGCTCCCAAGGGGCTGCCGTGCATTTTCCTGGCCTTTGGCATTCAGATGGTGCGACGGGCAGTCACTGGACAGCCTTCAAATGCATTCAACTCCACTGTCTTGCTTCTCCTTCCTTGTGTTGGCCATGGACCTTAGGAAAAACCTCTGAGCCCAGGTACTGCTTAGCAGCTTCCAACTACTCTGTAAGCAGCAGTAGGTTGCTCCAGACTATAAAAATCCCTTTATAAACGACCGCTGACATTCAGCAGGGCTTGGCGGAGCTGCTTTCCTGCAGCATTACCTGCCTGCTTCCTGGGGCCCCTCTCCTGAAGGCCCCCAGGCGAGTCACATCCTCTCGTCAGGCACAGCCCCCTGGCCCTGCTGCAGAGGCAGCATTTTTCTCCCACAGCCAGCGACGAGCGAGCGCCATCAGGATGCTGCTGCTGCCGGTCCTGGCCCTGGCTGCAGCCTGGTCGTGCACGTTCCCCCTCTCAGGAGGGCAGCGTGTGGAGCAGCGGCAAGCGGCTCTCGTCCATACGGCTGTGAGCAGGCGGCTGACAGTGCTCGTTGTATTATTTTCTCTCCTTCTGTTCGACGGGCAAGCACAAGTGCTCCTGCAACAGCGTCAGCCATCTCTCACCAAAAGGACATCTACGACTGCAGTGATTGATTGCAAAGTCGAGGCCATAGGTAACTTCCAGGCTGCTTACATCCATTGGTACCGACATATACCCACCAGGGCTCCTGAACGGCTTCTGTATGTGACCTCAACAGCACAGATTAATTACGACAAGGATTCCTACAAGGACAAGTACCATTCTTCTAAAAGAGGCAAAAATACCTGCACTCTATCGGTCAAAGACATACGTGAGGATGATGAAGGTACCTACTACTGTGCCTACTGGCAGTCTCACACAGCAAGAAGATCATAGGCAGCCTGTACAGAAAGGTGGCTGCAGCCTGAGTGGCAAGCTTCCTCTCAAACGCAGGGAACCAACGTTACCTTCCTGCACCCACCTCTCAGCTCCTAAAACGTCCCTCCTGGGGCATCCCTTCCACTGAAGGAAGGAAGTCTGAAGAGTTGACAAATAGAACAGGCATGCAGCACGCTGCAGCCTCAGCGGGTGCTTAAACAACTCAGCGGTGCAGCACCGCTTACACAATCTTTGCTGAAGGTGGATGTTTTCCCACCATGGTCTGAGCTAGCAAAAAACAAGGAAAGGTCAGGGAGAGAGCACGGAAGGGGCATATTTGCAGTGAAGATCTAACCTGGGAGCCCTGGGCCACACATGGCCAGCCGGCTGGAAAGCAGCTATGCAGAAAAGGACCTGGCTGGATGTCTAGCGAAGGAATGAGAGTAAACATTGTGCCCTTGCTGCCAAGATGGCTGTCAGTACCCTGAGCTGCGTGAGGCAAAGTGCTGCCAGCAGGCTGAGGGAGGTGATCCTTCTCCACTGCTCGGCACTGGGGAGGCCCCACCTGGAGCGCTGAGTCCAGCTCTGGGCTCCCCAGTACTAGAGAGAAATGGACATCCTGGGGACAGTCCAGTAACGATCCATGACGATGATGAAGGGACGGGGGCATCTCTCCAAAGAGGAAGGCTGAAAAAGCTGGGACTCTTCAGTCCAGAGAGCCCCTCAATATCTACAAATCCCAAGAAGGGGGGGGGGTGGAAAGGGCCAAGAGTCAGGCTCCTATACGTGGTGCCCTGTGAGGCAATGGGCTCCAACTGAAATTCAAATGAAATGAAAATAAATCTGAGCACAAGGAAAAACTTTCTTACCATGAGAGCAGTCCAACACTGGAAAAGGTTGTCCCGAGAGGAGGTGGAGCCTCCATCAGGACCCACTGGACAGTCCTGGGCCACCTGCTCTAGGTGACCCTGCTTGAATAGGGGTTGGACTTGAGGGCCTTAAGAGTCCCTTGGCAACCTCCGCAGTTCCGACATTTTCTGAGCCTGGGATGCAGGGATCAGCAAGAGACCTGCTATTGAATACCGCTGAAATGAACCACCTCCTCTCCCACCCACCCCGTATTCATTTCCGTAAAAAGTTAGATTTGTTACCCAAGTGAAGACCCCACTTAATGCGTAAGCATGTTACTGCTGCCAGCTGTTCTGGCCACATCCATTTGGTCTTGTAAGACTGGGGACTGTGGTCTGTCCCAAATGCTGCTCTCTCAGCCGATCCCTCACGGTCACTCCCTGCCCCTGCTCCACGTGGGGTCCCTCCCACGGGATGCCGTCCTTCCCAAACTGAGCCTGCGGGGGCTGCCCACAGGCAGCAGCTCTTCAAGAACTGCTCCCACATGGCTCCGTACCACAGGGTCCATCCCCCAGGAGCAAGCTGCTCCAGCACGGGTCCCCCACGGGCAGCAGCTCCCCCCAGACTCCCTGCTCCTGCGTGGGCTCCTCTCCACAGGCTGCAGCGTGGAGATCTGCTCCATGTGGGACCCATGGGCTGCAGGGGGACAGCCTGCTCCACCAGAAGCCTCTCCACAGGCCACAGGGGAACTGCTGTTGCGTGCCTGGAGCACCTTCTGGCCTCCTGCTGCGCACACCTTGGGGCTGCAGGGCTGGTGCACACTCTTTGCTCTCCCAGCTGATGTTGTGCAGCTCTTCTTTTTTTCTTCCCTTTCTAGAATCTGCTCTCACAGAGGCCCAAACAGTGGTGGGTCAGGGGCAGGTCTCTTTCAGAGCCATCTGGAGCTGGCTCTTACCTGACATGGGGCAGCTCCTGGACTCTTCTCACACAGGCCACCCCTGCAGCCCCCCTGCTACCAAATCCATATTTTGCCCCCACTCACATAGCCACAAACCTCTTTTCCAATAGCAACAGGTTTTCACTTCAGACTGCTTTGCCATGAAGGCAGGAAACTAGCAGCATGGCGTTTAATGATCTAAGAGCTACAGATGCCAAGTGCTTCACCAGGAAATGATTAAAAGCCTTTCTGATGTGAAAGCAGCGCTTCCATCAGGCACTTTTCTCACATTTTGTATTAGGAACAGGATTTTGCAGCTGGTGGGAGCAAGAAGCCATTCTTGGACTGGCAGTCACTATGAGGGCTCAGACCTTTGCAAGACAGACTATTCAGTCAAAACACAGATGAAATGAGAAGAAGATCCCCGTACCTTGCTAGGATTTCTCATAAGCCAGGAGTCAGCCTCTCCCACACTTGGTTTGTCTCCTGATGCAGGGGAAATGACCGGCTTTCCAGGTATTTTGGGTGTTTTCAGGTCCCGCAAAATGACTACACTGACTCTGCTGAGGTCGGTAGTAGCTTGGGTATGGACCCTTTTACATTGTTATTGCTGTGATTTAGTTTGTCAAAAAAAAATTAAGCAGCAGCAACACCCTGTTCCCTGCCCTCCCCATCCCCTCCCAAACCAATGGCTAGGAGTTGGGGCACTACCCTTGGGTGTGCCAAATGAGTCATTTCCTCCCCAGAGCTGTTTGACTCCTTCTCCTCCTGGAGGGCTTTATAACGTTCCTGCCCCTACTTCAGTTCCACGGTTCACCCAAGCAGGCAGCATGCTGCTGCTGCCCGTCCTGCTTGCAGCTTCTTCTTGGTCCCGTAAGCCCCATTCCCTTTCTCCTATCTTTGCCGTGTGCGGAGAACACTGTCCCTGCTCCAGACTGCAGCCGTTCTGAGCCCTCACCAAATTTTCACCAAATTTCTCCCTATTCGCTTTCAGGTGGAGATGCACAGGCAGTGCCGGTGCAACACCCGGCAATGCGGAGGCAGATGAAGGGCAGCTCAGCCATAATGGAGTGCCAACTGAGCAGTGATGACACTGTGCACTGGTACAAGCAGCTTCCCGGAGAGCCGCCCAAGAGAATACTCTATGTGTCAGGAAAGACTCCTACGTTTGATGACGGCACAGATGGACGAAAGTATCAAGTGTGGAAACATGCCTCTAAACCCCTCTATAGTCTCACAATAGATTTCTTAACCCAGAGGGACACTGGCATATACTACTGTGCATATTGGTATTATTATCGAGGCATCACAGCGTTAGATGGGCCAAGATAAACCATACAAAAAGGCACTTGGCACTCTGAACCACAAGCTCTGAACTCTGCCCAAATGCAGATGCTTCCTCATTCAGCCCTGCTCTGATGATTTTCTGCCGCAGGATAGGAAAAACAACAGCCTAGCATGACAACTGCTAAATAGAGGATGTTAATAATCGGGATATTATTTTCAGACTGACACATATCAGTAACATGCAGAAGCTGCAGGTCTCCATCAATTGAGGGTACAAAGAGGGAACATTGCTCTTAAGATGAAGACTTGGAAGTACGAAAAGCACTCACCTGACAGTGTACACAGCCTGTCTGTGCCTAGTGAACAAACAGCAGCTGAAGATTTCTATTCTTTACTGGAATCCATGGAGCAAGCAGACCAATATATCTCCATACATTTGGTACTCTCTCTTGAAATGAGTTGTGTGTGTGAAACAAGGAGAGTAGACTGCATGATTTGGTAGACTTTCCTTCCCATTTCTCTGCTGTCTTCCTTGGCATTTCAGTCCCTACAAAGTCCTACAACAGACCAGGAACTCCACTTTTATCATCATAGTTTCTCCCCTGAGGTTTCCAGAAGAGAAGTGAAGTCCTCAGCCATGGGCTATGCCTCCAAGAAACGGAGACAGACGGCAAGGAGATCGTCATTAGGAGTCAGCATGGATTCACCACGGAGAAATCATTCTTGACCAATCTCGTACACTTCTACAATGAAATGACCAGCCTGCTAGATGAGGGGAGACCAGCGCAGGTAGTCTGGGCACTTCATTAAAGCCCTTGACACTGTCACCCCTAAGAGCCTAAGGGAAAGGCTGCTGATGTGATGGGCTGGAGGAGGAGACAGAAAGATGGGCTGAGCAGTTGGGCCCCAAGGGTGGTGATCAGAGGTGCAAAGTCCTCCTGGAGGCCATGAACTAGCAGTGTACCTCGGGAGTCAGTTCTGGGTCCAGTACTTTCTAACATCTTCCTTAATGCTTTGGATGATGGGACAGAGTGTACCCTCAGCACGTTTATTGACAACACCAACCTGGGAGGAGTAGGGGATACGTGGGGAGGGTCATGCTCCATCCAGAGGCACCCCGTCAGGATGGAGAAATGGGCTGACAGCAACCTCACCATGTCTGGGAAGGGGCCGTGCAGAGTCCTGCTCCTGGAGAGGAACAACTCTGGACAGCAGAGGGCCAGCCAGCTGGAGATCAGGTTTGCAGAAAAGGCCTTGGGGTCCTGGTGGACACCAAGTTGACCAGGAGGCAGCCATGTGCCTATGCTACCAAGATGGCTGTCAGTACCCTGAGCTGCATGAAGCAAAGCGCTGCCAGCAGGCTGAGGGAGGTGATCCTTTCCCTTTGCTTGGCGCTGGGGAGGCCCCACCTGGAGCGCTGGGTCCTGCTCTGGGCTGCATGGCATTAGAGAGACATGGCATGAGTGCAGAGGAGAGCCATGAGGAGGATCAGAGGGCTGCAGCACCTCTCCTATGGAGAGAGGCCGAGAGAGCTGGGGTTGTTCAGCCTGGAGAACAGAAGGCTCCGGGGAGACCTGAGAGTCTATGTCCTATGAGGACACTGAGGTAGTGCAACAGGCTGCCCAGAGAAATTGTGGATGCTCCATAACTGCAAGGGTTCAAGGCCAGGTTGGATGGGACTTGGGGAAACCTATTCTGCAGGGAGAGGGGCCTACAGGACAGCTCTTTATGAGGGAGTATGGCGATAGGACAAGGGTAGTGATGGGAAAAGGTATAACAGTGTTAAAATAAAAGAGAGTAGATTTAGACTTTGGGAGCAGTGGGGGAAATGTGAGGAGGGTCATGCTGCCATCCAGAGGCACCTCGTCAGGCTGGAGAAATGGGCTGACAGGAACCTCGTGATGTGTGAGGGGGGACATACAGGGTCCTGCACCTGGGACATGTTTTCTGCTTTACTTTCCCACTCTTTCTTTCCAAGAAGTGTTTGCTCCTCATCTCAGCTTCAAAACCAAAACCCTGCAGCTGCGCATTTCCTCCCCACGCAAAACCACAGACCAGGCGCCTACTCCTGGGGATGCTGCTGTGCTTGCTGCAGGTTGATCCCCACGAGCTGCTGCAGTGGGGGCAGCACAGGCACAGGGGCATTTTGGCACACCGCAGCTGGGTGGCCAGGCTGAGGCAGCAAGAGGAGGTCCCTGACCGGGTGGGGACATGCCTCCTGCCCACTACAGGTGACCGCACACACTCAGCGCCCACCAGGGTGGCCTCTGGGCTGGGAGCTTCACGCCCTGATGTACGGCTGGAGCTGCTCTCACTCCCAACCCCTTCTCAGCAGCTCTGACTCAAGTTTCCACGTGCCACGCTCCTTGGACTTCCCAGTCTTTCTCACGTTTATCTGAAGAGGAGATGGGATGACAACCTCCTCACCAATGTGAGCATTCCCTGGTCTAAGTCCTTTCCCAGGCTGCAGTGGGTTCTCTGCAAACGTAGCCCCACACAGTTGTGCCCAGAGCCATCGCTGGAGACGTCTTCTCCTCCCACTCAACCCTGTCTCCATCTGGGGCCTCTTTCACTCTCCTCTGAGTCTCAGCTGAGCGGGACAAGCAAACATGCTGCTGCTGGCAGCGCTTGTGGCCACCGCTGCTTGGTCTGGTAAGTGTTTTTTACCTTCTACTTTTCCTCACAGGCAAACGTGGTTGCACTAATGGATATTTTCACAAGTCACTGATTGCCAATTAATAACTTAATTTCTACTTTTTTTTTTTTCTAGATGGATTTGCACAGGAAATTCCCTTACAGACCCCTGTATCCATCACCAAATCTCAAGGAAGTACACGTCTGCTGTGTCATTTTAAACATGTCTCTGAAGATTTTGATAATACCATCATACACTGGTACCAACAGAAGGAGAATAAAGCTCCAGAGTGGATGTTCTACATTTCAACAGGGACAACGAAAGCAGATAAGAGCTTCCAAGGGCACAAGTATGCAGTTGAAAGGGTTTCTGACCAGAAAATTTGTACTCTCATAATAAAAAGTATAGTTCCAGATGACACAGCTACCTACTACTGTGCCTACTGGGAACCCCACTATGGCAGAAACCCAGCGATCACCTCGACAAATACCTGCACCTGCAGGGAGGTTCCCACGGGCCCAAGGAGACCCCAGGCACCCCAGGAGCTGGAGCCACGCAGAGGAGCTGCCATTGGGTGCTGGGTGCCTGAGCCACTCCTTTCTGCCCCTCAAGTGCCTGATCCCTCCCTCCCTGTCGCCGGGGACGGACGCACGCTGCCCGGGCCAGTTCACGGAGGCAGGCTCGACGTCGTGCCACGCGCATGCTGCCGCTGCCGCTGCAGGTGCTTCTGGCTGCCGCTGCCCTTTGCTGCTGTAAGTCTTAGGTGCGAGCTGCGGGGTCGGGGAGTGCTCGGGGGGTCGCCCCTGCTGTCACCACAGCGCTGTTCCTCTGATTTCCCTTACAGATGGAGCTGCGCAAAGCCTCCGGCAGCCAAAACCTTCCGTGCGCAGAGTGGCGTACAGCACTGCGCGGATCGAGTGCCATTTCTCAGGGTCAGACTTTACGAATGCCTACATTCACTGGTACCAGCAGAAACCCGGGGAAGCCCCGCAGCACCTTCTGTACGTGGCGACAGGGGAGGCTGTTTTCTACAACCAGTCCTACAGTGAAACTTTTGGGGCCGAGAAGAAGAAGACGGAGCCCACCTGTACTCTCACAATAAGAAGAGTCACAAAGGAGCAGGAAGCCACCTATTACTGTGCTTACTGGGAGAGCACAGCCGTAGAAAACACTCTAGCAGCTGGCACACAACCCTGGCTGTGCTCCCCACCACAGGCAGGCGAGGGCTGCAAACCTCACCTGGCTGAAGACTCCTGCTGGCCTGGCTGGGCGCACCTGCAGGGGCTCCCGAGGGTGGAAGACGTGGAAAAGAACAGCCCCCACATACTTTTTAGCCTGCCTGCAGCTGCCACAGCCTCATTGGACGTCAACAAGACAAGTGGTTTCCGCTGCTCGGATCCGCTTGGCCACCACTCGACTCTGGCCCCGAGCCTGTTCCCGCATGGAAGCCCTACGGAGGGCAGCGACCACGTGGCTGCTGAGAGCTTTTGTCCTGGCAGCTGCTTTCTCTTGTATGTGCCCTGCTCACCCTGCTGCCCGCACATCCCGGGGGAAGCTCTGCTGCTGTTTCAGCTTTGCATTCCCAATTTCCCTCTTGCTTTCCCACAGGTGGCCCTGCACGAGCCTTGCAGCAAAGCCCGGTATCCATCACCAAGCCGGAAAGCAAAACGGTGCTCATCACCTGCCATGTCTCTGTCCCCGACTTTGACAAAGCTTTCATTCACTGGTACCGCAAGAGGCCTGGGGCAGCTCCCGAGCGCGTTGCCTACATGGCATCCAGGCTCTTTCTTGGGAACGAGGCCGATGGGGGGAAATTCAGCATCGAGAAGGACCTGGACAAATCTGTCTGCACCCTGACGGTGAGCAAAGTCACCCTGCAAGACGCTGCTACCTACTACTGCGCCAGGTGGGATGCACAGCAGCAGAGAGCCATAAGCAGCCTGCACAAAGATGTGCTTCCCTTCCTGGACCACACCCTGAAAGTCCCCAAAACCTCAAGGAACGTGCCCGCCCTGCCTCCCCATCAGCCCCGAACCCATCGAGCACACTTCTCAGGCAGCCGGGCACCAAAGGCGCTTCGGGGCTGCCGTAGGCAGTGCAGATGCTCGCTGTGGCTGGTACCAGCAGAGAAGTCGTTTCAGTTCAGCAACAAAAAGGGATTTCCCCAGGTATGGCAGGAGAAAGAGAGAACAGGAAGAAGAAAAACCTGGCTGCACATTTAGCACTGAGGTATGAGTCGCACCTCACAGAAGAGGGAAAGCTCAGATTCCTGTCACAACCGTACAAGAGCAGAGTGCCCCTATCGAGCTGGAAAACACTTTTTGGATGGCTGGAGGGAGGCGGGGAGAAGAGAGAACAGGAAGAATTAAGACCTGGCTGCCCTAAATAAAATAACAATTGGACAACAGAGATGTGGGAATCGGTTCCGTTTTCTCTCCAAGGGAAGTAGCAGTGACCTGGTCTCTGCAGAAGGGCTATCAACAGCATAGAACAGATGCCCTACTTTGCTCTCCCAGATCATCGTTATTTTATGCTAACCCACTCTGGGGTCTAAAACATCTGAGTTTCCTTGTATAGCCCCCAGCATTTGCAGGTGCTACCCTGGGGCGCAGCATCACACCTCACCTGCGACAAGAAGAACCTGCAAGGGCAGCAGGCCTGCTTCTGAGCTCCCAAGGGGCTGCCGTGCATTTTCCTGGCCTTTGGCATTCAGATGGTGCGACGGGCAGTCACTGGACAGCCTTCAAATGCATTCAACTCCACTGTCTTGCTTCTCCTTCCTTGTGTTGGCCATGGACCTTAGGAAAAACCTCTGAGCCCAGGTACTGCTTAGCAGCTTCCAACTACTCTGTAAGCAGCAGTAGGTTGCTCCAGACTATAAAAATCCCTTTATAAACGACCGCTGACATTCAGCAGGGCTTGGCGGAGCTGCTTTCCTGCAGCATTACCTGCCTGCTTCCTGGGGCCCCTCTCCTGAAGGCCCCCAGGCGAGTCACATCCTCTCGTCAGGCACAGCCCCCTGGCCCTGCTGCAGAGGCAGCATTTTTCTCCCACAGCCAGCGACGAGCGAGCGCCATCAGGATGCTGCTGCTGCCGGTCCTGGCCCTGGCTGCAGCCTGGTCGTGCACGTTCCCCCTCTCAGGAGGGCAGCGTGTGGAGCAGCGGCAAGCGGCTCTCGTCCATACGGCTGTGAGCAGGCGGCTGACAGTGCTCGTTGTATTATTTTCTCTCCTTCTGTTCGACGGGCAAGCACAAGTGCTCCTGCAACAGCGTCAGCCATCTCTCACCAAAAGGACATCTACGACTGCAGTGATTGATTGCAAAGTCGAGGCCATAGGTAACTTCCAGGCTGCTTACATCCATTGGTACCGACATATACCCACCAGGGCTCCTGAACGGCTTCTGTATGTGACCTCAACAGCACAGATTAATTACGACAAGGATTCCTACAAGGACAAGTACCATTCTTCTAAAAGAGGCAAAAAATACCTGCACTCTATCGGTCAAAGACACACGTGAGGATGATGAAGGTACCTACTACTGTGCCTACTGGCAGTCTCACACAGCAAGAAGATCATAGGCAGCCTGTACAGAAAGGTGGCTGCAGCCTGAGTGGCAAGCTTCCTCTCAAATGCAGGGAACCAACGTTACCTTCCTGCACCCACCTCTCAGCTCCTAAAACGTCCCTCCTGGGGCGTCCCTTCCACTGAAGGAAGGAAGTCTGAAGAGTTGACAAATAGAACAGGCATGCAGCACGCTGCAGCCTCAGCGGGTGCTTAAACAACTCAGCGGTGCAACACCGCTTACACAATCTTTGCTGAAGGTGGATGTTTTCCCACCATGGTCTGAGCTAGCAAAAAACAAGGAAAGGGCAGGGAGGGAGCACGGAAGGGGCATATTTGCAGTGAAGATCTAACCTGGGAGCCCTGGGCCACACATGGCCAGCCGGCTGGAAAGCAGCTATGCAGAAAAGGACCTGGCTGGATGTCTAGCGAAGGAATGAGAGTAAACATTGTGCCCTTGCTGCCAAGATGGCTGTCAGTACCCTGAGCTGCGTGAGGCAAAGTGCTGCCAGCAGGCTGAGGGAGGTGATCCTTCTCCACTGCTCGGCACTGGGGAGGCCCCACCTGGAGCGCTGAGTCCAGCTCTGGGCTCCCCAGTACTAGAGAGAAATGGACATCCTGGGGACAGTCCAGTAACGATCCATGACGATGATGAAGGGACGGGGGCATCTCTCCAAAGAGGAAGGCTGAAAAAGCTGGGACTCTTCAGTCCAGAGAGCCCCTCAATATCTACAAATCCCAAGAAGGGGGGGGGTGTAAAGGGCCAAGAGTCAGGCTCCTATACGTGGTGCCCTGTGAGGCAATGGGCACCAACTGAAATTCAAATGAAATGAAAATAAATCTGAGCACAAGAAAAAACTTTCTTACCATGAGAGCAGTCCAACACTGGAAAAGGTTGTCCCGAGAGGAGGTGGAGCCTCCATCAGGACCCACTGGACAGTCCTGGGCCACCTGCTCTAGGTGACCCTGCTTGAATAGGGGTTGGACTTGAGGGCCTTAAGAGTCCCTTGGCAACCTCCGCAGTTCCGACATTTTCTGAGCCTGGGATGCAGGGATCAGCAAGAGACCTGCTATTGAATACCGCTGAAATGAACCACCTCCTCTCCCACCCACCCCGTATTCATTTCCGTAAAAAGTTAGATTTGTTACCCAAGTGAAGACCCCACTTAATGCGTAAGCATGTTACTGCTGCCAGCTGTTCTGGCCACATCCATTTGGTCTTGTAAGACCGGGGACTGTGGTCTGTCCCAAATGCTGCTCTCTCAGCCGATCCCTCACGGTCACTCCCTGCCCCTGCTCCACGTGGGGTCCCTCCCACGGGATGCCGTCCTTCCCAAACTGAGCCTGCGGGGGCTGCCCACAGGCAGCAGCTCTTCAAGAACTGCTCCCACATGGCTCCGTACCACGGGGTCCATCCCCCAGGAGCAAGCTGCTCCAGCACGGGTCCCCCACGGGCAGCAGCTCCCCCCAGACTCCCTGCTCCTGCGTGGGCTCCTCTCCACAGGCTGCAGCGTGGAGATCTGCTCCATGTGGGACCCATGGGCTGCAGGGGGACAGCCTGCTCCACCAGGGGCCTCTCCACAGGCTGCAGGGGAACCACTGCTGAGTGCCTGGAGCACCTCCTGCCCTCCTGGTGCACACGCCTTGGGGGCTGCAGGGCTGGTGCTCACACCTCTCTCCAAGCTGCTGTTGTGCAGCAGTTTCTTCTTCCCTTTCTTAAGTCTGCTCTCACAGAGGCATAAACAATGATGGGCCAGTGGCAGGTCCCTGTCCTTCTCACTTTGCAACCTTTCCTCAGAGGGTGCCCATTGCTGCACTTATTCCTAAGTCTCTGAATTCCACCTAACAAGATTGGTCCACCTTTTTTTTTTTTTTCTTCTAGATGGATTTGCATAGGAAATTTCCTTACAGACCCCTGTATCCATCGCCAAGTTCAAGAAAACTTCACAAATGTCCTGTGAAATCAAAAGCCTACCAACAAGTTTGATAGTACTGTCATAATCTGCCATAAACAGAAGGAGAATGAAGCTCCACAGAGGCTACTGTTCTTTGCAGAAGGGAAAACTTCAGTGGAAAGTGGCTTGCAAAAAGACAGGTACAGAGCTGAAAGGGTTTCTGACCAGAATCAGTGTGTTCTTATGATAAAGGATGTCATTCCAGATGACTCTAGCATGTACCACTGACAAACACTTTGGTGATGGGAACATGGTGCCTGCCATTCCCAAGTATTTCTAAGGAAAAACTCTTCCTGTTCCCCAGTATGCTGCGCTTGCTCCCTGACCACCAGTGCTGCCAGAAGGAGCTTGGGGAACACGTCCCTCTGGTTTGATGCAGGGACTCTCCAGCTGCCACCCGAGGGAGGCACCTCCTCCTCCCATGTGGCACAGCTCAGACTGCCCCGGGGACAGTTTCCTTCTGCGAGTCTTCTGAGAGAAGAAAGAACTCTGAGACAGCTGAGTGGGACAAGCAAACATGCTGCTGCTGGCAGCACTGGTAGCCACAACCGCTTGGTCTTGTAAGTCCTTACTTCTTTATCTTACTTTTCCTCTGCGGGAAAGAATATCTTCCCAAATCCCTGGTTGACAGTTAATAACATCGCCTTGCCTTGCCTTTCCCTTGCCTTTCCCTTGCCTTGCCTTTCCTCCTTGCCTTTCCTTACCTTTGCCTTTCCTTCACTTCTCTTCTCTTCACTTCCCTTCGCTATCCTTCACTTCTCTTCCATTCTCTTCTCTCGTAGATGGATTTGCACAGGAAATTCCCACACAGACCCCTGTATCCATCACCAAATCTCAAGGAAGTACACGTCTGCAATGTCATTTTTAAACATGTCTCTGAAGATTTTGATAGCACTGCGATACATTGGTACCAACAGAAGGAGAATAAAGCTCCAGAGTGGATGTTCTTCATTTCATCAGGGGCAAAAAAAGTAGATAAGAGCTTCCAAGGGCGCTTGTATAGAATTGAAAGGATTTCTAGACAGAAAATTTGTACTCTTACAATAAGCAATATAATTCCAGATGACACAGCTACCTACTACTGTGGCTACTGGTACTCTCACTACGGCAGAAACCCAGTGATCACCTCGACCAATTCTCCCTCGGTGGCTCAACCACAAACGATTTGAAAGACCCCAACTCGCTTCCCCCGGCGTGGATAAGCCGCCCGGCCTCGACACGCAGGCTCTGCACAGCCAGGACTGGCTCAGCACTGAGCCTCTACTCCTTGGAGGGGTCAGCTGCCAAAAGCTGGGAATTTAAATGGAGCAAGTGGCAAGTGCAAAGGGAACGGCGAAAGGCAAATGCCTAACCCAACCTCGGCACTTCCTCTTCCCCTTATTTTGCTCAAGCGTGGCAGGGAACTGGTTGTAACAATGTCTTTACTGGAAAGGGGCAATTTTCCATGCTGCTGTTCCTGGAAATAAGTCAGCATGTTGTCCTGGAGCTTTTCAAAGCCCATACCTTGAACAGTAAACTGAAAGAGAGAGTTTTAACCTGAAGATCAGTGCTTTGGCATGTATTTGTTTTACAGAGGACATTAAGGAAATAAAAAGGTCTCTTTAGGGATAAGGGGTATGGACATGAGGGTTAGAAATTTTATTACTCTGTTTTCTACTGCATTGAATCAATAAATTGCTTTCATCTTTCTTTAACAATCTCCGTAGACAAATGGAGTACTTTCAAAAAAATCTTTAAGTTTTTCTTGGACTTATTATTGCCAGTGTTTTTGAAGTTAACATTTCCTTTGCAATGTGTGAGTAGATGCTCCTTAAGGTCTGGCACAGGTGCAGGTTTGAGCGCGTCTCAGACTATCTTGGGTTTTCAGGAAGAGCTTGGGTAAATGCGAAATTTTAACATGCAGTCAGCCTTAACTGTTTGAGATATAAAACCTTTGGTCAGAGTATTAGATTTGTAAAATTTACAAAAATAGATGTAAATACCTTTACTGACTATTTTTGGATTCTTTTATCCCCCTTCAGTGCAACCTTTGCTATCAAAGGAGAAGTGGCTTTGTCTTAATCATCAAAGCCTTAGAAAACCAAGTAGCTGTTGAAAGGTAATGTAGACTTCCAAGTATTCTATTTTGATCATCTTTGACATAGTTCTTTTTGGCTTGTTTTGAGGAAATGTTAAGACTTATGTGTACTGGGACACCTGAAGTTCATTCCCATGACAGATTGCAAGAAAAAATAGCATACAAAAGGAAAACATTTAGGTCAGAATACTGACATCCATTCCCATTTAAATTTGGTCTGCTTCATGTGGGACCCATGGGCTGCAGGGGGACAGCCTGCTCCACCAGAAGCCTCTCCACAGGCCACAGGGGAACTGCTGTTGCGTGCCTGGAGCACCTCCTGGCCTCCTGCTGCACACACCTTGGGGCTGCAGGACTGGTGCACACTCTTTGCTCTCCCAGCTGATGTTGTGCAGCTCTTCTTTTTTTCTTCCCTTTCTAGAATCTGCTCTCACAGAGGCCCAAACAGTGGTGGGTCAGGGGCAGGTCTCTTTCAGAGCCATCTGGAGCTGGCTCTTACCTGACATGGGGCAGCTCCTGGACTCTTCTCACACAGGCCACCCCTGCAGCCCCCCTGCTACCAAATCCATATTTTGCCCCCACTCACATAGCCACAAACCTCTTTTCCAATAGCAACAGGTTTTCACTTCAGACTGCTTTGCCATGAAGGCAGGAAACTAGCAGCATGGCGTTTAATGATCTAAGAGCTACAGATGCCAAGTGCTTCACCAGGAAATGATTAAAAGCCTTTCTGATGTGAAAGCAGCGCTTCCATCAGGCACTTTTCTCACATTTTGTATTAGGAACAGGATTTTGCAGCTGGTGGGAGCAAGAAGCCATTCTTGGACTGGCAGTCACTATGAGGGCTCAGACCTTTGCAAGACAGACTATTCAGTCAAAACACAGATGAAATGAGAAGAAGATCCCCGTACCTTGCTAGGATTTCTCATAAGCCAGGAGTCAGCCTCTCCCACACTTGGTTTGTCTCCTGATGCAGGGGAAATGACCGGCTTTCCAGGTATTTTGGGTGTTTTCAGGTCCCGCAAAATGACTACACTGACTCTGCTGAGGTCGGTAGTAGCTTGGGTATGGACCCTTTTACATTGTTATTGCTGTGATTTAGTTTGTCAAAAAAAAATTAAGCAGCAGCAACACCCTGTTCCCTGCCCTCCCCATCCCCTCCCAAACCAATGGCTAGGAGTTGGGGCACTACCCTTGGGTGTGCCAAATGAGTCATTTCCTCCCCAGAGCTGTTTGACTCCTTCTCCTCCTGGAGGGCTTTATAACGTTCCTGCCCCTACTTCAGTTCCACGGTTCACCCAAGCAGGCAGCATGCTGCTGCTGCCCGTCCTGCTTGCAGCTTCTTCTTGGTCCCGTAAGCCCCATTCCCTTTCTCCTATCTTTGCCGTGTGCGGAGAACACTGTCCCTGCTCCAGACTGCAGCCGTTCTGAGCCCTCACCAAATTTTCACCAAATTTCTCCCTATTCGCTTTCAGGTGGAGATGCACAGGCAGTGCCGGTGCAACACCCGGCGATGCGGACTCAGGCAGAGGGACACTCAACCAGCATGGCATGCCAGCTGACGAAAGAATACACCGTGCACTGGTACAAGCAGCTTCCCGGAGAGCCGATCAAGAGGATACTGTACGTGTCAGGACAGACACCTATGTTTGATGACGGCTCTGACAGACAAAAGTACCAAGTGAGGAAGCATGCCTCTGAACCTCTCTATAGTCTCCAAATAAATTATGTAACCCAGAGGGATGCTGGCACTTACTACTGTGCGTATTGGTATTTATATCAAGGCATCACAACGTTAGATGGGCCAAGATAAACCATACAAAAAGACACTTGGCACTCTGAACCGCAAGCTTTGAACTCTGCCCAAATGCAGATACTTCCTCATTCAGCCCTGCTCTGATGATTTTCTGCCGCAGGATAGGAAAAACAACAGCCTAGCATGACAACTGCTAAATAGAGGATGTTAATAATCGGGATATTATTTTCAGACTGACACATATCAGTAACATGCAGAAGCTGCAGGTCTCCGTCAATTGAGGGTACAAAGAGGGAACATTGCTCTTAAGATGAAGACTTGGAAGTACGAAAAGCACTCACCTGACAGTGTACACAGCCTGTCTGTGCCTAGTGAACAAACAGCAGCTGAAGATTTCTATTCTTTACTGGAATCCATGGAGCAAGCAGACCAATATATCTCCATACATTTGGTACTCTCTCTTGAAATAAGTTGTGTGTGTGAAACAAGGAGAGTAGACTGCATGATTTGGTAGACTTTCCTTCCCATTTCTCTGCTGTCTTCCTTGGCATTTCAGTCCCTACAAAGTCCTACAACAGACCAGGAACTCCACTTTTATCATCATAGTTTCTCCCCTGAGGTTTCCAGAAGAGAAGTGAAGTCCTCAGCCATGGGCTATGCCTCCAAGAAACGGAGACAGACGGCAAGGAGATCGTCATTAGGAGTCAGCATGGATTCACCACGGAGAAATCATTCTTGACCAATCTCGTACACTTCTACAATGAAATGACCAGCCTGCTAGATGAGGGGAGACCAGCGCAGGTAGTCTGGGCACTTCATTAAAGCCCTTGACACTGTCACCCCTAAGAGCCTAAGGGAAAGGCTGCTGATGTGATGGGCTGGAGGAGGAGACAGAAAGATGGGCTGAGCAGTTGGGCCCCAAGGGTGGTGATCAGAGGTGCAAAGTCCTCCTGGAGGCCATGAACTAGCAGTGTACCTCGGGAGTCAGTTCTGGGTCCAGTACTTTCTAACATCTTCCTTAATGCTTTGGATGATGGGACAGAGTGTACCCTCAGCACGTTTGTTGACAACACCAACCTGGGAGGAGTAGGGGATACGTGGGGAGGGTCATGCTCCATCCAGAGGCACCCCGTCAGGATGGAGAAATGGGCTGACAGCAACCTCACCATGTCTGGGAAGGGGCCGTGCAGAGTCCTGCTCCTGGAGAGGAACAACTCTGGACAGCAGAGGGCCAGCCAGCTGGAGATCAGGTTTGCAGAAAAGGCCTTGGGGTCCTGGTGGACACCAAGTTGACCAGGAGGCAGCCATGTGCCTATGCTACCAAGATGGCTGTCAGTACCCTGAGCTGCATGAAGCAAAGCGCTGCCAGCAGGCTGAGGGAGGTGATCCTTTCCCTTTGCTTGGCGCTGGGGAGGCCCCACCTGGAGCGCTGGGTCCTGCTCTGGGCTGCATGGCATTAGAGAGACATGGCATGAGTGCAGAGGAGAGCCATGAGGAGGATCAGAGGGCTGCAGCACCTCTCCTATGGAGAGAGGCCGAGAGAGCTGGGGTTGTTCAGCCTGGAGAACAGAAGGCTCCGGGGAGACCTGAGAGTCTATGTCCTATGAGGACACTGAGGTAGTGCAACAGGCTGCCCAGAGAAATTGTGGATGCTCCATAACTGCAAGGGTTCAAGGCCAGGTTGGATGGGACTTGGGGAAACCTATTCTGCAGGGAGAGGGGCCTACAGGACAGCTCTTTATGAGGGAGTATGGCGATAGGACAAGGGTAGTGATGGGAAAAGGTATAACAGTGTTAAAATAAAAGAGAGTAGATTTAGACTTTGGGAGCAGTGGGGGAAATGTGAGGAGGGTCATGCTGCCATCCAGAGGCACCTCGTCAGGCTGGAGAAATGGGCTGACAGGAACCTCGTGATGTGTGAGGGGGGACATACAGGGTCCTGCACCTGGGACATGTTTTCTGCTTTACTTTCCCACTCTTTCTTTCCAAGAAGTGTTTGCTCCTCATCTCAGCTTCAAAACCAAAACCCTGCAGCTGCGCATTTCCTCCCCACGCAAAACCACAGACCAGGCGCCTACTCCTGGGGATGCTGCTGTGCTTGCTGCAGGTTGATCCCCACGAGCTGCTGCAGTGGGGGCAGCACAGGCACAGGGGCATTTTGGCACACCGCAGCTGGGTGGCCAGGCTGAGGCAGCAAGAGGAGGTCCCTGACCGGGTGGGGACATGCCTCCTGCCCACTACAGGTGACCGCACACACTCAGCGCCCACCAGGGTGGCCTCTGGGCTGGGAGCTTCACGCCCTGATGTACGGCTGGAGCTGCTCTCACTCCCAACCCCTTCTCAGCAGCTCTGACTCAAGTTTCCACGTGCCACGCTCCTTGGACTTCCCAGTCTTTCTCACGTTTATCTGAAGAGGAGATGGGATGACAACCTCCTCACCAATGTGAGCATTCCCTGGTCTAAGTCCTTTCCCAGGCTGCAGTGGGTTCTCTGCAAACGTAGCCCCACACAGTTGTGCCCAGAGCCATCGCTGGAGACATCTTCTCCTCCCACTCAACCCTGTCTCCATCTGGGGCCTCTTTCACTCTCCTCTGAGTCTCAGCTGAGCGGGACAAGCAAACATGCTGCTGCTGGCAGCACTTGTGGCCACCGCTGCTTGGTCTGGTAAGTGTTTTTTACTTTATCTTGCATTCCCTCACAGGCAAACGTGGTTTCACTAACGTATATTTTCCCAAGTCACTTATTGCTACTGACTGTCACTGACTTAAAAACTTAATTTCTACTATTTTTTTTTCTAGATGGATTTGCACAGGAAATTCCCATACAGACCCCTATATCCATTACAAAGTCTGAAAGAAGTACACGTCTGCAATGTCATTTTAAAGACATCTCTGCAAATTTTGATAACATCATCATACACTGGTACCAACAGAAGGAAAATAAAGCTCCAGAGTGGATGTTCTACATTTCAACTGGGATAAAAATAGAGGATAAGAGCTTCCAAGGGCGTATGTATTCTGTTGAAAGGGCTTCTAACCAGAAAATTTGTACTCTTACAATAAAAAACATAGCTCCGGATGCTGCTGCTACCTACTACTGTGCCTACTGGGAACCCCACTATGGCAGAAACCCAGCGATCACCTCAACCAATACTCTCTCGGTGGCTCCACCACAAACGATTTGAAAGATCCCAACTCACTTTTTAGCCTGCCTGCAGCTGCCACAGCCTCATTGGACGTCAACAAGACAAGTGGTTTCCGCTGCTCGGATCCGCTTGGCCACCACTCGACTCTGGCCCCGAGCCTGTTCCCGCATGGAAGCCCTACGGAGGGCAGCGACCACGTGGCTGCTGAGAGCTTTTGTCCTGGCAGCTGCTTTCTCTTGTATGTGCCCTGCTCACCCTGCCGCCCGCACATCCCGGGGGAAGCTCTGCTGCTGTTTCAGCTTTGCATTCCCAATTTCCCTCTTGCTTTCCCACAGGTGGCCCTGCACGAGCCTTGCAGCAAAGCCCGGTATCCATCACCAAGCCGGAAAGCAAAACGGTGCTCATCACCTGCCATGTCTCCGTCCCCGACTTTGACAAAGCTTTCATTCACTGGTACCGCAAGAGGCCTGGGGCAGCTCCCGAGCGCGTTGCCTACATGGCATCCAGGCTCTTTCTTGGGAACGAGGCCGATGGGGGGAAATTCAGCATCGAGAAGGACCTGGACAAATCTGTCTGCACCCTGACGGTGAGCAAAGTCACCCTGCAAGACGCTGCTACCTACTACTGCGCCAGGTGGGATGCACAGCAGCAGAGAGCCATAAGCAGCCTGCACAAAGATGTGCTTCCCTTCCTGGACCACACCCTGAAAGTCCCCAAAACCTCAAGGAACGTGCCCGCCCTGCCTCCCCATCAGCCCCGAACCCATCGAGCACACTTCTCAGGCAGCCGGGCACCAAAGGCGCTTCGGGGCTGCCGTAGGCAGTGCAGATGCTCGCTGTGGCTGGTACCAGCAGAGAAGTCGTTTCAGTTCAGCAACAAAAAGGGATTTCCCCAGGTATGGCAGGAGAAAGAGAGAACAGGAAGAAGAAAAACCTGGCTGCACATTTAGCACTGAGGTATGAGTCGCACCTCACAGAAGAGGGAAAGCTCAGATTCCTGTCACAACCGTACAAGAGCAGAGTGCCCCTATCGAGCTGGAAAACACTTTTTGGATGGCTGGAGGGAGGCGGGGAGAAGAGAGAACAGGAAGAATTAAGACCTGGCTGCCCTAAATAAAATAACAATTGGACAACAGAGATGTGGGAATCGGTTCCGTTTTCTCTCCAAGGGAAGTAGCAGTGACCTGGTCTCTGCAGAAGGGCTATCAACAGCATAGAACAGATGCCCTACTTTGCTCTCCCAGATCATCGTTATTTTATGCTAACCCACTCTGGGGTCTAAAACATCTGAGTTTCCTTGTATAGCCCCCAGCATTTGCAGGTGCTACCCTGGGGCGCAGCATCACACCTCACCTGCGACAAGAAGAACCTGCAAGGGCAGCAGGCCTGCTTCTGAGCTCCCAAGGGGCTGCCGTGCATTTTCCTGGCCTTTGGCATTCAGATGGTGCGACGGGCAGTCACTGGACAGCCTTCAAATGCATTCAGCTCCACTGTCTTGCTTCTCCTTCCTTGTGTTGGCCACGGACCTTAGGAAAAACCTCTGAGCCCAGGTACTGCTTAGCAGCTTCCAACTACTCTGGAAGCAGCAGTAGGTTGCTCCAGACTATAAAATCCCTTTATAAACGACCGCTGACATTCAGCAGGGCTTGGCGGAGCTGCTTTCCTGCAGCATTACCTGCCTGCTTCCTGGGGCCCCTCTCCTGAAGGCCCCCAGGCGAGTCACATCCTCTCGTCAGGCACAGCCCCCTGGCCCTGCTGCAGAGGCAGCATTTTTCTCCCACAGCCAGCGACGAGCGAGCGCCATCGGGATGCTGCTGCTGCCGGTCCTGGCCCTGGCTGCAGCCTGGTCGTGCACGCTCCCCCTCTCAGGAGGGCAGCGTGTGGAGCAGCGGCAAGCGGCTCTCGTCCATACGGCTGTGAGCAGGCGGCTGACAGTGCTCGTTGTATTATTTTCTCTCCTTCTGTTCGACGGGCAAGCACAAGTGCTCCTGCAACAGCGTCAGCCATCTCTCACCAAAAGGACATCTACGACTGCAGTGATTGATTGCAAAGTCGAGGCCATAGGTAACTTCCAGGCTGCTTACATCCATTGGTACCGACATATACCCACCAGGGCTCCTGAACGGCTTCTGTATGTGACCTCAACAGCACAGATTAATTACGACAAGGATTCCTACAAGGACAAGTACCATTCTTCTAAAAGAGGCAAAAATACCTGCACTCTATCGGTCAAAGACATACGTGAGGATGATGAAGGTACCTACTACTGTGCCTACTGGCAGTCTCACACAGCAAGAAGATCATAGGCAGCCTGTACAGAAAGGTGGCTGCAGCCTGAGTGGCAAGCTTCCTCTCAAACGCAGGGAACCAACGTTACCTTCCTGCACCCACCTCTCAGCTCCTAAAACGTCCCTCCTGGGGCGTCCCTTCCACTGAAGGAAGGAAGTCTGAAGAGTTGACAAATAGAACAGGCATGCAGCACGCTGCAGCCTCAGCGGGTGCTTAAACAACTCAGCGGTGCAGCACCGCTTACACAATCTTTGCTGAAGGTGGATGTTTTCCCACCATGGTCTGAGCTAGCAAAAAACAAGGAAAGGGCAGGGAGGGAGCACGGAAGGGGCATATTTGCAGTGAAGATCTAACCTGGGAGCCCTGGGCCACACATGGCCAGCCGGCTGGAAAGCAGCTATGCAGAAAAGGACCTGGCTGGATGTCTAGCGAAGGAATGAGAGTAAACATTGTGCCCTTGCTGCCAAGATGGCTGTCAGTACCCTGAGCTGCGTGAGGCAAAGTGCTGCCAGCAGGCTGAGGGAGGTGATCCTTCTCCACTGCTCGGCACTGGGGAGGCCCCACCTGGAGCGCTGAGTCCAGCTCTGGGCTCCCCAGTACTAGAGAGAAATGGACATCCTGGGGACAGTCCAGTAACAATCCATGACGATGATGAAGGGACGGGGGCATCTCTCCAGAGAGGAAGGCTGAAAAAGCTGGGACTCTTCAGTCCAGAGAGCCCCTCAATATCTACAAATCCCAAGAAGGGGGGGGGGGTGGAAAGGGCCAAGAGTCAGGCTCCTATACGTGGTGCCCTGTGAGGCAATGGGCTCCAACTGAAATTCAAATGAAATGAAAATAAATCTGAGCACAAGGAAAAACTTTCTTACCATGAGAGCAGTCCAACACTGGAAAAGGTTGTCCCGAGAGGAGGTGGAGCCTCCATCAGGACCCACTGGACAGTCCTGGGCCACCTGCTCTAGGTGACCCTGCTTGAATAGGGGTTGGACTTGAGGGCCTTAAGAGTCCCTTGGCAACCTCCGCAGTTCCGACATTTTCTGAGCCTGGGATGCAGGGATCAGCAAGAGACCTGCTATTGAATACTGCTGAAATGAACCACCTCCTCTCCCACCCACCCCGTATTCATTTCCGTAAAAAGTTAGATTTGTTACCCAAGTGAAGACCCCACTTAATGCGTAAGCATGTTACTGCTGCCAGCTGTTCTGGCCACATCCATTTGGTCTTGTAAGACCGGGGACTGTGGTCTGTCCCAAATGCTGCTCTCTCAGCCGATCCCTCACGGTCACTCCCTGCCCCTGCTCCACGTGGGGTCCCTCCCACGGGATGCCGTCCTTCCCAAACTGAGCCTGCGGGGGCTGCCCACAGGCAGCAGCTCTTCAAGAACTGCTCCCACATGGCTCCGTACCATGGGGTCCATCCCCCAGGAGCAAGCTGCTCCAGCACGGGTCCCCCACGGGCAGCAGCTCCCCCCAGACTCCCTGCTCCTGCGTGGGCTCCTCTCCACAGGCTGCAGCGTGGAGATCTGCTCCATGTGGGACCCATGGGCTGCAGGGGGACAGCCTGCTCCACCAGGGGCCTCTCCACAGGCTGCAGGGGAACCACTGCTGAGTGCCTGGAGCACCTCCTGCCCTCCTGGTGCACACGCCTTGGGGGCTGCAGGGCTGGTGCTCACACCTCTCTCCAAGCTGCTGTTGTGCAGCAGTTTCTTCTTCCCTTTCTTAAGTCTGCTCTCACAGAGGCATAAACAATGATGGGCCAGTGGCAGGTCCCTGTCCTTCTCACTTTGCAACCTTTCCTCAGAGGGTGCCCATTGCTGCACTTATTCCTAAGTCTCTGAATTCCACCTAACAAGATTGGTCCACCTTTTTTTTTTTTTCTTCTAGATGGATTTGCATAGGAAATTTCCTTACAGACCCCTGTATCCATCGCCAAGTTCAAGAAAACTTCACAAATGTCCTGTGAAATCAAAAGCCTACCAACAAGTTTGATAGTACTGTCATACTCTGCCATAAACAGAAGGAGAATGAAGCTCCACAGAGGCTACTGTTCTTTGCAGAAGGGAAAACTTCAGTGGAAAGTGGCTTGCAAAAAGACAGGTACAGAGCTGAAAGAGTTTCTGACCAGAATCAGTGTGTTCTTATGATAAAGGATGTCATTCCAGATGACACTAGCATGTACCACTGACAAACACTTTGGTGATGGGAACATCATGCCTGCCATTCCCAAGTATTTCTAAGGGAAAACTCTTCCTGTTCCCCACTATGCTGGGGTGATGTACTTTGTACTCTTACAATAAAAAACATAGCTCCGGGTGCTGCTGCTACCTACTACTGTGCCTACTGGGAACCCCACTATGGCAGAAACCCAGCGATCACCTCAACCAATACTCTCTCGGTGGCTCCACCACAAATGATTTGAAAGATCCCAACTCACTTCCCCCGGTGTGGATAAGCCGCCCGGCCTCAACACGCAGGCTCTGCACAGCCGGGACTGGCTCGGCGCTGAGCCTCCACTCCTTGGAGGGGTCAGCTGCCAAAAGCTCAGGATTTCAACAGAGCAAGTGGCAAGTGCAAAGGGAACGGCGAAAGGCAAATGCCTAACCCGACCTCGGCACTTCCTCTTCCCCTTATTTGCCTCATGCATGGCAGGGAACTGGTTGTAAGGATTTCTTTCCTGGAAAGGGGCAATTTTCCATGGTGCTGTTCCAGGAAATTATTCAGCATGTAGTCCTGGAGCTTTTCAAAGCCCATGGCTTGACACAGAAAACTTAAATAAAGCTTTCCCTTGAAAGTTGAGTGCATTCTAAATCCCACCGAGATGAGGGCAAAACTCCCTGTGACTTGAAGTGAGAAAGTCCCATCAATCTGGGGGCAGAAATCAGCAGGACATGGACGTTCTTGATAGGGCTGGGAAAATTATGCGTTGAGTAAACAACTGGTTTCTACTTCAAGAAAGGACCCCGGTAGCATCAGCATCAGGAAGCTGTCATTTTTTAAGCCTATTTCTGAGACATTCTTAATGGGGAAGCAGTGGAGATGGAGTCAAGCTGGGGGAGAGGGCTGCTCATCAGTAGGTGTTCAGATCTCAGTACTGAATGGACAAGCACAAGATTCGGGCTTGCCTGATAAATGCCAGACGATAGGAAAAGACTTGTGCCCATGTGAAGCATCAGATTTGGGAAGCGTACATGATTTGGTGAGAAAATTAGAGACTAAATAAGCACAAGACCTAGAAAAATATTTACAAATATAAAGACCAAATAAGAATAGGAATGTGAGTGTATTGCTACCGATGTCCAGAAGATGTCATGACAGTTTACAAAGCGTTTCTGTTTAAGCTAGTGAGCTAGACACATATCCCAGGTGCTAAAATCGTATCGTGGCACCCGGACCATGGGAGATGGCTAAGTACAAAGACAGTTGCCCCTGATGGGTAGAAAGAAATTCCACTTTCTCAGGGATGTGGGAAATGGCAGGGGTAGGGACAGGGAACAGAAGACTTATTTGAGGGCTGGGCATGCTTTTGTGCATATTTATGATTTTTAAATTACTGAAGCCTTTACTAACAGTTTGAAAGCATCGCAGCATCCTTTGCAGCATGGGGAAATTCCCCACCACCAACAACACCATAGGAAGAGGGATTTCAGGTGGAAACTCTCTTATCTTGTCTCTCCCACCAACGAGCAAAGATATACTCAGGTGGAGATGAAGCAAGAGGGACCCAGGCTAAAAATGAGGCACAAATCCGTAAGAGTGGGCAAGGAGCTGCTGCAGCAACCTACCTGTGACCGTGCTACAGTGTGTGCAGCTGGCCACGAGGCAGCTTCCGTAAAGACAAGCTGTGGATGCTCACACCGGGCTGAATTTGGGGAGCCGCGATGGGCAGTGGCTTCCATCTGCAGAGCACCAGCACGTGCAGGGAAGTTCCCACGGGCCCAAGGAGACCCCAGGCACCCCAGGAGCTGGAGCCACGCAGAGGAGCTGCCATTGGGTGCCGGGTGCCTGAGCCACTCCTTTCTGCCCCTCAAGTGCCTGATCCCTCCCTCCCTGTCGCCGGGGACGGACGCACGCTGCCCGGGCCAGTTCACGGAGGCAGGCTCGACGTCGTGCCACGCGCATGCTGCCGCTGCCGCTGCAGGTGCTTCTGGCTGCCGCTGCCCTTTGCTGCTGTAAGTCTTAGGTGCGAGCTGCGGGGTTGGGGAGTGCTCGGGGGGTCGCCCCTGCTGTCACCACAGCGCTGTTCCTCTGATTTCCCTTACAGATGGAGCTGCGCAAAGCCTCCGGCAGCCAAAACCTTCCGTGCGCAGAGTGGCGTACAGCACTGCGCGGATCGAGTGCCATTTCTCAGGGTCAGACTTTACGAATGCCTACATTCACTGGTACCAGCAGAAACCCGGGGAAGCCCCGCAGCACCTTCTGTACGTGGCGACAGGGGAGGCTGTTTTCTACAACCAGTCCTACAGTGAAACTTTTGGGGCCGAGAAGAAGAAGACGGAGCCCACCTGTACTCTCACAATAAGAAGAGTCACAAAGGAGCAGGAAGCCACCTATTACTGTGCTTACTGGGAGAGCACAGCCGTAGAAAACACTCTAGCAGCTGGCACACAACCCTGGCTGTGCTCCCCACCACAGGCAGGCGAGGGCTGCAAACCTCACCTGGCTGAAGACTCCTGCTGGCCTGGCTGGGCGCACCTGCAGGGGCTCCCGAGGGTGGAAGACGTGGAAAAGAACAGCCCCCACATACTTTTTAGCCTGCCTGCAGCTGCCACAGCCTCATTGGACGTCAACAAGACAAGTGGTTTCCGCTGCTCGGATCCGCTTGGCCACCACTCGACTCTGGCCCCGAGCCTGTTCCCGCATGGAAGCCCTATGGAGGGCAGCGACCACGTGGCTGCTGAGAGCTTTTGTCCTGGCAGCTGCTTTCTCTTGTATGTGCCCTGCTCACCCTGCTGCCCGCACATCCCGGGGGAAGCTCTGCTGCTGTTTCAGCTTTGCATTCCCAATTTCCCTCTTGCTTTCCCACAGGTGGCCCTGCACGAGCCTTGCAGCAAAGCCCGGTATCCATCACCAAGCCGGAAAGCAAAACGGTGCTCATCACCTGCCATGTCTCCGTCCCCGACTTTGACAAAGCTTTCATTCACTGGTACCGCAAGAGGCCTGGGGCAGCTCCCGAGCGCGTTGCCTACATGGCATCCAGGCTCTTTCTTGGGAACGAGGCCGATGGGGGGAAATTCAGCATCGAGAAGGACCTGGACAAATCTGTCTGCACCCTGACGGTGAGCAAAGTCACCCTGCAAGACGCTGCTACCTACTACTGCGCCAGGTGGGATGCACAGCAGCAGAGAGCCATAAGCAGCCTGCACAAAGATGTGCTTCCCTTCCTGGACCACACCCTGAAAGTCCCCAAAACCTCAAGGAACGTGCCCGCCCTGCCTCCCCATCAGCCCCGAACCCATCGAGCACACTTCTCAGGCAGCCGGGCACCAAAGGCGCTTCGGGGCTGCCGTAGGCAGTGCAGATGCTCGCTGTGGCTGGTACCAGCAGAGAAGTCGTTTCAGTTCAGCAACAAAAAGGGATTTCCCCAGGTATGGCAGGAGAAAGAGAGAACAGGAAGAAGAAAAACCTGGCTGCACATTTAGCACTGAGGTATGAGTCGCACCTCACAGAAGAGGGAAAGCTCAGATTCCTGTCACAACCGTACAAGAGCAGAGTGCCCCTATCGAGCTGGAAAACACTTTTTGGATGGCTGGAGGGAGGCGGGGAGAAGAGAGAACAGGAAGAATTAAGACCTGGCTGCCCTAAATAAAATAACAATTGGACAACAGAGATGTGGGAATCGGTTCCGTTTTCTCTCCAAGGGAAGTAGCAGTGACCTGGTCTCTGCAGAAGGGCTATCAACAGCATAGAACAGATGCCCTACTTTGCTCTCCCAGATCATCGTTATTTTATGCTAACCCACTCTGGGGTCTAAAACATCTGAGTTTCCTTGTATAGCCCCCAGCATTTGCAGGTGCTACCCTGGGGCGCAGCATCACACCTCACCTGCGACAAGAAGAACCTGCAAGGGCAGCAGGCCTGCTTCTGAGCTCCCAAGGGGCTGCCGTGCATTTTCCTGGCCTTTGGCATTCAGATGGTGCGACGGGCAGTCACTGGACAGCCTTCAAATGCATTCAGCTCCACTGTCTTGCTTCTCCTTCCTTGTGTTGGCCACGGACCTTAGGAAAAACCTCTGAGCCCAGGTACTGCTTAGCAGCTTCCAACTACTCTGGAAGCAGCAGTAGGTTGCTCCAGACTATAAAATCCCTTTATAAACGACCGCTGACATTCAGCAGGGCTTGGCGGAGCTGCTTTCCTGCAGCATTACCTGCCTGCTTCCTGGGGCCCCTCTCCTGAAGGCCCCCAAGCGAGTCACATCCTCTCGTCAGGCACAGCCCCCTGGCCCTGCTGCAGAGGCAGCATTTTTCTCCCACAGCCAGCGACGAGCGAGCGCCATCGGGATGCTGCTGCTGCCGGTCCTGGCCCTGGCTGCAGCCTGGTCGTGCACGTTCCCCCCTCTCAGGAGGGCAGCGTGTGGAGCAGCGGCAAGCGGCTCTCGTCCATACGGCTGTGAGCAGGCGGCTGACAGTGCTCGTTGTATTATTTTCTCTCCTTCTGTTCGACGGGCAAGCACAAGTGCTCCTGCAACAGCGTCAGCCATCTCTCACCAAAAGGACATCTACGACTGCAGTGATTGATTGCAAAGTCGAGGCCATAGGTAACTTCCAGGCTGCTTACATCCATTGGTACCGACATATACCCACCAGGGCTCCTGAACGGCTTCTGTATGTGACCTCAACAGCACAGATTAATTACGACAAGGATTCCTACAAGGACAAGTACCATTCTTCTAAAAGAGGCAAAAATACCTGCACTCTATCGGTCAAAGACATACGTGAGGATGATGAAGGTACCTACTACTGTGCCTACTGGCAGTCTCACACAGCAAGAAGATCATAGGCAGCCTGTACAGAAAGGTGGCTGCAGCCTGAGTGGCAAGCTTCCTCTCAAACGCAGGGAACCAACGTTACCTTCCTGCACCCACCTCTCAGCTCCTAAAACGTCCCTCCTGGGGCGTCCCTTCCACTGAAGGAAGGAAGTCTGAAGAGTTGACAAATAGAACAGGCATGCAGCACGCTGCAGCCTCAGCGGGTGCTTAAACAACTCAGCGGTGCAGCACCGCTTACACAATCTTTGCTGAAGGTGGATGTTTTCCCACCATGGTCTGAGCTAGCAAAAAACAAGGAAAGGTCAGGGAGAGAGCACGGAAGGGGCATATTTGCAGTGAAGATCTAACCTGGGAGCCCTGGGCCACACATGGCCAGCCGGCTGGAAAGCAGCTATGCAGAAAAGGACCTGGCTGGATGTCTAGCGAAGGAATGAGAGTAAACATTGTGCCCTTGCTGCCAAGATGGCTGTCAGTACCCTGAGCTGCGTGAGGCAAAGTGCTGCCAGCAGGCTGAGGGAGGTGATCCTTCTCCACTGCTCGGCACTGGGGAGGCCCCACCTGGAGCGCTGAGTCCAGCTCTGGGCTCCCCAGTACTAGAGAGAAATGGACATCCTGGGGACAGTCCAGTAACGATCCATGACGATGATGAAGGGACGGGGGCATCTCTCCAAAGAGGAAGGCTGAAAAAGCTGGGACTCTTCAGTCCAGAGAGCCCCTCAATATCTACAAATCCCAAGAAGGGGGGGGGGTGGAAAGGGCCAAGAGTCAGGCTCCTATACGTGGTGCCCTGTGAGGCAATGGGCTCCAACTGAAATTCAAATGAAATGAAAATAAATCTGAGCACAAGGAAAAACTTTCTTACCATGAGAGCAGTCCAACACTGGAAAAGGTTGTCCCGAGAGGAGGTGGAGCCTCCATCAGGACCCACTGGACAGTCCTGGGCCACCTGCTCTAGGTGACCCTGCTTGAATAGGGGTTGGACTTGAGGGCCTTAAGAGTCCCTTGGCAACCTCCGCAGTTCCGACATTTTCTGAGCCTGGGATGCAGGGATCAGCAAGAGACCTGCTATTGAATACCGCTGAAATGAACCACCTCCTCTCCCACCCACCCCGTATTCATTTCCGTAAAAAGTTAGATTTGTTACCCAAGTGAAGACCCCACTTAATGCGTAAGCATGTTACTGCTGCCAGCTGTTCTGGCCACATCCATTTGGTCTTGTAAGACTGGGGACTGTGGTCTGTCCCAAATGCTGCTCTCTCAGCCGATCCCTCACGGTCACTCCCTGCCCCTGCTCCACGTGGGGTCCCTCCCACGGGATGCCGTCCTTCCCAAACTGAGCCTGCGGGGGCTGCCCACAGGCAGCAGCTCTTCAAGAACTGCTCCCACATGGCTCCGTACCACAGGGTCCATCCCCCAGGAGCAAGCTGCTCCAGCACGGGTCCCCCACGGGCAGCAGCTCCCCCCAGACTCCCTGCTCCTGCGTGGGCTCCTCTCCACAGGCTGCAGCGTGGAGATCTGCTCCATGTGGGACCCATGGGCTGCAGGGGGACAGCCTGCTCCACCAGAAGCCTCTCCACAGGCCACAGGGGAACTGCTGTTGCGTGCCTGGAGCACCTTCTGGCCTCCTGCTGCGCACACCTTGGGGCTGCAGGGCTGGTGCACACTCTTTGCTCTCCCAGCTGATGTTGTGCAGCTCTTCTTTTTTTCTTCCCTTTCTAGAATCTGCTCTCACAGAGGCCCAAACAGTGGTGGGTCAGGGGCAGGTCTCTTTCAGAGCCATCTGGAGCTGGCTCTTACCTGACATGGGGCAGCTCCTGGACTCTTCTCACACAGGCCACCCCTGCAGCCCCCCTGCTACCAAATCCATATTTTGCCCCCACTCACATAGCCACAAACCTCTTTTCCAATAGCAACAGGTTTTCACTTCAGACTGCTTTGCCATGAAGGCAGGAAACTAGCAGCATGGCGTTTAATGATCTAAGAGCTACAGATGCCAAGTGCTTCACCAGGAAATGATTAAAAGCCTTTCTGATGTGAAAGCAGCGCTTCCATCAGGCACTTTTCTCACATTTTGTATTAGGAACAGGATTTTGCAGCTGGTGGGAGCAAGAAGCCATTCTTGGACTGGCAGTCACTATGAGGGCTCAGACCTTTGCAAGACAGACTATTCAGTCAAAACACAGATGAAATGAGAAGAAGATCCCCGTACCTTGCTAGGATTTCTCATAAGCCAGGAGTCAGCCTCTCCCACACTTGGTTTGTCTCCTGATGCAGGGGAAATGACCGGCTTTCCAGGTATTTTGGGTGTTTTCAGGTCCCGCAAAATGACTACACTGACTCTGCTGAGGTCGGTAGTAGCTTGGGTATGGACCCTTTTACATTGTTATTGCTGTGATTTAGTTTGTCAAAAAAAAATTAAGCAGCAGCAACACCCTGTTCCCTGCCCTCCCCATCCCCTCCCAAACCAATGGCTAGGAGTTGGGGCACTACCCTTGGGTGTGCCAAATGAGTCATTTCCTCCCCAGAGCTGTTTGACTCCTTCTCCTCCTGGAGGGCTTTATAACGTTCCTGCCCCTACTTCAGTTCCACGGTTCACCCAAGCAGGCAGCATGCTGCTGCTGCCCGTCCTGCTTGCAGCTTCTTCTTGGTCCCGTAAGCCCCATTCCCTTTCTCCTATCTTTGCCGTGTGCGGAGAACACTGTCCCTGCTCCAGACTGCAGCCGTTCTGAGCCCTCACCAAATTTTCACCAAATTTCTCCCTATTCGCTTTCAGGTGGAGATGCACAGGCAGTGCCGGTGCAACACCCGGCAATGCGGAGGCAGATGAAGGGCAGCTCAGCCATAATGGAGTGCCAACTGAGCAGTGATGACACTGTGCACTGGTACAAGCAGCTTCCCGGAGAGCCGCCCAAGAGAATACTCTATGTGTCAGGAAAGACTCCTACGTTTGATGACGGCACAGATGGACGAAAGTATCAAGTGTGGAAACATGCCTCTAAACCCCTCTATAGTCTCACAATAGATTTCTTAACCCAGAGGGACACTGGCATATACTACTGTGCATATTGGTATTATTATCGAGGCATCACAGCGTTAGATGGGCCAAGATAAACCATACAAAAAGGCACTTGGCACTCTGAACCACAAGCTCTGAACTCTGCCCAAATGCAGATGCTTCCTCATTCAGCCCTGCTCTGATGATTTTCTGCCGCAGGATAGGAAAAACAACAGCCTAGCATGACAACTGCTAAATAGAGGATGTTAATAATCGGGATATTATTTTCAGACTGACACATATCAGTAACATGCAGAAGCTGCAGGTCTCCATCAATTGAGGGTACAAAGAGGGAACATTGCTCTTAAGATGAAGACTTGGAAGTACGAAAAGCACTCACCTGACAGTGTACACAGCCTGTCTGTGCCTAGTGAACAAACAGCAGCTGAAGATTTCTATTCTTTACTGGAATCCATGGAGCAAGCAGACCAAGATATCTCCATACATTTGGTACTCTCTCTTGAAATGAGTTGTGTGTGTGAAACAAGGAGAGTAGACTGCATGATTTGGTAGACTTTCCTTCCCATTTCTCTGCTGTCTTCCTTGGCATTTCAGTCCCTACAAAGTCCTACAACAGACCAGGAACTCCACTTTTATCATCATAGTTTCTCCCCTGAGGTTTCCAGAAGAGAAGTGAAGTCCTCAGCCATGGGCTATGCCTCCAAGAAACGGAGACAGACGGCAAGGAGATCGTCATTAGGAGTCAGCATGGATTCACCACGGAGAAATCATTCTTGACCAATCTCGTACACTTCTACAATGAAATGACCAGCCTGCTAGATGAGGGGAGACCAGCGCAGGTAGTCTGGGCACTTCATTAAAGCCCTTGACACTGTCACCCCTAAGAGCCTAAGGGAAAGGCTGCTGATGTGATGGGCTGGAGGAGGAGACAGAAAGATGGGCTGAGCAGTTGGGCCCCAAGGGTGGTGATCAGAGGTGCAAAGTCCTCCTGGAGGCCATGAACTAGCAGTGTACCTCGGGAGTCAGTTCTGGGTCCAGTACTTTCTAACATCTTCCTTAATGCTTTGGATGATGGGACAGAGTGTACCCTCAGCACGTTTATTGACAACACCAACCTGGGAGGAGTAGGGGATACGTGGGGAGGGTCATGCTCCATCCAGAGGCACCCCGTCAGGATGGAGAAATGGGCTGACAGCAACCTCACCATGTCTGGGAAGGGGCCGTGCAGAGTCCTGCTCCTGGAGAGGAACAACTCTGGACAGCAGAGGGCCAGCCAGCTGGAGATCAGGTTTGCAGAAAAGGCCTTGGGGTCCTGGTGGACACCAAGTTGACCAGGAGGCAGCCATGTGCCTATGCTACCAAGATGGCTGTCAGTACCCTGAGCTGCATGAAGCAAAGCGCTGCCAGCAGGCTGAGGGAGGTGATCCTTTCCCTTTGCTTGGCGCTGGGGAGGCCCCACCTGGAGCGCTGGGTCCTGCTCTGGGCTGCATGGCATTAGAGAGACATGGCATGAGTGGAGAGGAGAGCCATGAGGAGGATCAGAGGGCTGCAGCACCTCTCCTATGGAGAGAGGCCGAGAGAGCTGGGGTTGTTCAGCCTGGAGAACAGAAGGCTCCGGGGAGACCTGAGAGTCTATGTCCTATGAGGACACTGAGGTAGTGCAACAGGCTGCCCAGAGAAATTGTGGATGCTCCATAACTGCAAGGGTTCAAGGCCAGGTTGGATGGGACTTGGGGAAACCTATTCTGCAGGGAGAGGGGCCTACAGGACAGCTCTTTATGAGGGAGTATGGCGATAGGACAAGGGTAGTGATGGGAAAAGGTATAACAGTGTTAAAATAAAAGAGAGTAGATTTAGACTTTGGGAGCAGTGGGGGAAATGTGAGGAGGGTCATGCTGCCATCCAGAGGCACCTCGTCAGGCTGGAGAAATGGGCTGACAGGAACCTCGTGATGTGTGAGGGGGGACATACAGGGTCCTGCACCTGGGACATGTTTTCTGCTTTACTTTCCCACTCTTTCTTTCCAAGAAGTGTTTGCTCCTCATCTCAGCTTCAAAACCAAAACCCTGCAGCTGCGCATTTCCTCCCCACGCAAAACCACAGACCAGGCGCCTACTCCTGGGGATGCTGCTGTGCTTGCTGCAGGTTGATCCCCACGAGCTGCTGCAGTGGGGGCAGCACAGGCACAGGGGCATTTTGGCACACCGCAGCTGGGTGGCCAGGCTGAGGCAGCAAGAGGAGGTCCCTGACCGGGTGGGGACATGCCTCCTGCCCACTACAGGTGACCGCACACACTCAGCGCCCACCAGGGTGGCCTCTGGGCTGGGAGCTTCACGCCCTGATGTACGGCTGGAGCTGCTCTCACTCCCAACCCCTTCTCAGCAGCTCTGACTCAAGTTTCCACGTGCCACGCTCCTTGGACTTCCCAGTCTTTCTCACGTTTATCTGAAGAGGAGATGGGATGACAACCTCCTCACCAATGTGAGCATTCCCTGGTCTAAGTCCTTTCCCAGGCTGCAGTGGGTTCTCTGCAAACGTAGCCCCACACAGTTGTGCCCAGAGCCATCGCTGGAGACGTCTTCTCCTCCCACTCAACCCTGTCTCCATCTGGGGCCTCTTTCACTCTCCTCTGAGTCTCAGCTGAGCGGGACAAGCAAACATGCTGCTGCTGGCAGCGCTTGTGGCCACCGCTGCTTGGTCTGGTAAGTGTTTTTTACTTTATCTTGCATTCCCTCACAGGCAAACGTGGTTTCACTAACGTATATTTTCCCAAGTCACTTATTGCTACTGACTGTCACTGACTTAAAAACTTAATTTCTACTATTTTTTTTTCTAGATGGATTTGCACAGGAAATTCCCATACAGACCCCTATATCCATTACAAAGTCTGAAAGAAGTACACGTCTGCAATGTCATTTTAAAGACATCTCTGCAAATTTTGATAACATCATCATACACTGGTACCAACAGAAGGAAAATAAAGCTCCAGAGTGGATGTTCTACATTTCAACTGGGATAAAAATAGAGGATAAGAGCTTCCAAGGGCGTATGTATTCTGTTGAAAGGGCTTCTAACCAGAAAATTTGTACTCTTACAATAAAAAACATAGCTCCGGATGCTGCTGCTACCTACTACTGTGCCTACTGGGAACCCCACTATGGCAGAAACCCAGCGATCACCTCAACCAATACTCTCTCGGTGGCTCCACCACAAACGATTTGAAAGATCCCAACTCACTTTTTAGCCTGCCTGCAGCTGCCACAGCCTCATTGGACGTCAACAAGACAAGTGGTTTCCGCTGCTCGGA
The DNA here is from genome assembly GCF_964211835.1 of Anser anser. Lineage (NCBI taxonomy): Eukaryota > Metazoa > Chordata > Aves > Anseriformes > Anatidae > Anser > Anser anser. Next base: position 100,705,872 of record NC_139721.1, on the reverse strand, counting down.
TCCGCTTGGCCACCACTCGACTCTGGCCCCGAGCCTGTTCCCGCATGGAAGCCCTACGGAGGGCAGCGACCACGTGGCTGCTGAGAGCTTTTGTCCTGGCAGCTGCTTTCTCTTGTATGTGCCCTGCTCACCCTGCCGCCCGCACATCCCGGGGGAAGCTCTGCTGCTGTTTCAGCTTTGCATTCCCAATTTCCCTCTTGCTTTCCCACAGGTGGCCCTGCACGAGCCTTGCAGCAAAGCCCGGTATCCATCACCAAGCCGGAAAGCAAAACGGTGCTCATCACCTGCCATGTCTCCGTCCCCGACTTTGACAAAGCTTTCATTCACTGGTACCGCAAGAGGCCTGGGGCAGCTCCCGAGCGCGTTGCCTACATGGCATCCAGGCTCTTTCTTGGGAACGAGGCCGATGGGGGGAAATTCAGCATCGAGAAGGACCTGGACAAATCTGTCTGCACCCTGACGGTGAGCAAAGTCACCCTGCAAGACGCTGCTACCTACTACTGCGCCAGGTGGGATGCACAGCAGCAGAGAGCCATAAGCAGCCTGCACAAAGATGTGCTTCCCTTCCTGGACCACACCCTGAAAGTCCCCAAAACCTCAAGGAACGTGCCCGCCCTGCCTCCCCATCAGCCCCGAACCCATCGAGCACACTTCTCAGGCAGCCGGGCACCAAAGGCGCTTCGGGGCTGCCGTAGGCAGTGCAGATGCTCGCTGTGGCTGGTACCAGCAGAGAAGTCGTTTCAGTTCAGCAACAAAAAGGGATTTCCCCAGGTATGGCAGGAGAAAGAGAGAACAGGAAGAAGAAAAACCTGGCTGCACATTTAGCACTGAGGTATGAGTCGCACCTCACAGAAGAGGGAAAGCTCAGATTCCTGTCACAACCGTACAAGAGCAGAGTGCCCCTATCGAGCTGGAAAACACTTTTTGGATGGCTGGAGGGAGGCGGGGAGAAGAGAGAACAGGAAGAATTAAGACCTGGCTGCCCTAAATAAAATAACAATTGGACAACAGAGATGTGGGAATCGGTTCCGTTTTCTCTCCAAGGGAAGTAGCAGTGACCTGGTCTCTGCAGAAGGGCTATCAACAGCATAGAACAGATGCCCTACTTTGCTCTCCCAGATCATCGTTATTTTATGCTAACCCACTCTGGGGTCTAAAACATCTGAGTTTCCTCGTATAGCCCCCAGCATTTGCAGGTGCTACCCTGGGGCGCAGCATCACACCTCACCTGCGACAAGAAGAACCTGCAAGGGCAGCAGGCCTGCTTCTGAGCTCCCAAGGGGCTGCCGTGCATTTTCCTGGCCTTTGGCATTCAGATGGTGCGACGGGCAGTCACTGGACAGCCTTCAAATGCATTCAGCTCCACTGTCTTGCTTCTCCTTCCTTGTGTTGGCCACGGACCTTAGGAAAAACCTCTGAGCCCAGGTACTGCTTAGCAGCTTCCAACTACTCTGGAAGCAGCAGTAGGTTGCTCCAGACTATAAAATCCCTTTATAAACGACCGCTGACATTCAGCAGGGCTTGGCGGAGCTGCTTTCCTGCAGCATTACCTGCCTGCTTCCTGGGGCCCCTCTCCTGAAGGCCCCCAAGCGAGTCACATCCTCTCGTCAGGCACAGCCCCCTGGCCCTGCTGCAGAGGCAGCATTTTTCTCCCACAGCCAGCGACGAGCGAGCGCCATCGGGATGCTGCTGCTGCCGGTCCTGGCCCTGGCTGCAGCCTGGTCGTGCACGTTCCCCCTCTCAGGAGGGCAGCGTGTGGAGCAGCGGCAAGCGGCTCTCGTCCATACGGCTGTGAGCAGGCGGCTGACAGTGCTCGTTGTATTATTTTCTCTCCTTCTGTTCGACGGGCAAGCACAAGTGCTCCTGCAACAGCGTCAGCCATCTCTCACCAAAAGGACATCTACGACTGCAGTGATTGATTGCAAAGTCGAGGCCATAGGTAACTTCCAGGCTGCTTACATCCATTGGTACCGACATATACCCACCAGGGCTCCTGAACGGCTTCTGTATGTGACCTCAACAGCACAGATTAATTACGACAAGGATTCCTACAAGGACAAGTACCATTCTTCTAAAAGAGGCAAAAATACCTGCACTCTATCGGTCAAAGACACACGTGAGGATGATGAAGGTACCTACTACTGTGCCTACTGGCAGTCTCACACAGCAAGAAGATCATAGGCAGCCTGTACAGAAAGGTGGCTGCAGCCTGAGTGGCAAGCTTCCTCTCAAACGCAGGGAACCAACGTTACCTTCCTGCACCCACCTCTCAGCTCCTAAAACGTCCCTCCTGGGGCGTCCCTTCCACTGAAGGAAGGAAGTCTGAAGAGTTGACAAATAGAACAGGCATGCAGCACGCTGCAGCCTCAGCGGGTGCTTAAACAACTCAGCGGTGCAGCACCGCTTACACAATCTTTGCTGAAGGTGGATGTTTTCCCACCATGGTCTGAGCTAGCAAAAAACAAGGAAAGGTCAGGGAGAGAGCACGGAAGGGGCATATTTGCAGTGAAGATCTAACCTGGGAGCCCTGGGCCACACATGGCCAGCCGGCTGGAAAGCAGCTATGCAGAAAAGGACCTGGCTGGATGTCTAGCGAAGGAATGAGAGTAAACATTGTGCCCTTGCTGCCAAGATGGCTGTCAGTACCCTGAGCTGCGTGAGGCAAAGTGCTGCCAGCAGGCTGAGGGAGGTGATCCTTCTCCACTGCTCGGCACTGGGGAGGCCCCACCTGGAGCGCTGAGTCCAGCTCTGGGCTCCCCAGTACTAGAGAGAAATGGACATCCTGGGGACAGTCCAGTAACGATCCATGACGATGATGAAGGGACGGGGGCATCTCTCCAAAGAGGAAGGCTGAAAAAGCTGGGACTCTTCAGTCCAGAGAGCCCCTCAATATCTACAAATCCCAAGAAGGGGGGGGGGTGGAAAGGGCCAAGAGTCAGGCTCCTATACGTGGTGCCCTGTGAGGCAATGGGCTCCAACTGAAATTCAAATGAAATGAAAATAAATCTGAGCACAAGGAAAAACTTTCTTACCATGAGAGCAGTCCAACACTGGAAAAGGTTGTCCCGAGAGGAGGTGGAGCCTCCGTCAGGACCCACTGGACAGTCCTGGGCCACCTGCTCTAGGTGACCCTGCTTGAATAGGGGTTGGACTTGAGGGCCTTAAGAGTCCCTTGGCAACCTCCGCAGTTCCGACATTTTCTGAGCCTGGGATGCAGGGATCAGCAAGAGACCTGCTATTGAATACCGCTGAAATGAACCACCTCCTCTCCCACCCACCCCGTATTCATTTCCGTAAAAAGTTAGATTTGTTACCCAAGTGAAGACCCCACTTAATGCGTAAGCATGTTACTGCTGCCAGCTGTTCTGGCCACATCCATTTGGTCTTGTAAGACTGGGGACTGTGGTCTGTCCCAAATGCTGCTCTCTCAGCCGATCCCTCACGGTCACTCCCTGCCCCTGCTCCACGTGGGGTCCCTCCCAAGGGATGCCGTCCTTCCCAAACTGAGCCTGCGGGGGCTGCCCACAGGCAGCAGCTCTTCAAGAACTGCTCCCACATGGCTCCGTACCACGGGGTCCATCCCCCAGGAGCAAGCTGCTCCAGCACGGGTCCCCCACGGGCAGCAGCTCCCCCCAGACTCCCTGCTCCTGCGTGGGCTCCTCTCCACAGGCTGCAGCGTGGAGATCTGCTCCATGTGGGACCCATGGGCTGCAGGGGGACAGCCTGCTCCACCAGAAGCCTCTCCACAGGCCACAGGGGAACTGCTGTTGCGTGCCTGGAGCACCTTCTGGCCTCCTGCTGCGCACACCTTGGGGCTGCAGGACTGGTGCACACTCTTTGCTCTCCCAGCTGATGTTGTGCAGCTCTTCTTTTTTTCTTCCCTTTCTAGAATCTGCTCTCACAGAGGCCCAAACAGTGGTGGGTCAGGGGCAGGTCTCTTTCAGAGCCATCTGGAGCTGGCTCTTACCTGACATGGGGCAGCTCCTGGACTCTTCTCACACAGGCCACCCCTGCAGCCCCCCTGCTACCAAATCCATATTTTGCCCCCACTCACATAGCCACAAACCTCTTTTCCAATAGCAACAGGTTTTCACTTCAGACTGCTTTGCCATGAAGGCAGGAAACTAGCAGCATGGCGTTTAATGATCTAAGAGCTACAGATGCCAAGTGCTTCACCAGGAAATGATTAAAAGCCTTTCTGATGTGAAAGCAGCGCTTCCATCAGGCACTTTTCTCACATTTTGTATTAGGAACAGGATTTTGCAGCTGGTGGGAGCAAGAAGCCATTCTTGGACTGGCAGTCACTATGAGGGCTCAGACCTTTGCAAGACAGACTATTCAGTCAAAACACAGATGAAATGAGAAGAAGATCCCCGTACCTTGCTAGGATTTCTCATAAGCCAGGAGTCAGCCTCTCCCACACTTGGTTTGTCTCCTGATGCAGGGGAAATGACCGGCTTTCCAGGTATTTTGGGTGTTTTCAGGTCCCGCAAAATGACTACACTGACTCTGCTGAGGTCGGTAGTAGCTTGGGTATGGACCCTTTTACATTGTTATTGCTGTGATTTAGTTTGTCAAAAAAAAATTAAGCAGCAGCAACACCCTGTTCCCTGCCCTCCCCATCCCCTCCCAAACCAATGGCTAGGAGTTGGGGCACTACCCTTGGGTGTGCCAAATGAGTCATTTCCTCCCCAGAGCTGTTTGACTCCTCCTCCTGGAGGGCTTTATAACGTTCCTGCCCCTACTTCAGTTCCACGGTTCACCCAAGCAGGCAGCATGCTGCTGCTGCCCGTCCTGCTTGCAGCTTCTTCTTGGTCCCGTAAGCCCCATTCCCTTTCTCCTATCTTTGCCGTGTGCGGAGAACACTGTCCCTGCTCCAGACTGCAGCCGTTCTGAGCCCTCACCAAATTTTCACCAAATTTCTCCCTATTCGCTTTCAGGTGGAGATGCACAGGCAGTGCCGGTGCAACACCCGGCAATGCGGAGGCAGATGAAGGGCAGCTCAGCCATAATGGAGTGCCAACTGAGCAGTGATGACACTGTGCACTGGTACAAGCAGCTTCCCGGAGAGCCGCCCAAGAGAATACTCTATGTGTCAGGAAAGACTCCTACGTTTGATGACGGCACAGATGGACGAAAGTATCAAGTGTGGAAACATGCCTCTAAACCCCTCTATAGTCTCACAATAGATTTCTTAACCCAGAGGGACACTGGCATATACTACTGTGCATATTGGTATTATTATCGAGGCATCACAGCGTTAGATGGGCCAAGATAAACCATACAAAAAGGCACTTGGCACTCTGAACCACAAGCTCTGAACTCTGCCCAAATGCAGATGCTTCCTCATTCAGCCCTGCTCTGATGATTTTCTGCCGCAGGATAGGAAAAACAACAGCCTAGCATGACAACTGCTAAATAGAGGATGTTAATAATCGGGATATTATTTTCAGACTGACACATATCAGTAACATGCAGAAGCTGCAGGTCTCCATCAATTGAGGGTACAAAGAGGGAACATTGCTCTTAAGATGAAGACTTGGAAGTACGAAAAGCACTCACCTGACAGTGTACACAGCCTGTCTGTGCCTAGTGAACAAACAGCAGCTGAAGATTTCTATTCTTTACTGGAATCCATGGAGCAAGCAGACCAAGATATCTCCATACATTTGGTACTCTCTCTTGAAATGAGTTGTGTGTGTGAAACAAGGAGAGTAGACTGCATGATTTGGTAGACTTTCCTTCCCATTTCTCTGCTGTCTTCCTTGGCATTTCAGTCCCTACAAAGTCCTACAACAGACCAGGAACTCCACTTTTATCATCATAGTTTCTCCCCTGAGGTTTCCAGAAGAGAAGTGAAGTCCTCAGCCATGGGCTATGCCTCCAAGAAACGGAGACAGACGGCAAGGAGATCGTCATTAGGAGTCAGCATGGATTCACCACGGAGAAATCATTCTTGACCAATCTCGTACACTTCTACAATGAAATGACCAGCCTGCTAGATGAGGGGAGACCAGCGCAGGTAGTCTGGGCACTTCATTAAAGCCCTTGACACTGTCACCCCTAAGAGCCTAAGGGAAAGGCTGCTGATGTGATGGGCTGGAGGAGGAGACAGAAAGATGGGCTGAGCAGTTGGGCCCCAAGGGTGGTGATCAGAGGTGCAAAGTCCTCCTGGAGGCCATGAACTAGCAGTGTACCTCGGGAGTCAGTTCTGGGTCCAGTACTTTCTAACATCTTCCTTAATGCTTTGGATGATGGGACAGAGTGTACCCTCAGCACGTTTATTGACAACACCAACCTGGGAGGAGTAGGGGATACGTGGGGAGGGTCATGCTCCATCCAGAGGCACCCCGTCAGGATGGAGAAATGGGCTGACAGCAACCTCACCATGTCTGGGAAGGGGCCGTGCAGAGTCCTGCTCCTGGAGAGGAACAACTCTGGACAGCAGAGGGCCAGCCAGCTGGAGATCAGGTTTGCAGAAAAGGCCTTGGGGTCCTGGTGGACACCAAGTTGACCAGGAGGCAGCCATGTGCCTATGCTACCAAGATGGCTGTCAGTACCCTGAGCTGCATGAAGCAAAGCGCTGCCAGCAGGCTGAGGGAGGTGATCCTTTCCCTTTGCTTGGCGCTGGGGAGGCCCCACCTGGAGCGCTGGGTCCTGCTCTGGGCTGCATGGCATTAGAGAGACATGGCATGAGTGCAGAGGAGAGCCATGAGGAGGATCAGAGGGCTGCAGCACCTCTCCTATGGAGAGAGGCCGAGAGAGCTGGGGTTGTTCAGCCTGGAGAACAGAAGGCTCCGGGGAGACCTGAGAGTCTATGTCCTATGAGGACACTGAGGTAGTGCAACAGGCTGCCCAGAGAAATTGTGGATGCTCCATAACTGCAAGGGTTCAAGGCCAGGTTGGATGGGACTTGGGGAAACCTATTCTGCAGGGAGAGGGGCCTACAGGACAGCTCTTTATGAGGGAGTATGGCGATAGGACAAGGGTAGTGATGGGAAAAGGTATAACAGTGTTAAAATAAAAGAGAGTAGATTTAGACTTTGGGAGCAGTGGGGGAAATGTGAGGAGGGTCATGCTGCCATCCAGAGGCACCTCGTCAGGCTGGAGAAATGGGCTGACAGGAACCTCGTGATGTGTGAGGGGGGACATACAGGGTCCTGCACCTGGGACATGTTTTCTGCTTTACTTTCCCACTCTTTCTTTCCAAGAAGTGTTTGCTCCTCATCTCAGCTTCAAAACCAAAACCCTGCAGCTGCGCATTTCCTCCCCACGCAAAACCACAGACCAGGCGCCTACTCCTGGGGATGCTGCTGTGCTTGCTGCAGGTTGATCCCCACGAGCTGCTGCAGTGGGGGCAGCACAGGCACAGGGGCATTTTGGCACACCGCAGCTGGGTGGCCAGGCTGAGGCAGCAAGAGGAGGTCCCTGACCGGGTGGGGACATGCCTCCTGCCCACTACAGGTGACCGCACACACTCAGCGCCCACCAGGGTGGCCTCTGGGCTGGGAGCTTCACGCCCTGATGTACGGCTGGAGCTGCTCTCACTCCCAACCCCTTCTCAGCAGCTCTGACTCAAGTTTCCACGTGCCACGCTCCTTGGACTTCCCAGTCTTTCTCACGTTTATCTGAAGAGGAGATGGGATGACAACCTCCTCACCAATGTGAGCATTCCCTGGTCTAAGTCCTTTCCCAGGCTGCAGTGGGTTCTCTGCAAACGTAGCCCCACACAGTTGTGCCCAGAGCCATCGCTGGAGACGTCTTCTCCTCCCACTCAACCCTGTCTCCATCTGGGGCCTCTTTCACTCTCCTCTGAGTCTCAGCTGAGCGGGACAAGCAAACATGCTGCTGCTGGCAGCGCTTGTGGCCACCGCTGCTTGGTCTGGTAAGTGTTTTTTACTTTATCTTGCATTCCCTCACAGGCAAACGTGGTTTCACTAACGTATATTTTCCCAAGTCACTTATTGCTACTGACTGTCACTGACTTAAAAACTTAATTTCTACTATTTTTTTTTCTAGATGGATTTGCACAGGAAATTCCCATACAGACCCCTATATCCATTACAAAGTCTGAAAGAAGTACACGTCTGCAATGTCATTTTAAAGACATCTCTGCAAATTTTGATAACATCATCATACACTGGTACCAACAGAAGGAAAATAAAGCTCCAGAGTGGATGTTCTACATTTCAACTGGGATAAAAATAGAGGATAAGAGCTTCCAAGGGCGTATGTATTCTGTTGAAAGGGCTTCTAACCAGAAAATTTGTACTCTTACAATAAAAAACATAGCTCCGGATGCTGCTGCTACCTACTACTGTGCCTACTGGGAACCCCACTATGGCAGAAACCCAGCGATCACCTCAACCAATACTCTCTCGGTGGCTCCACCACAAACGATTTGAAAGATCCCAACTCACTTTTTAGCCTGCCTGCAGCTGCCACAGCCTCATTGGACGTCAACAAGACAAGTGGTTTCCGCTGCTCGGATCCGCTTGGCCACCACTCGACTCTGGCCCCGAGCCTGTTCCCGCATGGAAGCCCTACGGAGGGCAGCGACCACGTGGCTGCTGAGAGCTTTTGTCCTGGCAGCTGCTTTCTCTTGTATGTGCCCTGCTCACCCTGCCGCCCGCACATCCCGGGGGAAGCTCTGCTGCTGTTTCAGCTTTGCATTCCCAATTTCCCTCTTGCTTTCCCACAGGTGGCCCTGCACGAGCCTTGCAGCAAAGCCCGGTATCCATCACCAAGCCGGAAAGCAAAACGGTGCTCATCACCTGCCATGTCTCCGTCCCCGACTTTGACAAAGCTTTCATTCACTGGTACCGCAAGAGGCCTGGGGCAGCTCCCGAGCGCGTTGCCTACATGGCATCCAGGCTCTTTCTTGGGAACGAGGCCGATGGGGGGAAATTCAGCATCGAGAAGGACCTGGACAAATCTGTCTGCACCCTGACGGTGAGCAAAGTCACCCTGCAAGACGCTGCTACCTACTACTGCGCCAGGTGGGATGCACAGCAGCAGAGAGCCATAAGCAGCCTGCACAAAGATGTGCTTCCCTTCCTGGACCACACCCTGAAAGTCCCCAAAACCTCAAGGAACGTGCCCGCCCTGCCTCCCCATCAGCCCTGAACCCATCGAGCACACTTCTCAGGCAGCCGGGCACCAAAGGCGCTTCGGGGCTGCCGTAGGCAGTGCAGATGCTCGCTGTGGCTGGTACCAGCAGAGAAGTCGTTTCAGTTCAGCAACAAAAAGGGATTTCCCCAGGTATGGCAGGAGAAAGAGAGAACAGGAAGAAGAAAAACCTGGCTGCACATTTAGCACTGAGGTATGAGTCGCACCTCACAGAAGAGGGAAAGCTCAGATTCCTGTCACAACCGTACAAGAGCAGAGTGCCCCTATCGAGCTGGAAAACACTTTTTGGATGGCTGGAGGGAGGCGGGGAGAAGAGAGAACAGGAAGAATTAAGACCTGGCTGCCCTAAATAAAATAACAATTGGACAACAGAGATGTGGGAATCGGTTCCGTTTTCTCTCCAAGGGAAGTAGCAGTGACCTGGTCTCTGCAGAAGGGCTATCAACAGCATAGAACAGATGCCCTACTTTGCTCTCCCAGATCATCGTTATTTTATGCTAACCCACTCTGGGGTCTAAAACATCTGAGTTTCCTCGTATAGCCCCCAGCATTTGCAGGTGCTACCCTGGGGCGCAGCATCACACCTCACCTGCGACAAGAAGAACCTGCAAGGGCAGCAGGCCTGCTTCTGAGCTCCCAAGGGGCTGCCGTGCATTTTCCTGGCCTTTGGCATTCAGATGGTGCGACGGGCAGTCACTGGACAGCCTTCAAATGCATTCAGCTCCACTGTCTTGCTTCTCCTTCCTTGTGTTGGCCACGGACCTTAGGAAAAACCTCTGAGCCCAGGTACTGCTTAGCAGCTTCCAACTACTCTGGAAGCAGCAGTAGGTTGCTCCAGACTATAAAATCCCTTTATAAACGACCGCTGACATTCAGCAGGGCTTGGCGGAGCTGCTTTCCTGCAGCATTACCTGCCTGCTTCCTGGGGCCCCTCTCCTGAAGGCCCCCAGGCGAGTCACATCCTCTCGTCAGGCACAGCCCCCTGGCCCTGCTGCAGAGGCAGCATTTTTCTCCCACAGCCAGCGACGAGCGAGCGCCATCGGGATGCTGCTGCTGCCGGTCCTGGCCCTGGCTGCAGCCTGGTCGTGCACGTTCCCCCTCTCAGGAGGGCAGCGTGTGGAGCAGCGGCAAGCGGCTCTCGTCCATACGGCTGTGAGCAGGCGGCTGACAGTGCTCGTTGTATTATTTTCTCTCCTTCTGTTCGACGGGCAAGCACAAGTGCTCCTGCAACAGCGTCAGCCATCTCTCACCAAAAGGACATCTACGACTGCAGTGATTGATTGCAAAGTCGAGGCCATAGGTAACTTCCAGGCTGCTTACATCCATTGGTACCGACATATACCCACCAGGGCTCCTGAACGGCTTCTGTATGTGACCTCAACAGCACAGATTAATTACGACAAGGATTCCTACAAGGACAAGTACCATTCTTCTAAAAGAGGCAAAAATACCTGCACTCTATCGGTCAAAGACATACGTGAGGATGATGAAGGTACCTACTACTGTGCCTACTGGCAGTCTCACACAGCAAGAAGATCATAGGCAGCCTGTACAGAAAGGTGGCTGCAGCCTGAGTGGCAAGCTTCCTCTCAAACGCAGGGAACCAACGTTACCTTCCTGCACCCACCTCTCAGCTCCTAAAACGTCCCTCCTGGGGCGTCCCTTCCACTGAAGGAAGGAAGTCTGAAGAGTTGACAAATAGAACAGGCATGCAGCACGCTGCAGCCTCAGCGGGTGCTTAAACAACTCAGCGGTGCAGCACCGCTTACACAATCTTTGCTGAAGGTGGATGTTTTCCCACCATGGTCTGAGCTAGCAAAAAACAAGGAAAGGGCAGGGAGGGAGCACGGAAGGGGCATATTTGCAGTGAAGATCTAACCTGGGAGCCCTGGGCCACACATGGCCAGCCGGCTGGAAAGCAGCTATGCAGGAAAGGACCTGGCTGGATGTCTAGCGAAGGAATGAGAGTAAACATTGTGCCCTTGCTGCCAAGATGGCTGTCAGTACCCTGAGCTGCGTGAGGCAAAGTGCTGCCAGCAGGCTGAGGGAGGTGATCCTTCTCCACTGCTCGGCACTGGGGAGGCCCCACCTGGAGCGCTGAGTCCAGCTCTGGGCTCCCCAGTACTAGAGAGAAATGGACATCCTGGGGACAGTCCAGTAACGATCCATGACGATGATGAAGGGACGGGGGCATCTCTCCAAAGAGGAAGGCTGAAAAAGCTGGGACTCTTCAGTTCAGAGAGCCCCTCAATATCTACAAATCCCAAGAAGGGGGGGGGGGGGGGTGGAAAGGGCCAAGAGTCAGGCTCCTATACGTGGTGCCCTGTGAGGCAATGGGCTCCAACTGAAATTCAAATGAAATGAAAATAAATCTGAGCACAAGGAAAAACTTTCTTACCATGAGAGCAGTCCAACACTGGAAAAGGTTGTCCCGAGAGGAGGTGGAGCCTCCATCAGGACCCACTGGACAGTCCTGGGCCACCTGCTCTAGGTGACCCTGCTTGAATAGGGGTTGGACTTGAGGGCCTTAAGAGTCCCTTGGCAACCTCCGCAGTTCCGACATTTTCTGAGCCTGGGATGCAGGGATCAGCAAGAGACCTGCTATTGAATACCGCTGAAATGAACCACCTCCTCTCCCACCCACCCCGTATTCATTTCCGTAAAAAGTTAGATTTGTTACCCAAGTGAAGACCCCACTTAATGCGTAAGCATGTTACTGCTGCCAGCTGTTCTGGCCACATCCATTTGGTCTTGTAAGACCGGGGACTGTGGTCTGTCCCAAATGCTGCTCTCTCAGCCGATCCCTCACGGTCACTCCCTGCCCCTGCTCCACGTGGGGTCCCTCCCACGGGATGCCGTCCTTCCCAAACTGAGCCTGCGGGGGCTGCCCACAGGCAGCAGCTCTTCAAGAACTGCTCCCACATGGCTCCGTACCACGGGGTCCATCCCCCAGGAGCAAGCTGCTCCAGCACGGGTCCCCCACGGGCAGCAGCTCCCCCCAGACTCCCTGCTCCTGCGTGGGCTCCTCTCCACAGGCTGCAGCGTGGAGATCTGCTCCATGTGGGACCCATGGGCTGCAGGGGGACAGCCTGCTCCACCAGGGGCCTCTCCACAGGCCGCAGGGGAACTGCTGCTGCGTGTCTGGAGCACCTCCTGCACTCCTGCTGCACTGACCTTGGGGGCTGTAGGGCTGGTGCTCACTACTAGCACTCCCAGCTGATGTTTTGCCGCAGTTTTGTTTGTTTGTTTTTTTTTTTTTAGTTCCCGTTATTAAATCTGCTCTCACAGAGGTGCAACTAGTGGTGGGCCAGCAGTGGGTCCCTTTTGGAGCCTTCTGGAGCTGGCTCTTACCTGACATGGGGCAGCTCCTGGACTCTTCTCACACAGGCCACCCCTGCAGCCCCCCAGCTTCCAAACCCTTCCCATGTAAGCCCCGTACACTCTCACACCTCACATATTCAAGGCATGAAGCTCTGATGGCCATATGTCCAGGAGCGTTAAGGGGTAAGTGCAGGGCCAGTGCAGCACCACACTTGATTTTGTGGCTTTTTGGACCAAGTAAGATCCCATCATATTTTGCCCCCACTCACATAGCCACAAACCTCTTTTCCAATAGCAACAGGTTTTCACTTCAGACTGCTTTGCCATGAAGGCAGGAAACCAGTAGCATGCGTTTAATGATCTAAGAGCTACAGATGCCAAGTGCTTCACCAGGAAATGATTAAAAGCCTTTCTGATGTGAAAGCAGCGCTTCCATCAGGCACTTTTCTCACATTTTGTATTAGGAACAGGATTTTGCAGCTGGTGGGAGCAAGAAGCCATTCTTGGACTGGCAGTCACTATGAGGGCTCAGACCTTTGCAAGACAGACTATTCAGTCAAAACACAGATGAAATGAGAAGAAGATCCCCGTACCTTGCTAGGATTTCTCATAAGCCAGGAGTCAGCCTCTCCCACACTTGGTTTGTCTCCTGATGCGGGGGAAATGACCAGCTTTCCAGGTATCTTGGGTGTTTTCAGGTCCCATAGAAGGACTGCATTGACACTGCTGAGGTCGGTAGTAGCTTGGGTATGGACCCTTTTACATTGTTATTGCTGTGATTTAGTTTGTCAAAAAAATTAAGCAGCAGCAACACCCTGTTCCCTGCCTTACCCCCTCTCAAACCAATGGCTAGGAGTTGGGGCACTACCCTTGGGTGTGCCAAATGAGTCATTTCCTCCCCAGAGCTGTTTGACTCCTTCTCCTCCTGGAGGGCTTTATAACGGTCCTGCCCCTACTTCAGTTCCACGGTTCACCCAAGCAGGCAGCATGCTGCTGCTGCCCATCCTGCTTGCAGCTTCTTCTTGGTCCCGTAAGCCCTGTTCCCTTCCTGTGTGTGGAGAACACTGACCCTGCTCCGGACTGCAGCCGTTCTGAGCCCTTATTAAATTTTCACCAAATTTCTCCCTATTCGCTTCCAGGTGGAGACGCGCAGGCGGTGCCGGTGCAACACCCGGCGATGCGGACTTCAGCGGAGGGAGGCTCGGCCAGCATGGCGTGCCGGCTGACAAAAGAAGACACCGTGCACTGGTACAAGCAGCTTCCCGGAGAGCCGCCCAAGAGGATACTCTATGTGTCAGGAAAAAAACCTACGTTTGATGATGGAACCGATGAAAAAAAGTATCAAGTGAGGAAACATGCCTCTGAACCTCACTATAGTCTCACAATAGATTATGTAACCCAGAGGGATGCTGGCACTTACTACTGTGCGTATTGGTATTTTGAACACATCACAGCGTTAGATAGGCCAAGATAAACCATACAAAAAGGCACTTGGCACTCTGAACCGCAAGCTCTGAACTCTGCCCAAATGCAGATACTTCCTCATTCAGCCCTGCTCTGATGATTTTCTGCCTCAGGATAAGAAAAACAACTACACAGGACCCCATCAATTGAGGGTATAAATAGGGAACTTTGCTCTCTAGATGGAGACTTGGAAAAGCACTCACCTGACAGTGTACACAGCCTGTCTGTGCCTCGTGAACAAAGAGTAGCTGAAGATTTCTATTCTTTATTGGAATCCATGGAGCAAGAACAGCAATATATCTCCATCCCCTTGGTGCTCTCTCTTGAAATAAGGTATGCGGGTGTAACAAGGAGAGTAGACTGCATGATTTGGTAGACTTTCCTTCCCATTTTCACGCTGTCTTCCTTGGCATTTCAGTCCCTACAAAGTCCTACAACAGACCAGGAACTCCACTTTTATCATCATAGTTTCTCCCCTGAGGTTTCCAGAAGAGAAGTGAAGTCCTCAGCCATGGGCTATGCCTCCAAGAAACAGAGGCAGACAGCAAGAAGATCATCATTAGGAGTCAGCATGGATTCACCACAGAGAAATCATGCTTAACCAATCTGATAGCCTTCTATGATGGGATGACTATTTGGTAGATGAGGGGAGAGCGGTGGATGTTGTCTACCTTGACTTCAGCAGAACTTCTGACACTGTCTCACATCACGTTCTCATAGGTAAGCTCAGGAAGGGTGGAGAAGATGAGTAGGCATTGAGGTGGATTGATAATTGGCTGCATGGCAGAGCTCAGGAGGTTGTGCTCAGTTTTGTAGTCTAGCTGGAGGCCTGTAGCTAGCAGTGTCCCCCAGGGGTCAGTACTGGGTACTGTTTAGTTCAACTTATTCCTTAACGATCTGGATGATGGAGCGGAGTGCGCCCTCAGCAAGTTTGCTGACAACACAAAGCTCGGAGGAGTGGCTGATACCCCAGAGGGCTGTGCTGCCGTTCAGAGGGACATGGATAGGCTGGAGGGTTGGGCCGAGAGGAACCTTGTGAAGTTCAACAAGGGGAAGTGCAGGGTCCTGCACCTCAGGAGAAATAACCTCAAGCACCATTACAGGCTGGGGGCTGACGTGCTGGAGAGCAGCTCTGCAGAGAAGGACATGGGAGTCCTGGCGGACAGGAGGCTGACCACGACTCAGCAATGTGCCCTGGTGGCCAAGAAGGCCAACGGTATCCTGGGCTGCATTTGGAAGAGTGTTGCCAGCAGGTCAAGGGAGGTGATCCTCCACCTCTACTCAGCCCTGGTTAGGGCACACCTGGAGTATTGTGTCCAGTTCTGGGCTCCCCAGTACAAGAGGGACATGGAGCTACTGGAGTGAGTTCAGAGGAGGGCTACGAAGATGATGAGAGGACTGGAGCACCTGTCGTACAAGGACAGACTGAGAGAGCTGGGCCTGTTTAGCCTGGAAAAGAGAAGACTGAGGGGAGACCTCATTAATATTTTTGCCTTAAGGGGTGTAGCTGATTAACCATTAAGAGTCTGGTTGGGTTCAGGGTACTGAACTATCATGGTCACAGATTCACCAACAATATAGCACACCCTCACTCTAGGAACATTCAATGAGAACTATCACAGTTAGGAACAATGCAATTAAGTGCAATTTATTGCAGCAACAGGTACACAGGTTCTTTGTATTGCCAGCAATAAATTCACTGTCTGGAAAAGCAAGCTAGCATGTATTAAATACACAGGTACGCAGCATGGCTATTAACGTGCTATAAGGCACAAAGACTCTAGAGATTTCTAAGTTTCCACAGAGACACCTGGTATAACCAAGTGTACAAATCTTACCCCACGGTGTCCCAGTGTGGGGGGAAGAGAGGCTCAGCCCTCCGACTGATCCCAGAAGTCAGAAGGTATCCTTCATGATGGTATCTTCCCTAACATCCCCTCTCTCTTAAGCCAATTTATATTATTTTCTACCTTTTAGGTGGAGCTTGAATGACTCTAGTCAAGCATATCTTGGTTATGACTCGTAAAAAGTTTTCTTGCTTTCGTTTAAAGGTATAGGTTCCGAGAAATTCAGAGCGCATGCTCAGTGAGAGGTGGTCATACCTTGGAGGCAGGTAGCTTTTGGGATGGAGGTGTGTTTTGGTATTATAATGATATTATAGTGGGCAAAAGTTCACTAGAGTACAGCATTTGAGTCATTGGCTAAGGGTAGTAAATGTGTAGCTTACTGGTCTCAGTGTGCACAAGAACAATCGAGTCCCCCCTCTTGTCACAGAGCCTTCTCCACTCTGCAGTACAGTCCGTACTGTTCCTTAGAGTCAGCACACCAGGTTCCCCCGGTGCGATAGCATCTAAGGATGGAAGCCTAGGGAATCCTTAGGTAGTGCAGCTAAGCTCCACGCTGAAAGCTTCTTTAATGCTGTACATTTTCTTTAAAATGTGAATATTAGTTTAATTTTCCTAGTCACTTTAGGCAATTACGCCACAACTATCTATAAATATCTGAGGGGAGGGTGTCAAGAAGATGGAGCCGGTCTCTTTTCAGTTGTGCCCAGCGACAGGATGAGAGACAACAGGCACAAACTGAAGCACAGGAGGTTTCAGCTCAATATGAGAGGGCAATTCTTTACTGTGAGGGTGACAGAGCACTGGCACAGGTTGCCCAGAGAGGTTGTGGAGTCTCCTTCTCTGGAGATATTCAAAACCCGCCTGGATGCCATCCTGCACAATGTACTCTAGGTGATTCTGCTTTGTTGGGGGGGTTGGACTAGATGATCTTCAGAGGTCCCTTCCAACCCTACCCATTCTGTGATTCTGTGGTTATGTGAAGAGAGGCACGGTTTCCAATCCGCTTAGCAACATGCCACATGTTTCTCCACCTTTCTCTTCCAGTCATTCTTTCCAAGAAGTGTTTGCTTCTCATCTAAGCTTCAAAACCAAAACCCTGCAGCTGCGCATTTCCTCCCCACGCAAAACCACAGACCAGGCGCCTACTCCTGGGGATGCTGCTGTGCTTGCTGCAGGTTGATCCCCACGAGCTGCTGCAGTGGGGGCAGCACAGGCACAGGGGCATTTTGGCACACCGCAGCTGGGTGGCCAGGCTGAGGCAGCAAGAGGAGGTCCCTGACCGGGTGGGGACATGCCTCCTGCCCACTACAGGTGACCGCACACACTCAGCGCCCACCAGGGTGGCCTCTGGGCTGGGAGCTTCACGCCCTGATGTACGGCTGGAGCTGCTCTCACTCTCAACCCCTTCTCAGCAGCTCTGACTCAAGTTTCCACATGCCACGCTCCTTGGACTTCCCAGTCTTTCTCACGTTTATCTGAAGAGGAGATGGGATGACAACCTCCTCACCAATGTGAGCATTCCCTGGTCTAAGTCCTTTCCCAGGCTGCAGTGGGTTCTCTGCAAACGTAGCCCCACACAGTTGTGCCCAGAGCCATCGCTGGAGACGTCTTCTCCTCCCACTCAACCCTGTCTCCATCTGGGGCCTCTTTCACTCTCCTCTGAGTCTCAGCTGAGCGGGACAAGCAAACATGCTGCTGCTGGCAGCGCTTGTGGCCACAGCCATTTGGTCTGGTAAGTCCTACTTACTTTGCAACCCTTCCTCAGAGGGTACCCATTGCTGCACTTATTCCTAAGTCCCTGAATTCCAACTAATAAGATTTTCAACCTTTTTTTTTTTTCTTCTAGATGGATTTGCACAGGAAATTCCCATACAGAGCCCGATATCCATCACCAAGTTCAAGAAAACTGCACGGATGTATTGTGAAATCAAAAACTTACCAACAAGTTTTGATAGTACTGTCATACACTGGTATAAACGGAAGGAGAATGAAGCTCCACAGAGGCTACTGTTCTTTACAGAAGGGAAAACTTCAGTGGAAAGTGGCTTGCAAAAAGACAGGTACAGAGCTGAAAGGGTTTCTGACCAGAATCGGTGTGTTCTTATGATAAAGGATGTCATTCCAGACGATGCTGGCATGTACTACTGCGCCTACTGGGACCCTCACAATGGTAGAAACTCAGGGACCGTCAAGACACAAAACTCCCCCAACGTCTGAACCACAGGTTTGTAACTGCCTCACTCCCCAAGTCTTCTCACACTATCTGGTATCAGCTGCAGAAAGGCCAAACCCTTTTCTGCTTCCCAGAATGAGCAGCTAACACTGCACAGCTGTCCGTTTTGAAGTTTGAGCCATCATTAGTACTGTGGTCTTCAGGCACACACGTATCATTTTTAAGGGCAAGGTAACTCTTCACTGCCATAAGAATTAGCTCGTCGATACTGGAAACTCCCCTGTTCTGTCAGTGTGGTTTGCCCAGGCATGGCAGAGATCTGGTGTTCCTTGAGGCAAGCAAACGTTTGATATTGATATTCTAGTCCAGCTGCCGTTCTCTGCTAGGAAAGCAAAGGCAGGAAAAGAGGAACAATGTTCCAAAGAAAAGACTTTGGTGATGGGCATATCACGCCTGCCACTCCCAAGTAATTTTAAGGAAAAAATCTTCCTGTTCCCCTCTATAGTCTGTCCTCATCTGCATGTAAGTGACTACAAGTGCCTGGGAATATGGTTTACATTGTTTGGGTACCACAAAATCCCACACAAACCAACTTAAATCAGAGATTTACACTCTCTTATCTACCACAGCCAAAGATGTGCCCTTTGTAAACTTCCCTCTACACTTGCTCCCTGACCACCAGTGCTGCCAAAAGGAGCCTGGGGGACACGTCCCTGTGGTTTGATGCAGGGACTCTCCAGCTGCCACCGGAGGGAGGCACCTCCTCCTCCCACGTGGCACAGCTCAGACTGCCCCGGGGACAGTTTCCTTCTGCGAGTCTCAACTCAGAGAAGAGAGAAGAGAGAACTCTGAGACAGCTGAGTGGGACAAGCAAACATGCTGCTGCTGGCAGCACTGGTAGCCACAACCGCTTGGTCTTGTAAGTACTTCTTTATAAATTTTGTGTTCCCTCATAGGCAAACGTGGCCACACTAATGAGTATCTTCACAAACCCCTGATTACCAGTTAATAACATCATTTCTCCTCTTTTTTTCTTTCTTTTTTTTTCCCCCTAGATGGATTTTCACAGGAAATTCCCATACAGACCCCTGTATCCATCACCATGTATAAAGGAACTGCACGTTTGCAATGTCATTTTAAAGATGTCTCTGAAAATTTTGATAACACCGTCATACACTGGTATCAACAGAAGGAGAAGAGAGAACCAGTGAGAATGCTCTACATTTCATCAGGGACAACAATAGTAGAAAACAGCTTCCAAAGAAACAGATACATGGTTCAAAAACTTTCTAACCAGAAAATTTGTATTCTTATAATAAAAAATATAGGTCCGGATGATGCAGCTACCTACTACTGTGCCTACTGGGACCCTCACTACGGCAGAAACCCAGCAATTACCTCGACCAATATTCTCTCGGTGGCTCAACCACAAACGATTTGAAAGATCCCAGCTGACTTCCAAGTGGCAAGTGCAAAGGGAAAAGTGAAAAGCAAATGCCTAACTCAACCTCGGCACTTCCTCTTCCCCTTCCTTTGCTCAAGTGTGGCAGGGAACTGGTTGTAAGGATTTCTTTACTGGAAAGGGGCAATTTTCCATGCTGCTGTTCCAGGAAGTAACTCAGCACATTGTCGTGGAGCTTTTCAAACCCAAGGTTTGAAAAAAAAAAGAGAAAAATTAGTCTTTTTTGGTTTAAAAGCTAGCAGCTGTGGAAAAAAAATATATATATATATTTGATTTATTCCTCAAGAGATCTGGAGATGGGCATTATTGTTCTCCCTTTCTGAGATGTTTCTGTGTCTTTCCCATCCTTCTTGCTTTCACTGTCTATGTCTTCACTGCCATTCAGCATAGTAGAGATGCATCTGAGTCACTCCATAAAGCTGTAGGCAGTGTTGCCAAAGCTAGTGCCAGAGAGAAGAGCTTTTTATTTGAAAACGGCTGTCCACATTTATGTCCCTTAAGCAATGCATCCCTCACAGAAACTGCTTCATCATTGATGTTGACCCTCGTGCCTGAGAAGTTTAACTACAGAGGTTTTTCTTTAGCATCAAGCCTTTTTTTAGTATTTTTCTTTACTGCAGTATGCTGAGACTCTCCTCATTTAGTGTCTTGAAGTACAGCTCATTAAATATTAGTGTGATGGGATGAAAAATTGACACGACAATTTCAAGTAGGTAGTAGTTCTCCAAAACGACTATGGTTCAGTTTTGTCCTACTGTTATTTACAAGCCTGAATCATACAAGGGAGCTTGACAAACTATCTGCAATGCACAGTCTTTTGCTGTCTGTGTTTCTTCCAGTGAGACTTCACAGATACTCAGTGTTGTGGACAGAATCCACCCAGGGGATGCACCAGCAGCACCTTTCTCTGCGTGTGTCACTCCTGCCATTGCTTTGTGGTTGCAATAACAATCATAGAATAACAGAATTATTTAGGTTCAAAAAGACCCATAAGATCATCAGATCCAACCATCCACCTAACACCACCAAGTCCACCATTAAAACATGTCCCTAAGTGCCACATCTATATATCTCTTAAATACCTCTAGGGACAGCAACTCCAACACTTCCCCGGGCAGCCTGTTCAATGTTCCTGCCCAGAAGAATTTAGCCTAGACACTTGTTTTATGTTACAGCTGATTAAACCGAGTGACCTTCACCCTCAGTCTAGTTCCTCTCTGTAGGCACAAACAGTAATTTCTTAACGTTGTTTTGTAGTCAGTATGGCACAAAAGATACCAGACGTACTTAAACTCAGTTTCTTGTAAATGACAAACGAAACATGTAGGTGGTTTTATAGACAGTACCAGGGCTTTCTCAGATGTTATCTTGGGCTGTTTTGTAAGAACACAGTGTGCAATGGGAAAGCCCCCTTCTCCCTCCTGTTAGTAAATGAAAAGGTATCAGTGAACTGGTATTTCAGTCTGGAGTGACTCCAGGAGATGGACAGATAACAACCGCATACTGGGAAGAGAAAATGCAAGGTGCAGCACATGGACACCTTCACAGTGGACTGCACAGTGGCTTATAGAGCTGGCTTTCCCTTGTTTCCTTCTGCTGAGTTTTATTAAGACAGATAAAACTGAACTGCATCCTAGTACTACTTGATCGTACTTAATGCTAGATGTGAGGTGGGGTATACCTGTGGGAATGAGCAGGATCATGACCTGAAGATACGTGTTTTTTTTTTTTAATATAAACAGCACTGTGGGCTTACTTAATCTAAAATTGAAGAGGAAAACTTCACCTAATTCTTAGGCATTAAATGGAAGAGTTGGCTAGCCTATCTGGAACACTTTTTGAACGAGATTTGCTCTGAAGGGAATTAGACATCAGCTGAAAACTGGGCACAAGTCTGAAATTCCTGACATCCTCCCACCAGCCAATGCCTGGTCATCCTTCAACCAGTCTCCCAGGTGCAGATTGGGAAAAAAAAGGAAAAAAAGTTGTTTTTATTTAGCGATTGCACATCAGGAGAGTACTTTAGCTTATTGCAAAGTCAAAACATAGTGTGGACCACATGGATTAAATACTTCGGCACAGGAACTAAGCTAATTATCTCCAGTAAGTACAATTAACATTGATCTGATTTTCACAGTCATTTGGGTTCTCAGGTTATTAATTAAGAATGTAAGGGTGTAGGGAAATTAATTTCTGCCTGACAGATCACATTTTTTTATGTGATCTGTGCATGGGGCTCTGGTTGGGTGGGTTGATGGGCAATAAATATATCAACCTAGGGGACAGAGAAATCACCTCCACATCAGTTACTGAATACTTATTAAGGATGGCAGAATGGAATAATGAGGAGAGGGGCTAAAATTTGAAATATTGGGTTGGATTCATTCCTCATGCTGTTCTGGGACAGAAAAATAAACTGTGTGAAAGTTTAAGAACAACCCTCAGTACAGCAAGACAGAAATGCAAAAACTTGCTTATTGATAGAGGTGGCTAAGCCTAAATTCATTGTGAAGGAAAGTTGCCTGGAATTAAACAAATTTCTAGTTCCTGGATCTACTGAAAGTAACTAGCTTCCTTTTGTATTCGTACTCCTGTTAATTGTGTTAAAGCTGTGCAACCTATTGTATGAATGCCACTATCAGTATAAAGCATATAGCAGTGCCTACAGTATGTTGCTCAGATAATACATGAGATTACCAAGTTTAGTATAAATAAGTCAAACTGTAAAAGGCAGAGGAAACTTGCACAATTTGCTGCAGATTGCAATTAAATTGTGCCTGTGTAGAGTCAGGTGTTTTTGCCAACAGAGAACAGTATAACTACTTACAAGAAGCACAGACTTAAACACATCTTAAGTGTCAGTAAGTTTTGTTTAGAATATGGGTTTTGCATGTAAAATATGGGCTTCAAAGTGAGAATATGATGAAACTTAATCCAAGGTACATTCACACAGTAAGTAATTTTCAGGATAGGACATTTCCAGGAAAAAAAATATTTACCTATCTATCTAAATCAACAAATAATTAATAATTATTTTTAATTTCCTTTGGGAATGATAATGTAACCACATTTGTTCTTAAAACAGCAGACAGAAATTACTTTAGAGAAAATGTAGCAGACTAGAGGCAGCAGATCTTTATTACAGAGATCCCAGCACTAAAAGGACTTGAGCATAGCTATAAGTAGTTATAAGCATGGCACAGTTTTCTTCTCAGAAAATGGTGTATTTTAAAACCCAGACTTTTCACTCATCACAAAAAAAATAATAGCATTTCTAAATATTCCACTCCAGTACATGTTAAAGATTAAGATATTATACTGGGCGAGATATCACCAACCTCTAAATTTGAAAGATATCTTCTGTAGCTTGTGAAAGAAAAGTGAAGTGCAGGAGATATTGCTAAGCATTATCAGACTGTGGGATGCTGGTGTTAAAATATTTGGAAGTGGAACTAAGCTTATTGTTTCAGGTAAGTGTGAAACATAAAACCTACTTCTTCTGAAACGCATTTCAATAGTTAGATATTGTTTGCATGCTGTGCTCTGGTTCCTTAGCTCCTGCTAGTTTTAACCCTACTGAATGTTTCGCAAAATTTCCCCCGTAAACAGCATTTCCAGATGCAGAACACAACAGCATTTTGTATTTATATATGAAATTGGGAAAATGAAGCAATTATTGAAGTGTAGATTTATAACTAACTCTCTTATTATTTTCTTCTTAAAGATGAAAATATAGCAAATATAGCATTCAGAGAACTAAAAGATATTTTTGTCTTTAATGATGCATACTCAACTTCTGTGATATTTCTAACTCATTCTGAAAGAAAATGTCAATTTGGGGTTATGCAAATTATTTGAAGAGCAAGAAGCTTTCTTTTGGGATTATGTCTGACTACACCAAATGACAGGAGTTATCTGAGGTATGCCCAGAACTGTCTGAAGATACGCCTAGTTGAAAGGCTACTCTCTCTTACTACTTTTTGCAGAAACAATCTTACTATCAGTTATTATTATTATTAAGAATGCCCACCTGTGGAGACACTGTATTTCCCTCCCAAAATATTGGCATACTTAATCAAAATTATACTGCATCAAGTAAACTTCAGCTGCTTCGATACTTGGGACCTGGGATGAAAGCAGTTTGCCTAATTTTGACCATCTGATAATGGGGTGTCTACTTAGTGGGAGTTTTGATGTTGATTTCAATCCAGTCAGGGTTTTGTTTAATATATGTACAACAAAAACTTCAGTCAGGAATTTTGTGATGCAAAGATCTCATCATAATGTTCGCTACTTCTAGGACTGATTTTATGGAGCTTTAAAGGAGCATTTTACTTAGCTAATATCTGATCAAATACATCTTTTGCTGGTGCTGCCTCTCTCCATAGAGCAGACATGGAGCCAAGGTGCTTAGTACTGTCCACCTAAACTTTCAGAAAACTAATTTTAGTTGAGATGAATCCTGCCCATTTAACAACATACCTGTCCTCAAAATCTCCACACATTTTTTTTTTTTTTTTGTAAAGTTTAGGTTGCTGCTGCTTTTTTACGACCTAAAAGTTGATTAAACGGCAAATCTGTTTGTCTTTAAAAAATAATATTTATCCATGTATTTCAATGTGCCCTTGCTGCCAAGATGGCTGTCAGTACCCTGAGCTGCATGAGGCAAAGTGCTGCCAGCAGGCTGAGGGAGGTGATCCTTCTCCACTGCTCGGCACTGGGGAGGCCCCACCTGGAGCGCTGAGTCCAGCTCTGGGCTCCCCAGTACTAGAGAGAAATGGGCATACTAGACAGGGTCCAAGATAGGGCCATAAAGATGATTAAGGCATTGGAGCATCTCTCATACACGCAGCGGCTGAGAGAGCTGGGACCGTTCAGCACAGAGAAGAGGAAGCTCAGGATGATTCAATCATTGTCTAGAAATACCTGAAGGGAAGGTGCAAAGTAGACAGAGCCAGGCTCTCTTCAGTGGTGTCCAGTGCCAGGACAAGAGGCAATAGGTACTAACTGAAACACGGGAGGTTCCCTCTAAACATCAGAAAACACTTTTCTGCTGTGAGGATGAACTGGCACAGGTTGCCCAGAGAGTTTGTGGAGTCTCCCTCTTGGAGATCTCCAAAAGCTGCCTGGACGTGGTCCTGGAAAACCTGCACGAGGCATCTTTGCAG
Organism: Anser anser; assembly: GCF_964211835.1. Classification (NCBI taxonomy): domain Eukaryota; kingdom Metazoa; phylum Chordata; class Aves; order Anseriformes; family Anatidae; genus Anser; species Anser anser. The sequence goes on along the minus strand of NC_139721.1, from coordinate 100,681,308 downwards.
AGATATCCTATCTGGCCTGACAAGGTAGTCAGGCCAGATGACCTCCAGAGGTCCTTTCCAACCTCAGACATTCTTTGATTCTATGATATAAAGAATAATAGATCTGTACTGTTATTGCAAAGACTTTATCCACTGTGTCTGGTTATTACTATGAAGTGTTTGGCTCCGGTACAAAGCTCATCGTGTCAGGTAAGTCACTTTCCTCAAAATAAAATGTAGGAGCTTGGTGTGGTCACACAAATTCAGTGTTACAGCGTCCCAGAGGAAACTCAGCTTGCTTAGAGCCTTGGTCAGTGCCATCCCTGCTGGGTTTTGCCTAAGCTTGTCATTCTGACCTTGAACCCTGTTGATTTGTAATGCAGTAGTTTAGGATCACAAATATACTGAGGAGCTAGTTCATGTCATTTATGATCATACTCCTCCTTAGAAATT